>NW_005364554.1:96970-99569 GCF_000412655.1 Myotis brandtii | reverse complement strand
GAGCCTTGTTCCTGTAGAAGGTTGCTAGCCTCTTCAGTCAAGGGATTTCAGCTTTCCTCAAGTCAGTGGTTTGGTTGTCCTTGTTGATCTGGCTAGCGGGCGGCATCATTGGCGATGGGATTCCCGAAGTGTCAGTGAGTTGAAGGGCTGCATCAAAGGGTCCATCAGGGCTGTGCTTGATGGTGGTGTCGGTGTCTGGGGAGGAGTCAGCTGTGCCCTCTTAAGGGTCCCCCTTCGGGCGACATCTGTTGGGGTCCTGCCCCAGCAGGTTCAGGGGTTCCTAAAGGTGTGGACGGAGTCAGCAAAGAAGAAAGGAAGGACACGGAGGCAGCGTTCAGTCGATTAACATAGCTGGTTCTCCTGCCAGGTTCTGTGTAGGTTCTCCAGCCAGGTTCTGTCCTAAAACTTTTTATTTTTTTTGTACTCATTCAATATAAACTTATCTGGCCACTGGGTAAAGCTAGCAATAAAACTACTGGTCCGCAATGTGTTAAGATTTCCTAAGATGATTTAATTACTGTCAGTCTCGCCCTTTATGTCCATCAAGATTTGCTTTACATATTAAGTTATCCTAAATTGTGTGCAGAAATGTTTTCAAGGGTTATATCTTCTTCTATCTTTTTTTTTTCAATCTTTAATTTCTTTATTGATTAAGGTATTACATATATGACCTCATTCCCCTCATAACCCCCCCACACACTCATGCCCTCGCCCCCCTGTTGTCTGTGTTCATTTGTCGGGCTTATATGCATGCATACAAGTCCTTTGGTTGATCTCTCCCCCTTACTCCCACCCTCCCCTACTTTAAGAACAATATGCTATATATGCCAGGTCCCTTGAAACATATGCTGTGCAGATGTTTCTTTCCTGCAGCGACTGTGTCAAGCAGCAAGGATGGACCGGCTTCCGGCAAATTCCCCCTTTTTTATTTTTTAAATGATAGCGCATGCAAATCAGTGGCCACCTCTCAGATTGGGCTGTTTAAGACTCGGAAGAAGACTGGCAAGCAATGACAATAAGCATAGCTATAAACATAGTGGACGGATTGCACAAAGAGCCTTGTTCCTGTAGAAGGTTGCTGGCCTCTTCAGTCAAGGGATTTCAGCTGTCCTCAAGTTGTTGGTTTGAGTGTCTTTGTTGGTCTGGCTAGTGGGCGGCGTCACTGGCGACGGGCTTCCCGAAGTGTCAGTGAGTTGAAGGGCTGCATCAAAGGGTCCATCAGGGCTGTGCTTGATGGTGGTGTCGGTGTCTGGGGAGGAGTCAGCTGTGCCCTCTTAAGGGTCCCCCTTCGGGCGACATCTGTTGGGGTCCTGCCCCAGCAGGTTCAGGGGTTCCTAAAGGTGTGGACGGAGTCAGCAAAGAAGAAAGGAAGGACACGGAGGCAGCGTTCAGTCGATTAACATAGCTGGTTCTCCTGCCAGGTTCTGTGTAGGTTCTCCAGCCAGGTTCTGTCCTAAAACTTTTTATTTTTTTTGTACTCATTCAATATAAACTTATCTGGCCACTGGGTAAAGCTAGCAATAAAACTACTGGTCCGCAATGTGTTAAGATTTCCTAAGATGATTTAATTACTGTCAGTCTCGCCCTTTATGTCCATCAAGATTTGCTTTACATATTAAGTTATCCTAAATTGTGTGCAGAAATGTTTTCAAGGGTTATATCTTCTTCTATCTTTTTTTTTTCAATCTTTAATTTCTTTATTGATTAAGGTATTACATATATGACCTCATTCCCCTCATAACCCCCCCACACACTCATGCCCTCGCCCCCCTGTTGTCTGTGTTCATTTGTCGGGCTTATATGCATGCATACAAGTCCTTTGGTTGATCTCTCCCCCTTACTCCCACCCTCCCCTACTTTCCCTCAGGTTTGACAGTATTATCGCTGCTTCTCTGTCTCTGGATCTATCCCTATTCATCAGCCTATGTTGTTCACTATATGCCACAAATGAGTGAGATCATGTGGTATTTATCTTTCTCTGACTGGCTTATTTCACTTAGCATAATGCTCTCCAGTTCCATCCATGCTGTTGCAAAAGGCAAGAGTTCCTTTTTTTTTTACCGCAGCATAGTATTCCATTGTGTAGATGTACCACAGTTTTCTAATCCACTCATCTGCTGATGGGCACTTAGGCTGTTTCCAAATCTTAGCTATGGTGAATTGTGCTGCTATGAACATAGGGGTGCATATATCCTTTCTGATTGTTGTTTCTGGCTTCTTGGGATATATTCCTAGAAGTGGAATCTCTGGGTCAAATGGGAGTTCCATTTTTAGTTTTTTAAGAAAACTCCATACTGTTCTCCACAGTGGCTGCACCAGTCTGCATTCCCACCAGCAGTGCAAAAGGGTTCGTTTTTCTCCACATCTTCTCCAACACTTGTTGTTTGTTGATTTGTTGATGATAGCCATTCTGACAGGTGTGAGAGGATACAGAGTTGTCATTTTGATTTGCATCTCTTGTATAATTAGTGACTTTGAGCATGTTTTCATATGTCTCTTGGCCTTCTGCATGTACTCTTCCAAAAAATGTCTACTTAGGTCCGTTGCCCATTTTTTGATTGGATTGTTTATCTTCCTTTTGTTAAGTTGTATGAGTTCC
>NW_005364554.1:95017-96764 GCF_000412655.1 Myotis brandtii | reverse complement strand
ACATATTGCTATGAGAGATGTCTGAGATTTTGCTGCCTATGATTTCTTCTAGGATTTTTATGGTTTCATGATTTACACTTAAGTCTTTTATCCATTTTGAGTTTATTCTTGTGTATGGTGTAAGTTGATGGTCTAGTTTCATTTTTTTTGCATGTATCTGTCCAATTTTTCCAACACTTTTACTGAAGAGACTGCCTTGACTCCATTGTATGCTCTTGCCTCCTTTGTCAAATATTAATTGGGCATAGTGGTTTGGGTCGATTTCTGGGTTCGCTATTCTATTCCATTGATATATCTGTCTGTTCTTGTACCAGTACCAGGCAGTATTGAGAACAGTGGCTTTGTAATACAGCTTGATTTCTTGTATAGAGATCCCACCTACTTTGTTCTTCTTTCTCAGGATTGCTGCAGCTATTCGAGGTCTTTTATTTATTCCAAGTGAATTTTTGGAACATTCGTTCTCTATCTGTGAAATATGCCGTTGGTATATTAATAGGGATTGCATTGAATCTATAGATTTTTTCGGGTAGTATGGACATTTTGATGATCTTGATTCTACCAATCCATGAACACGGTATGTTCTTCCATCTGTTTATGTCTTCCTCTATCTTTTTTTTCAGTGTCTTGTAGTTTTTCACATATAGGTCTTTTACCTCCTTAGTTAAGTTTATTCCTAGGTATCTTAATTTTTTTGGTGCGATGGTAAATGAGATTGCTTTTTTAGTTTCTCTTTCTGTAAGTTCACTACTGGTGTAAAGAAATGCCATAGATTTCTTGGCATTAATTTGTATCCTGCTACATTGCCGAATTTGTTTATTAAGTCTAAAATTTTTTTGATAGAGTCTTTAGGGTTTTCTTTGTACAGTATCATGTCATCTACAAATAAGGACAGTTTTACTTCTTCTTTTCCAATTTGGATGTTTTTTATTTCTTCTTCTTGTCTGATTACAATGGCTAGTACTTCCAGTACTATGTCGAACAGGAGTGGTGAGAGTGGGCATCCCTGTCTTGTGCCCGTTCTTAGGGGAAATGGTTTTAGTTTTTGAACATTCAGTATGATGTTGGCTGTGGGTTTTTCATATATGGCTTTTATTATGTTGAGGTATGATCCTTCTATTCCTACCTTGCTGAGAGTTTTTATCAAGAAAAGGTGTTGGATTTTGTCAAATGCTTTTTCTACGTCAATTGATAGGACTATGTGATTTTTTTAAAAAAATATATTTTATTGATTTTTACAGAGAGGAAGGGAGACGGATAGAGAGTTAGAAACATCAATGAGAGAGAAACATTGATCAGCCTCCTCCTGCACACTCCCCACTGGGGATGTTCCCACAACCAAGGTACATGCCCTTGACCAGAATTGAACCTGGGACTGTTGAGTCCGCAGCCGACGCTCTATCCACTGAGCGATACCGGTTAGGGCGACTATGTGAATTTTATCTCTCAATTTGTTTATGTGATGTATCACATTTATTGATTTGCAGATATTGTACCATTCTTGCATCCCCGAGATAAATCCTACTTGGTCATGGTGTATGATCTTTCTGATGTATTGCTGGATACGATTTGCTAGAATTTTGTTGAGTATTTTGGCATCTATGTTATGAGGGATATTGGCTTATAATTCTCCTTCATTGTGTTGTCTTTATCTGGTTTTCATATTAGGGTGATGCTGGCTTCATAGAATGAGCTTGGAAGTGTTCCTTCCTCTTGAATTTTTTGGAATAGTCTGAGGAGGATAGGTTTT
>NW_005364554.1:93549-94000 GCF_000412655.1 Myotis brandtii | reverse complement strand
ATATATGTTTATCAGGGTTATATCCTCTTGTTGTATTTATCCCTTAGGAATTATGAAGTGGCCTTCCTTATCTCTTGTTATGGCCTTCACTTTGAGGTCTATTTTCTCAGATATAAGTATTTTTACCCCAGCTTTTTTTTCATTTCCATTTGCCTGAAAGATATTTTTCCATCCCTTCACTTTCATTCTGTGTGAGTCCCTTCTTCTGAGGAGGGTCTCTTGTAGACAACATATATATGGGTCATGTCTTTTTATCCATTCAGCCACCCAATGTCTTTTTATTAGAGCATTTAGTCCATTTACGTTTAAAGTTATTATTGTAAGGTACTTGTTTGTAGTCATTTCTATTTTTGTGCCTGTGTTCTTTCTTACCTTTTTATTTCTTCTTTTTACAGCATTCCCTTTAGCATTTCTTGCATTGCTGGCTTGGTAGTGATAAACTCCCTTAGCC
>NW_005364554.1:91003-93370 GCF_000412655.1 Myotis brandtii | reverse complement strand
ATCCTTTGTAGGTAACTCTCTGTCTCTCTCTTGCAGCCTTTAAGATGCTCTCTTTGTCGTGAAGATTTGCCATTGTAATTATGACGTGTCTTGGTGTGGGTCTTTTGGGATTCATCTTGCTTGGGACTCTCTGTACTTGTGTAACTTTTTTCCCCCCTTATCTGGGAAGTTTTCTGTCATTATTTATTCAGATAGATTTTCTAATCCTTGCTGCTCTTCTTGTCCTTCTGGCAGCACTAGTATACGTTTGTTACTTTGTTTCATGTTGTCCCAAAGCTCCCTTAGGCTCTCCTCCTGCTTTTTAATTTTTTTCTCCAGTTGCTGTTCAGATTGAGCTTGTTTCTCTACCTTATCTTCTAACTCACTATTTCGGTCCTCTGCTTCTTCTAGTCTACTGTTGAATCCTTCCATTGTGTTTTTGATTGTAGCTATATCACTTTTCATTTCTTCCTTATTCTTGCATAGGTTGTTGATTTTCTCATCCATCCGGTGAATGAATTGTACAACCATTACTCTGAATTCTTTTTCTGTGATGTTGCATGCTTCAATTTCACTAATTTCCTCTCTTGGCGTTTCCTCCTTTTCTTTCCTCTGGGGATTGTGTTGTCTCCCCATTTTGACTATCACCAGATGGTTCAAACGTCGAGTTGTATGGGCCTGGGCCATGTGCAGTGAGAGCTTCACACCACCCTAGTGTCACTGAAGAACTCTGACACTAAGATGTGTGACTGTCATGGTTTGTGGGAAACAGGCTCGCCCAGAGGCAGCATTACCAGTGCTCAGTGTGGCCACATGTGCACACCTAGAATCAGGGACCCCACCTGCACCACGCTGAAACAGAGACCCCCTTGGCATGTGTTGAACATCAGAGCCCCCTAACGTGTACCAAAAGTCAGAGTTCCCCGATAATCCAGTATCTCAGCCTCGCGCTGAGATTCAGGGTCCCTGTGTGCGCATCACCAAGAATTGGAGTCACTAGCTCTTAGTGTGAATGCACTGGGAATCAGGGATCCCAGGCGTGCGTGATAAGAAACAGAGTCAAGTCACTGGTGCTTAGTGCTGCCACCCGCCTGGAGAATCAGGGTCCTGGTCTCTGGATTCTTGGTGTCTGTGGGTCTGTAGCTGTGGTCACAAGTCTCTGTCCCCAGTGGCTGCAGGGTCCTAGTTTGCATCTGAGACCAGACTGGGTGGTTCAATTTTGTATGATAGCCTTGCTGGTAAGAGTATTATTGGATTCAGTCCCTTGCTTTGCATCACTTTGTAAAAATCCGTCCATTCTTTTCTGGCCTGATGTGTTTCCGTTGAGAAATCATTTGATAATCTAATTGGAGATCCCTTGTATGTATCTTTCTGGCTCTCTCTTGCAGCCTTTAAGATTTTTTCTTTGTCCTGAACATTTGCCATGGTAATTATGATGTGTCTTGGCGTGGATCTTTTCGGGTTCATCTTGTTTGGGACTCTGTGCTTGTGTGATTTTTTTCTTCCCCTCCTCAGGCAATTTTTCTTACATTATTTCCTCAATTAAGGTTTTCTAACCCTTGTTCCTCTTCCTGTTGTTCTGCTACTCCACTTATTCTTATGTTGCTTCGTTTCATGTTTTCCCATAGCTCTCTTAGGCTCTCCTCCTGTCTTTTTTTGTTTTTCTCCCATTGAAGTTCAGTTTGGGTGTGTTTTGCTTCCCTGTCTTCTAATTCGCTAATTCGGTCCTCCGCCTGTCCTAGTCTACCTTTGAAACTTTCCATGGAGTTTTTTATTGCAGCTATATCACTCTTCATTTCTTCTTGATTCTTACATAAGTTATTGATTTTTTCATCCATTTCTTCTTGATTCTTACATAAGTTGTTTATTTTTTCATCCATTTCTTCTTGATTCTTGCATAAGTTGTTGATTTTTTCCCCTATCCAGTTTATGCATTCTAGGTCCCTTATTCTGAATTCTTTTTCTTACATGCTGCATACCTCTGTTTCACTTAGCTGCTTTTCTGGCGATTCCTGTTTTTCTTTCCTTTGGGGGTTTCTTTGTCTACCCATGTTTGATCTCACCGACAGATCTAGATGTTGAGTCATTCAGGGGCTGCTCCTTGGGTGGCGTGGCTCCTCGGGCTGCGGTTGCTCCTCGTTCAGTTGTGGTAGCAGCTGCTTCTCAGTTGGCAGCAGCTCCTCTGGTGGGTGCTGTTCACAGACGTGGTGGCTCCTCTGGCTGGTGGGGGTAATTGTCCCATTCATTAATGAATGTACTCACTACACCGATAACCCCAATATAAGTGACCACCTGAGAAAAGAGAATTAGGGGAGAGATAAGAGCACACAAATGATATCGAAGAGAGAAAAAATAGTAGAGAAAAGAAAAAGGAGAATATATATATAT
>NW_005364554.1:81763-90610 GCF_000412655.1 Myotis brandtii | reverse complement strand
AAAAAAAAGAGCTAACAAAGTAATAATAATAAAATAAAAATGAAAAATTGAAATGTTTTTCCTTTGGCTGGCTTAAGATCCCAGTTTTCTGGAATGTCTGTGATTTTTTTTTCTTCTGTTGCTGGGACTGAAGGCCTGAAGGCCTCTCTATAGGCCAGACCCTGTTAACTCCCAGGGGCTAATCAGATTTTTTTTAATCCTTCGTACCATTTAGGGTGGAATCTGGGTGTGGCTGTATTCCTTGCTTGGAGCCTGGAGGGAGAGGTTATACGTTCAGGAGAAAATGGCTGCCCAGGTCCTGGGCTCAGGCATGACTCAGCACTCAACTTGCTGCCACCTCTCCTGGACCCCCTTCTCTCCCCAGCTTCTCCCCAGATTCCACTTGTCCACACCTTCTCCCGCTCCTCAGCACGGGTGAATGTCTTTATCTGAAATGTCCTATGAACAGGGTTCGGTGGAAAAAAAAACAAAAACAAACGCTGGCCGCAGAAATGGGGAAGACTGAGTCTCTGTGAGTTCCTCTCTTACCGGCACTGCATGGTCTGGTCAGCGCTTCAGGCTGCTCCCTTTGGGCTCAGTCTTCCATAATTATGGCACCCAGATCACAAATCCCCTGATGCCAACAGTCCTGTGGATGTCCTTTCCCCAGTGAGCGGTTGTGCCTATCCCAAGGGACGTGGTTTCCCTCTGACCCTCTGGGCTCAGAGATCTGGCAAACTTTCCTGCCCAGATCCCTGGTTTTTCACCTTTCCAAGAGAACTCTGCCCTTCCCGGCTGCAAACTGTCTCACCAGCTGAGTTTCCTTAGCCAATTTGGGGTGGATGTTATTTGTTTCAGCTGCTAATTCTATTTGCTCCAGGACAAGCCTCGGGATGCGTCACCTATTCCGCAGCTCTTCTTCCCCCCCCCCCCCCCAGTGTTGTTTTTTCTCCTCTCTTTCTTATTTGACTATAATATTTATCATCCATGCCATAAAACTTAATACTAAAGAATAGCAGGAACCTCAAAGTTGGAAGAGACTTGAAAAGCTATTTGGTATAACTGTTTACTGAGGAAAAGGTAGTTCAGGAAATTCTGCATCCCAGTCACTCAGAGAATGTATTCACCATGAAGATTCCTAGGTCTTAAGTCCACCTCCTGGATCAGAATTTCATTTATCAGGCCTAGAAACCTCAATGCATATCTTTCTGTGGCACGCTGTTATGCCCAAGCAAGTTTAATAACTGTGGGTGTAATTTGACCTGACACTCAGCCCAGCAACTGTTGTTTTCCTAGGAAAAGCCCAGAGTTATTTTATTCATTGATATTTATTCCCCATGTTCTGGGACTGTCTAGCTAAGCAGTCAGTGGTTCCTATCTTATAGATTTGTGGGGACTCAGAGGTGAATTTTGCCACTAGGCAGGAATAGGACTGAGAAAGTGAAGACATATCCCCAAGACCACAGGGAACTAACCATTGCATTCCCTGGGACATTGTCTTTGTTCCTTTAGAATTGCCAGAGTAGCTTTCATCTACTCCTACATGTCATGAAGTTCAAAAATACCACCTCTATGATTACGAGAACATGGACCCATAATCCCAGCTTTGTATTTATAACCCAGCAGGTTAACTACTCTGTCCCTGAGTTTCCTCATGTGGAAAACAGGGGTTCTAATGGTACTAACTTCACAATGTTGATGTGAGAATTAAATAAGATAATGAACAGGAAACTATCATATAGGAGATGCTCAATAAATGATAATTGTTATTATTCCCAGAGACTCTGTGGTTCCAAATAGCCTTTAACTGTTATCACCTTGTCTCAGGCAGACAATTCTAAGTCCCAAATGATTATTTACTGAATTCTATGAAGGTTGAATATATCCAACTCCTGCACAGCAAGTCCTCAGATTGCAACAAAATCTGATGACCTGAAGGAGGCTTGAGATAAGGCTGAAGAAATGAGCAGGGACCGAGAACCAAGGACTCTTGGTCTGCCCTACATGGGAAGCCGAATGAGTGATTGGTACCCTGGTAAGAGGTTGAGAGAACCTGGCTCAGACGCCTTATGGGATCATGGTTCTCACTCACTGGTAGAGTGTGCAAGATGGAGAGAGTTGGCAGGGATGGACACAGGTACCAGGTTAGAGAAAAAGATAGAGGGACTCGGGTATGAGGATCACAAACAAAAAGACCCTTGTTCATCATAAGCCAGACATCTGGCAGATCCCAGAGAGAAGACTTCCAAACCTCAAAGAGGAGCCTCTAGGGCTTTGTGTGGGGCACAGCGAGTGGGCAAGCCACTCCTCCTCTACACACACACACACACACACACACACACACACACACACCAGAACAGTTCAGCATTTCTTTCAAATATTGGGGTTTTTGTATAAGATTTTGCTTGAAGAAAGGATAGTTCTACTGACAACAGTGTGATGATTACCAGGGGGAAGGGGGTATGGGGAGAGGCAGAAGAGGGCAAAGGGGGGATAAATGGTGATGAAAGGAGACTCTATTTGGGGTGGTAAACACACAAAACACTATACAGATGATGTGTTATAGAATTCTACACCTGAAACATATAATTTTATAAATTTTAAGCCATTGTCACCCCAATATATCAAATAAATAAAAACAAATAAATAAAATGAAGAAGTTAAAGGAATATTCAATATGAATACATTGGAACCTAAGACAGGAATGGATGTGCATAATTTTCTATGGGCAAAGAGCCAAGAGAGAAGCTCAGCCCACCTGACTACCAGTCTTGTGCCTTTTCTCCTCCTCATGGCTGACTTCATAAGTATAAATCAGCCAACTCTCAGGCGAATCACTTTGGGGCATTTGTTAGAGATGTACATTCCCAGGCCTCACACAAAACCTTCTGAATTTGAACCTGGAGCTGGAGCCTCAGGAATCTGGATCTATATCTAGCTCTCCAGGTGATATTGATGCAGCACACCCTCAAGTTTGAGAACAATTATTCTATTCAATGTAAAAATCTGGCTTCTCATTAACACTAAGGCAGCTTCTCTTCATATAGCTCTGCTGGCACAAAATTTACTAGCCCTTGAAGCAGCCCATTCTATCCAGGAACATTGTTGACTGACTAAAATGTATTTCTTATAATAATATTAAATTTTTTTTTTGCTCTGATGTGGCCACCTGGGTCTTTCAGACCCCATCTACTCCTTCTGCCCTCTGAGAGTCCTTCACAGGTCTGAGTCCCTGTCTTTATGAATCTTCTCCAGACAGAACACTTTTATCTCCTTTAGTTTTCTCTTATATACCTAGGTTCAAGGTCCCTCCCCAGCTTACCCTCTACTCTCTGGAAAAATTTCCATGTGTTTGCAACCTTATTAATATTTGAGGCCCAGAGCTTGACATATATTAGGTGATGGTCTGTTCAGGAGAGACAGACTCTGAATGCTATCTGACACTGAGTTGCCCCATCACAGAATCCCCCTAAGCCTAGGCAATATATCCTGACTCCCTCTTGTATGATCAACTTTGTACTTACTAGTACATAGGGATTTAATATTTTCCCACTAACTGTAACTTTGTTCCAAGTTGCACAAATAAATGTATTTTTTGTACAATCCCGAATAGTTATCCCATCCAGCCTAATACCATTCATAAATTTGAACAGTCTATATCTTCATCTAAGTTACTGATACAGATATAGAGTAGAATGGAGCTAAAGGTAAAACCCTACGGCACTCCAATACAGATGTCCACATTAATTAGTCCTCATTGAGATCAGTCATTCAGTCACAAATTCACCCAACAGTTTACAATGAAATCACAACTTTGAATAATTTGATTTCAATAATGTGTTGGTCAATGTCTCCTTGCATGTTGTCAGTCTAGTAACGCTGTCAAAGGACAAAATTAGATGAATATGGAATAATTTTTGCAGCTATCAGAAAATTTTACTTGCTTTCTTTTAAAGGATTTCTAAAAATGAAAAACATCACCTGAATTGCAACAAGTTTTTCCCAGAAAATATTGTATTTTACCTTTAAAAAATTAATTTGGGAGGACATATAATTCTATGAGCTCTCACATATGCATAGATTCATATAACAATTACCATAATCAGATAAAGCTCAGTTAAAAATAACCTCAAATTATGCCTTTACACTGTCCTGTCTTAGTTTCATTCTCCTGCACCCCAAACCCCTGGCAACAACTGATCTGTTCTCTGTTCCTATAGTTTTTCTTTTACTAGAATGTCATGTAAATGGAATCATATAGTATGTAGTCTTTTGTCTTTGGCTTCTTTTCCTTATCATAATGTATTTGCAAATCCATTCATGCTGTCATTTGAATCAGTGGTTAGTTCTTTTTTACTCCTGTGTAGTATTCCATGGTATAGATATATCACAATTTGTCCATTCAACTGTTGTTCGATATTTGAGTTGTTTCCAGGTTTTGGTGATCTCAAACAGGGCTACTATCAGCATTCATGCACAGGTTTTTGAGTGAACATACATTTTTAAATTCTATAGGCAAATACCTAGAAGTGGGTCATATAGTAAATGTATTTTTAACTTTTAATAAACTGTCATACTATCTTAAAAAGTGGTTTTACCATTTTACATTCCTACAACATTGCTTGGTTTTGGTGAACCAGTACTGACTTCCACTCTTATCACTCTTTTTGGATAGAATTCAGGGCCTTCATATTTATATGCTTTATAGCACCTAGATCAAGGCCAGATAGAAAGCAAATAGTTGCAGGTTGTTTATTCATTATTATGTGTTTTCTCTTCCACTTTTCACAATGCTCTTTTAAAATTCATTCTGCTTAATGTATCCCTTGTCACTTATAGAATAAAAGCCAAATGTTTCAAGGTCATATTAAAAGTCTTTCATAAGCTTGTCCTTGCATTTCTTTTCCAGACTCATCACCATGTATCATCATAGTCGGCATTCCAGCAATACCAGGAAAACTTCATTATACTGTTTTTTACATAGAATGGCCCCAATTTCATACTAATTTTACAGTGAAAAATGTCAGCTACATAAGTACCCATTACAGGCCAATCTATGTTGATTTAAATCATATTTAATCCCCACAATACTTTATATTATCTCTACTTAACAAACTTAGAAATGTGAGTTCATATAAATTAAATAACTTGTCCAAGGCCACTCACCTAGTGAGTTCTAGAGCTGGAAATCAAACAGAGGACAAGATAGAGCCTCAAATCCTTATCCTGGTAGTCAAGACCCTTTATGATCTCCTTCCAGTGTTTGTTAAAAGGTAGTGTAATATAGAGGTTCTGAGCATAAGTTTAGTCTGGGTACAAATTTCCTGGATTTGAATTTTGGCTCTGCCATTTACTGGCTATGAGCTCTTGAGTAAGTTAATTAATTCCCCTAAGCTTCAGTTTCTGAACTGTCAAGTGGGGATGATGATGATAGTAATATTAACCTATCTCATAGCGTTTTTGTGAAAATTAAATAAATTAATATATAATACACTTTCAGCCATGTGCCTGGCTTATAGTAAGTGATCCACAAATATTAACTCACAGTATTACTTTCTGTCTGAATTTTATTCCACATTCATCACTACGCACCCAGTATTCTGCATTGTCATGACTCCATTCATTTATCCATGCTGTCCCTTGTAACTCATCTGTATGTATGTAAATAAAATTAATTCTTCTTGGCCCAGCTCAAATGCCACCAACTCTATATATCCTTCCATGATACTTCTCATTATAGATCTGATCAATTTCTGCCTTGATCAACTTGTATAAGTACCTGTCTCTTTTGTGCCTTCTTATATATAAGGACAGCAACTTATTCCTTTATTTGTTGCTCACAGTGTGCAGCATGATACATGGTACAGAGTATTCAATTGCAGGAAATTGCTGTTGAATTGTATTCATCTTTTTCTTGTTACTCCTAGCAGTGCTAGCTTCAGTATGGAACAAGCTGATGGAAGCTTTGCTCTGAAGTTAGGCCAGTTGTGGCTTTCATCTCCTCTTTGCAGCCACTTTTATTTTGTGCTAATATTTTCCATGTGAGCAGCTCTCATATAAAGCCCTGCATGTGGAGGTGTCTAGAATAGGCCTGGCCCAGGCAAACCACCCTATAGTTAGTAAATGTTGTCCACTTTGGGATCTGCTCTTCTAGTGGACATTTGAGTCAGAATGAAATTAGAGGGCACCTCTAATTTCTTTACGCTGATTCTAATGACACCAAACACCACCCAAGCAATTGCACAGAAATGGTTCTCTCCAGATTTCTAGCATCTGAGGTAACTTCCAATTTGACCTATTTTGTTTCATCTAGCTTCATACAGCATACTCCTAAACAAGCGATGCTCATCTTTTTGACTCATATGAGAATGCAGACAAGAGTCTCCCTGGATGACCTATCCTCTGGTATTTGTTGGAGCATGGATGGAGAGTCAGTGGGGAGTGTGGATAGGCAGGAGTGGAGATGAATGGGAACTTGGACTGACCAGAGAAAATTTGCAATAGTTTATCCCAAAAATATTGAGGGTGATCTCAGAGGGAGAGCTATTATTTAATGAGCCAGTACATTCATTTGCCCTTCTGTCTCTATTGAGGAGGGGAAATCCATTAGCTTTAGACTCATGTCATCTGAGTATATTGACTTTTACCCCTTTTCTTTGCTGTGCCATCCTAATTTCTGGTCAATTATCATCATTTGTTGTAAACATTGGCATATTATTTGCTGTATTTTCCCCTGCCATTACCCTAGATGACTTCAGGGTTCTGACAGATGACCCATCTAACATCTGGGCCCTCAGATCCTTTGAGTTACTCATCTGAAGTATGTTTGTCCTCTATCTCATCTCAGCCACCCTTGCTGTTGTCATCTCCCAGAACTGCTCCACTCCTTTTTTTTTTCTTCCTCACCTCCTCCCACTCTGCCTTCCCTTGGCAATCACCACACTGTTGTCTTTGTCCATGAGTTTTTTCTCATTTTTTTTCTTTTTTACTCAATCTCTTCAAACATCCAGTTACTATCACACACCATTCCAACTTTCCTTTCAGTTACTCCCAGGCAAGTTTTTGGCATTATTCCTATGTAAGCAGATCCTTACTATCACACAATCTTGTCTATGACCTTTTGCAGGTAGCATTCAGATCCTTAGCTCCTCCCATCTTCTCTTCTCACCCTCTAACTATAGTCTATTCCAGCAGGAGTTAATATTATAAATTATCTTCCTCCTCAGCCTGGTAATGCACACCAAGACCAAACCACCAAGGCCATGCCCTGTTAGCCATTGATCTCTGTAGGGTTGCTCAGATTAAAATTAACCAATGATTAAATTAACCAGAGCCCCAGGCTCAGAACCAGAGCTAGAGTGTGTGAATACAACAATGGTCTTGCTAGAGTATTGTGTGTAGTGGGGTGTATAATTATAAACATTATTGGGGCATTAGACCTCCAAGCAAATGCCATTTATAAATAAGACTTTGTCCCTTTTGTCACTAGAGTGTTCTTTTAATGATTTAAAGCCTAGAGATCTTAAATAAAAAATAGTCAAAGACAACTTGATTATAATGCAGCAGTTTGATCAGGGCCCAAAAGCCACATTTCTAATGTAATAGTGGCCTTTAGTATTATAATTGAAAAGGGTTGATGAATTACTAGTTCCTGGGCAACCAGGTCCTGAATCCCTGGATGCTCTTTATAAGAGCTATGACTATACACAGGGCCTTCCCTCCAGGGCAGACTAAAATAATGGCACATTCCTTGTGTCAAACATTGTTGTCATCCCTGCTAGAACCTTCTGTTAGAATTGTTTTCTATAACTGAATAAGACAGACTAACCTTCTTTTTCTACAGTCTGATCAAGTGAGAAAAGCTCAAATTCTTTTATTCCCTGTGTGCCGGGAACCAATTCCAGCATGTCATAATTTCAAGACTTTCATCAAAAGGTTGATGAGACTTGGGGACTCAACAGGGTTGAGTCACACATGTAGTCACCTGTTGGGAATGGCTAAAGGCATTTCCCCAGACTTGAATAGGAAACTGATTATGGCTGCCAAACAGTTAAAAAGCATTTTAATCTACATGTTATTGCCTCCTACTGGCCAAACACCTGAACAGCCATAGGCTAATTCCCCCAAACTGACAATGCTTCTGTACCCTTTGAAACCTTACCCTTTGAAGTGTATTATCTCCACCTTGCCTAAGGACAAATTGTGTTAATAAAAGCAAGGATCCTAGACAAGAAGGGAGTCTTCAGTTCCTTTAGCTGAAGGTCCTCTGACCCCCAATGCCTTTCAAAATTATATCTCATCTCTGGATTCTTTATTAGTCTCTGGATTTCGATGCCATCTACACACAGCCCCTTTTCCAGATTCCTGAACGCTTCTAGATGCCGGAACAAGAACCCCAGCATAAATGGATGCCCAAAGTGGGGCTTTCTGAACCCTGGCAGCATTAACGTTAATGGCGTTGGACATCTGGAAAAGAAGAATTTGCCTGAGTGGAAACAGCACCAATAATGGTGGTAAGAGTAACTATGTGTAGAGCCCATGTTAGCTTCGGAAGCCTGCCAATCCGCAAGTGCATGGGTGATACTTTGTGTTTAAGTCAGATTATTATGGGGAAAAATTTGATAAGAAGGCCAAATTATAAAGAAATTGGAATATGCCCTGGCCGGCTTGGCTCAGTGGATAGAGCGTCGGCCTGCGGACTGAAGGGTCCCAGGTTCGATTCCAGTCAAGGGCATGTACCTTGGTTGCAAGCACATCCCCACTAGGGGGTGTGCAGGAAGCAGCTGATCGATGTTTCTCTCCCATCGATGTTTCTAGCTCTCTATCCCTCTCCCTTCCACTCTGTAAAAAATTAATAATATATATATT
>NW_005364554.1:77220-81401 GCF_000412655.1 Myotis brandtii | reverse complement strand
AAGATATTTTCAGCCTTCTCTCTGTAAAAAATCAATAAAAATATATTTTTAAAAAAAGACTACTTAAAGCTACTACTAGAAAGACTACTTAAAATATATTTTTAAAAAAATGACGCAGGAAACAAAGAGCATCAAGCCGGTCAGATAAGGGAAAAGAGAAGGTTTAATCTGCGTTCCTGGGTGAGACCCACGAGCCCCAAAGGCAGGGCCAGTGAATTCGCGCCAACAGGGAGGGGGGCACTTCTTTTTATACAGGTGTTTGGTGAGGGGTGGGGGCATGAGTTGAGGAAGTTCCCGCCGAAGGGGGTCAGCATGTTGACCTGTTAGGAATTCCAGGGAGGGTCCATTACCTATGTCACCATCTGCCTTGCGGTGGCATGCATCTGCTCCTGAGCTTCCCTTCGATCTAACATCCCGGCCTTTTGGTGATGGGGGCAACGGTTCATTCTTTAAAAAATCAATAAAAATATATTTAAAAAAAAAAGACTACTTAAAGCTTTTTTGTTTAAAAACTACCGGAGAACATCTTATTGTAAAGTTCATGACGCAGGAAACAAAGAGCATCAAGCCGGTCAGATAAGGGAAAAGAGAAGGTTTAATCTGCGTTCCTGGGTGAGACCCACGAGCCCCAAAGGCAGGGCCAGTGAATTCGCGCCAACAGGGAGGGGGGCACTTCTTTTTATACAGGTGTTTGGTGAGGGGTGGGGGCATGAGTTGAGGAAGTTCCCGCCGAAGGGGGTCAGCATGTTGACCTGTTAGGAATTCCAGGGAGGGTCCATTACCTATGTCACCATCTGCCTTGCGGTGGCATGCATCTGCTCCTGAGCTTCCCTTCGATCTAACATCCCGGCCTTTTGGTGATGGGGGCAACGGTTCATTCTTACTACTTCCTGCTGACCAGGGATGATGAGGGGGGTTTAAAGGCCATGGTCAGGTAGAGGCAGGTCGGAGGGCAGCCGAGTGTAGGGATGGAGCAGGTGCTGATTTACAGTCACCCATGACATCTCCATGATCCGGGAGTGGATGAACTTGAGGAGGCAGGGGGCTAGGAGAAAAAAGAAACAATGAGAATCAGGGGCCCTATTATGGGTAGGACCCAGGTTGCTAAGAGGCTTTGGAACCAGCCGAAAAGAGAGTTGTCCTGGGAGTGTCTTGCAGGTAGTTCTTCACTCAGCTTAGTCAGGGTCTGCACGTTTGGCTCCACTACTCCAGACTCGTTGATGTAGTAGCAGCATTCTTCCTGAAGGAATATGCAGGTTCCTCCTCTTTCTGCAGTCAGAAGGTCTAAGGTGCACCAGTTCTGTAGGGCTACTTGGCTATTGATGTTATTTGTCACTGAGGGAGGTTAAAGAGGCGGTAGTAGACTCCAGGGCTAACTTGAGCTTGTCATTAAAGTCCTGAGCAGTGACCAGACTGCTCCCGAGGGCCCCTTGGTGAGGCCTACCGAGGTAGCGATACTCACCCCTAACATGACAGGGAGGAAGGCGGCCCGGCGGGCCCAGGGGCGGGATGAAGGGAGAAGCCAGATGAGCTCTGACTCTCCACACAAGGTTAGTTGGGGAACTAACCTTGGGAGCTGCTGTGAGCCCCCACTGAGTGAAATCTTGGACAAACAGGGATGCACTCCCCCAGCAGTAAAAAATCTGAATTCACTCATCCTGCATACCTGCCCACAGACACCTCTATTGCGCAGCTTCAGGGCTTCAAGGCTTCAGTGCCAGGGCCCTTTGGAGTGCTTCAGTGTGCCTTGCTGGTAAACACACAGCAGGTGCCCCTGTGAGCCACCACCACAGGTGCAGCAGCAAAACCTGAGTCTTCCTACCCCACAGCTGCAGAACTCTGGACACTAAAGTTGCATTCTTTTCCAGAGTACAGGCCTGCCAAACCCTCAGCTCCACAGGCAGCCCTTGGGCGCCACTATGAGCCCTCGCTGGGCGTGCACTTATACAAATGGGGAAACACTGCTGGGCTGTAGAAACTCTGAATTCCCTCTTCTAGGATACCTGCCCACAGACACCATAGTCACATGGCTTCAGCGCCAAGGCCCTTCAGAATGTGTCAGTACAGCCTGCTAGCAAACACATCATGGGTGCCCCTGTAAGCCACCACTGGGGGTGCATGTATACAACCATGGAGCAGCAGCAAAAGCTGAGTCTGCCCACCCCACAACTACAGAACTCTGGACACCACAGTCATGCCTTTACAGAGCGCAGGCCTCCTGAGCCCAACCTCCCCAACAGATGGCTCCTGGATGCAACTGTGAGTCCCCACTGGACACGCACAATTTCAACCAAGGGCGCAAGACAGCAAAAATTGGGACACCCCCCTCCACGGCTGCTGACTTCTAGACACCGCAGTTGTACCTTTCCAGCTCAAGGCCTACATCAAGAGAAGCCAAATAGCTTAAGTAGGGAGCTACACTAGATTACCAAGCCCAGGAGACCTGAGAGATCACACCAGTAGCATCACCCCCAAAAGAACCTGGGTAGCAGAGCAATCAGATCTACAATTAAAACGTTACAGCAAAACATGGGAAGAGAAAAAAGCAATCCTAAAAGGAAAGAAAAAGAGAAATCACCAGAAAGGGACTTATATCAAATTAAGGCTAGTAACATGTCAAAGAAAGAATTCAGAGTAATGGTTATAAGGATGCTTAAATGGCTGGATGACAAATACACACAACTCAATGACAAATACACACAACTCAACGAGAACTATAAGGAGCTGGAATGAGAATGTCACAAACATGAAAAGGAACCAAGAGGAAATGAAGAACAACATAGTTGCAATAAAGAACAAAATTGAAGGCTTAAACAGTAGACTAGAAGAGGCTGAGGACCGCATCAGCGAATTAGAAGACAAGGTAGGAAAAAACACAAAACCACAGCAGCAATAGGAAAGAACATTTAAAAAGCAATAGGAGAGCCTGTGGGAGCTTTGGCACAACACAAAATGAAACAACATTTGCATAATAGGTGTACTTAGAAGGAGAGGAAGAGAACCAAGGTATAGAAAACCTGTTTGAAGAAAACTTCCCTGATATTGGCAAGAAAAAAAACTATGCAAGTCCAAGAAGCACATAGAGTTCCAAACAAGATGAACCCCAAAAGACCTACACCAAGACACATCATAATTAAATTGGCAAACAACAATGACAAAGTAAAAATATTAAAGGCTGCCAGAGAGAGACAGAAAGTTACCTACAAGGGATCTCTTATTAGAATATCAACTGATTTATCAACACATGAGGCCAGAATGGAATGGAATGAAATATATAAAGTGATGCAAAGCAAGGGACTGAACCCAAGAATACTATACCTAGCAAGGCTATCATTCAAAATTGAAGGTGGAATCAGGAGCTTCACAGACAAAAAAGGGCTAAGAGAGTTTATTACCACCAAACGAGCAATGCAAGAAATGCTAAAGGGACTGCTGTAAAAAGAAGAAACAGAAAGGCAAGAAGAAATACAAACATTAAGAATAAAAATGACAACAAACAAGTACTTATCAATAATAACATTAAACATAAATGGATTAAATGCTCCAATCAAAAGACATTGGGTAGCTGGATAGATAAGAATACATGAACCACATATTTGCTGTCTGCAGGAGACCCACCTCAGAACAAAGGATTCACACAGACTGAGTGTGAAGTGATGGAAAAAAAAATTTCAGGCAAATGGAAATGAGAAAAAAGCTAGGGTTTCTATACGTATATCTGACAAAATAGACCTCAAAGGCCATAACAAGAGATAAGGAAGGCCACTACATAATACTAAAGGGAACAATTCAACAAGAAGATATAACTTTGGTAAACATATATGCACCCAATACAGGGGCACCCAAATCATAAAACAACTTCTGGAAGATATCAAGGGAGAGATAGATAGAAATACAGTCATAGTAGGCGACGTTAATACTGACACCACTGGATCAATCCTCTAAACAAAAAATCAGCAAAGAAACAGCAATCCTAAATGACTCACTAGATCAGATGGACTTAATTGACATCTTCAGAATATTTTATCCCAAAGCTACAGAATATACATTCCTCTCTAGTGCACATGGGACATTTTCAAAGATAGATCATATATTAGGACACAGGCCAAGTCTCTTCAAATTCAAGAGAATAGAAATCATAGCAAGCATCTTCTCAGATCACAATGGCATAAAATTAGAAA
>NW_005364554.1:74059-76782 GCF_000412655.1 Myotis brandtii | reverse complement strand
TTCTCAGATCACAATGGCATAAAACTAGAAATCAACTACAATAAAAACAATGAAAAAAATCAAACACTTGGAGGCTAAATAGCATGCTAATAAACAATGACTGGGTTACCAAAGAGATCAAAGAAGAAATAAAAAGCATCCTGGAAAAAAATGACAATGAAAACATAACAATCCAAAATCTATAGGACACAATGAAAACAGTCCTGTGAGGGAAGTTCATAGCTGCACAGGCCTACCTCAAAAACAAGAAAAACTGGTAATAAATTATCTAACCTTGCAACTTAAAGAAGTAGAAAGAGAGCATCAAGAAAAGCCCAGAGTGAGCAGAAGAAAGGAGATAATAAAAATCAGAGCAGAATTAAATGAGATAGAGACCAAAAAAAAAAAAAAAACACCAAAAACACAAAAACAAAAACAACCCCAAAAAACAATACAAAAGATAAATGAAACCAAGAGCTGGTTCTTTTAAAGGATAAACAATATTGATGAACCTCTAGCCAGGCTCACCAAAAAACAAAGAAAGAGGACCAAATAAAGAAAATCAGAAATGAAAGAGGCGAAGTAACAATTGACCCCACTGATATGCAAATGATTGTAAAAAAATACTACAAAACACTCTACTCCAACAAACTGGAAAACCTCAACGAAATGGACACATTCCTACAAAAAATAGAAGCTTCCAAACCTCAATCATGAAGAATCAAAAAACCTGAATAAGCCAATAACTACTGATGAAATTGAAACAGTAATCAAAAAGCTTCCAGCAAACAAAAGCCCGGGACCAGATGGCTTCACAGGGGAGTTTTACGGAACATTTAGACAAGAATGGAAACCAATCCTGCTCAGACTATGACAACAAAAAAAAAAAAAAAACACCAAAAACACAAAAACAAAAACAACCCCAAAAAACAATACAAAAGATAAATGAAACCAAGAGCTGGTTCTTTTAAAGGATAAACAATATTGATGAACCTCTAGCCAGGCTCACCAAAAAACAAAGAAAGAGGACCAAATAAAGAAAATCAGAAATGAAAGAGGCGAAGTAACAATTGACCCCACTGATATGCAAATGATTGTAAAAAAATACTACAAAACACTCTACTCCAACAAACTGGAAAACCTCAACGAAATGGACACATTCCTACAAAAAATAGAAGCTTCCAAACCTCAATCATGAAGAATCAAAAAACCTGAATAAGCCAATAACTACTGATGAAATTGAAACAGTAATCAAAAAGCTTCCAGCAAACAAAAGCCCGGGACCAGATGGCTTCACAGGGGAGTTTTACGGAACATTTAGACAAGAATGGAAACCAATCCTGCTCAGACTATGACAAAAAAATTCAAGAGGAAGACACACTTTCAAGCTCTTTCAATGAAGCCAGCATTACCCTAATTCAAAAACCAGACAAAGACACCACAAAGAAAGAGAATTACAGGCCAATATCTCTGATGAACATAGATGATAAAATCCTCAACAAAATTCTAGCAAACTGGATCCAGCACTACATTAGAAAGATCATATACCATGACCAAATGGGATTTATTCCAGGATGCAAGGCTGGTACAATATCTGCAAATCAATAAACGTGATATATCACATAAACAAACTGAGAGACAAAAATCACAGAATCATATCAATTGATGCAGAAAAGACATTTGACAAAGTCCAGCAACCTTTTCTGATAAAAACACTCAGCAAAGTGGGAACAGAAGGATCATTCCTCGACATAATCAAAGCCTTATATGACAAAGCTACAGACAACATCATACTCAATGGGCAAAAACTAAAACCATTTGCCTCAAGAACAGGAACAACACAGGGATGCCTGCTTTCACCACTCCTGTTCAACATAGTACTAGAAGTGCTACCCAAACCGATCAGACAAGAAAAAGAAATAAAAGGCATCCAAATTGAAAAAGAAGAAGAAAAATTGTCATTATTCGCAGATAACATGATACTGTACGTAGAAAACCCTAAAGACTCCACCAAAAAATTATTAGACTTAGTAAATGAATTTGGCAATGTAGTAGGATACAAAATTAATGCCAAGAAATCTATGGAATTTTTATACACCAATAGAAAGACAGATTAAAAAAACAATACCATTTACCATTGCACACAAAAAAAAGTTAAGATACCTAGGGATAAACTTAACTGAGGACATAAAAGACCTAAGAAAACTGCAGGACATTGAAAAAAGATATAGAGGAAGACATGAACAAATGGAAGAATATACCATGTTCATGGATTGGTAGAATAAACATCATTAAAGTGTCCATACCACCCAAAGGAATCTATCAATGCAACCCAATCCCCATTAAAATACCAATGGCATACTTCAAAGACCTAGAACAAACTCTCCAAAAATTCATCTGAAATATAAATGACCCCAAATAGTTGCAGCAATCTTGAGAAAGAAGAACAGTGTAGGAGGGATCACAATACCAGATATCAAGCCACTGCTCTCAAAACTGCCTGGTACTGGCACCAGAACAGATTTATAGATCAGTGGAACAGAACAGAGAAACCAGAAATCAACACAAGCCAGTATGCTCAATTAATATTTGACAAAGGAGGCAAAAGCATACAAGGGAGTCAAGACAGTCTCTTCAATAAATGGTGCTTGGAAATTTGGTCAGACACATGCAAAAAAAATGAAATTAGACCACCAACTTACACCATACACAAAAATAAACTCAAAATGGATAAAAGACTTACA
>NW_005364554.1:70941-72911 GCF_000412655.1 Myotis brandtii | reverse complement strand
GTGGAGGGGACATTGGGGGGATAAGGACACATTTGTAATATCTTAATCAATAAAGGGAAAATGGGAAAAAATATAACGGCTCTTTGAGTAAATATTTGTTGAATGAATAGTAAAAAATAAAAAAAAATGGTGTTAGGAAAACTGGAAAGATAGTTTCACCACTCCTGTTCAACATAGTACTAGAAGTGCTACCCAAACCGATCAGACAAGAAAAAGAAATAAAAGGCATCCAAATTGAAAAAGAAGAAGAAAAATTGTCATTATTCGCAGATAACATGATACTGTACGTAGAAAACCCTAAAGACTCCACCAAAAAATTATTAGACTTAGTAAATGAATTTGGCAATGTAGTAGGATACAAAATTAATGCCAAGAAATCTATGGAATTTTTATACACCAATAGAAAGACAGATTAAAAAAACAATACCATTTACCATTGCACACAAAAAAAAGTTAAGATACCTAGGGATAAACTTAACTGAGGACATAAAAGACCTAAGAAAACTGCAGGACATTGAAAAAAGATATAGAGGAAGACATGAACAAATGGAAGAATATACCATGTTCATGGATTGGTAGAATAAACATACCATTTGCAGCAGCATGGATGGAGCTGGAGAGCATTATGCTAAGTGAAATAAGTGAGTCAGAGAAAGATAAATATCACATGCTCTCACTCATTTGTGGATTATAATGAACAACATAAACCAATGAACAAAAACAGATGTAGATTCAGAGAAGCATCGATCAGATGCTCAAAACTCAGAGGGTAGGTAGGGGAGGGTTGGGGTGAGGGGGAGAGATCAACCAAAGGACTTGTATGCATGCATATAAGTATAAACGATGGAAGTGGACAACAGGGGGTGAGGGCAGGATTGGGGGGATGAGGGGACATTGGGGGGATAAGGACACATTTGTAATATCTTAATCAATAAAGGGAAAATGGGAAAAAATATAACGGCTCTTTGAGTAAATATTTGTTGAATGAATAGTAAAAAATAAAAAAAAATGGTGTTAGGAAAACTGGAAAGATAGTTGCAAAAAAGTGAAACTAGACCACCAACTTACACCATACACAAAAATAAACACAAAATGGATAAAGGACTTAAACATAAGATGGGAAATCATAAGAATTTTAGAAGAAGGCAAAGGCATCAAAATAGCAGATATTTGTCGTAGCAATATCTTTACCGATACAGCTCCTAGGCCTAGGGCAATGGAAACTAAAGAGAATATAAACAAATGGGACGACATAAAAATAAAAAGCTTCTGCACAGCAAAAGAAACCATCAACAAAACAACAAGAAAGCCAACTGCATGGGAGAATATATTTGCCAATGTTATCTCCCATAAGAGTTTAATCTCCAACATCTACAGGGAACTTGTACAACTTAACAAAAGGAAGCTAAACAATGCAATAAAAAAAATGGGCAAAGGACATAAATAGACGCTTTTTGAAAGAGGATATTCAAAAAGCCAAGAGACATATGCAAACATGCTCAAAGTCACTAATCATCCATGAGATGCAAATCAAAACAACAATGAGGTACTATCTCACACCTGTCAGAGTGGCTATCATCAACAAATCAACAAATGACAAGTGCTGGAGAGGATTCGGAGAAAAAGGAACCCTCGTGCACTGCTGGTGAGAATGCAGACTGGTGCAGCCACTGTGGAAGACAGTGTGGAGTTTCCTCAAAAAGTTCAAAATTGAACTCCCATTTGACCCAGTAATCGCACTTTTAGGACTATATCCCAAGAAACCAGAAACACCACTCAGAAAGGATATATGCACCCCTATGTTCATAGCAGCACAATTTACCGTAGCTAAGATTTGGAAACAGTCTAAATGCCCATCAGCAAATGAATGGATTAGAAAAATAAGGCACATCTACACAACGGAATACTATGCTGCTGTAAAAAAGAAGGAATTGTTACCATTTGCAACAGCATGGATGGAACTGCAGAGC
>NW_005364554.1:64528-67309 GCF_000412655.1 Myotis brandtii | reverse complement strand
CATTTGCAACAGCATGGATGGAACTGCAGAGCATTATGCTAAGTGAAATAAGTCAGTCAATGAAAGAAAAATACCACATGATCTCACTCATTTATGGATAATAAAGAACATTATAAACTGATGAACAAAAAATAGATTTAGAGGCAGAGCAGCATCGAAGAGACTGTCAAACTACAGCGGGAAGGCTGGGGAGGATGGGGGGGAGGTAAGAGATCAACTGAAGGACTTGTATGCATGCATATAATCATAACCAATGGATGCAATCTACTGGGGGGTAGGGCAGGCCGGGGGAAGTTCCATGTGGAAAAAAAGGAGACATATTTACTACTCTTTGTAATACTTTAAGCAATAAAATAAAATTTAAAAGAAGAAGCTAGTTAGGCAATATGATTTGGTGCAAACGGTAGTGGACTACATATTCCTGAGTTGTCGACCTAAGTTTTGGCCCTTTCATTGAGCTCTCTTGGGACTTGAGGTGCAACATTCTCTTTTCTGCACCCCAATTTTCTATCTATCAAATGGAGTGTTTAGACTAGAGTAGAAAGTGTTTTTTTCCAGCACATTAGTTACAGGAAATATTCTGCTAAAGGAGCTTTCATAGCCAAATTATTTGAACTAATGTTAATTATTATAATTTCTATTAGAGGTTTATGATACATAATAGAGTATTAAGGGTCCTTGGAAAACTTAAAATATAAAACACTGTTAAACTTTTCTTTACCCAGTATTTTTCAAACTTATCTCAACATATAATTTATTTTTATTACCGTAACTATTAGCATCATATGGGGATACTGTTCCATGGAACTACCTCTTGGAGAATTGCATTTTTCCTTTGATCATCCTGAAGTTGGTTAATCCAGGCCTGAAATGAATTCCACAGTATGGTGCTTTTTGTATTGGATGGGTAGCAAGAATATGTGTTGGGGAGATTGAATGTATACTAACACAGAGAGACATATACATAGGCATACACACATTATGTGTACATGTTCATACACAGAAGGACATACATGCCAGGTATCTTCGATTTTCCCCTCAAAAATCCACTCTCAGAGATGCTGAACTGAACAAACGTCATTTCTGGGTTGTAGCGCCTTCTGTGTTTAGCCAAGAGGAGGAACCATTAAAAAAAAAAAAACAATAAAAAAACAGGGAGGTCAGGATTATTATTCCTTTAGTTTCCTCTCTGAGAACCTGCCTTGGGTTGCTTGAATCTCTTAACTGAAAAACACTTCTCCTTTGAAGGTGGCCAACTCTACAGAACTTTCTCTTCTAGCAGCTGCTCCCTCCCTTAGTCCTCCCCTCAGGTGATAACAACTTAAAGGCTACTATCTTGGTTTACTGCCTTAATCTCTTATTGTTCTCAAACATCAACCCCTTTGTAAATAGCCTCTCTGTAAAGACATCTGGTTCAAATTATCCTATATTAAGTGTGTTTTCTGCTTCTGGTTGGGACCTTAAGTAATCCACTGCTTTAAAAAAAAATACCTTTATTGTTGAAAGTATTACAGATGTCCTCCCCTCCCATTGACCTCCCCCCCCCTCCCCCTTATAACCTCCCCAGACCTTCCCTGCATTGTTGTTTGTCCATGGGCTATGCGTACATGCATATAAATTCATTGGTTAATCTCTTTCTGCACTCTGTTCCCTTCCCTCTGAAATATGTCAGTCTGTTGCATGCTTCAAAATCTTTAGATCTTTTGTGCTTATCAGTTTATTTTGTTCATTAGATTCCCCATATGAGTGAGATCATGTAATACTTGTCTTTCTCTGACTAGCTTATTTTTCTTACCATAATACTCTCCAGTTCCCTCCATGATGTCTCAAAGAAGAGATCTTTTTTTACAGCTGCATTGTGTAAATGTACCACAGGTTTTTAATCTATTCATCCACTGATGGGCACTTGGGCAGATTCCATATTTTAGCTATTGTAAATAATGCTGCTATGAATATAGGGGTGCATATATTCTTTCTGATTGGTGTTTCAGATTTATTAGGTTATATTCATAGAAGTGAGACCCCTGGGTCAAATGGCAGTTCCATTTTTTTTTTTATTTTTTTGAGGAAATTCCACACTGTTTCCACAGTGGTTGAACCAGTCTGCATTCCCACCAACAATGCTCAAGGATTCCTTTTTCTCCACATCCTTGCCTGCACTCATTATTTGTTGATTTATTGATGGCAGCCATTCTGGCAGGTGTGAGGTGGTACCTCATTGTCCTTTTAATTTGCATCTATCTGGTGATTAGTATGCTCAATTAATTTTTGACAAAGGAGGCAAGAACATAAAATAAAGATAGTCTCTTCAATAAATGGTGTTGGGATAATTGGACAGGTACATGCAAAAAAAAAAATGAAACTAGACCACCAGCTTACACCATACACAAAAGTAAACTCAAGTCCAGCAGGTGTGGCTCAGTGGTTGAGCATAAATCTATGAACCAGGAGGTCAAGATTTATTCCTAATTAGGGCACATGCCCAGGTTATGGGCTGGATCTCCAGTAGGGGACATGCAGAAAGCAGCCGATCATTGATTCTCTTTCATTAATGATGTTTCTACCTCTCCCTTTCCCTTTCTCTCTGAAATAATCCTATCTAATAAAAGACAAAAAGGGTAATTAACCATCTCTGCTACGCGCTTCCCATTGGCTAATCAGGGCGATATGCAAATTAACTGCCAACAAAGATGGTGGCTGGCAGCCACACAGCTGAAGCGAACATGAGGCTTGCTTGCTCCAGTGATGGAGGAAGCCAAGGTTCCCCGCCTGCCGCGGCCC
>NW_005364554.1:54406-63573 GCF_000412655.1 Myotis brandtii | reverse complement strand
ATGGATAAAAGACTTAAATGTAAGTTGTAAAACCATAATAATCCTAGGACAAAATGTAGACAGCAAATATCAGACATCTCACTGAGCAGAAATTTCACTGATACATCTCCTAGTGCAAGAGAAATAATGGAAAAGTAAACAAATGGAATTGCATCATTTTAGTAAACAAAAAGCTTCTGCACAGCAAGAGAAACTAGCATCAAAATGAAAGGGGAACCTACTGTATGGGAGAATATGTTTGCCGCTAATCTACTGCTTTTGAGTTTGAGGTTCATGTGGGCCTAGAGGCATACAGTAGTAGAGAATTGGATTAATGGTTTTAAAACTCAGTAGAGGAACCTAAACTAGAGTTAGAGATTTGGGATTCATTGGTTATACCGTAGAAGGAAGTGGAAGCTGTGACAGTGGAGATAATTGCCCAGTAACAGTATAGAGTAAAAAGAGGACTTAAAAGGGCAGGAAGGAGCCTGCAAGGAAGGAACACTCTCACCTCCTAGAAATCCAAATTTTTAAGCAGATAAATACAAAAGGTTGTTTAATAAGCAAGAAGTCCTACAAAAAAGAGGTGGATAAATTTAAGGGATATTTAATCCAGACCATCTCTACCTATTACAAACACTTTCTTAGTGACTTAATTTGGAGGTCTTTTAGATTCTGGTGGTGCTTAGACTTTCTAAGATATATACTGCTAATTAAGAGCCTTCTCTTTTTTAAAATTAAAGTTATTGGGGTGACATTGGTTAATATGATCATAGAGGTTTCAGGTGTGGGTTTCTATGTTACAAGATCTGTATATTGCACTGTGTGCCCACCACTCAGTCAAATAATCTTCCATCGCTATATATTAGATTCCCTTCTCCCTCCACATCCCACCTCCTTCCCTCTGGCAACCACCACACTGCTGTTTGTGTCCCAGGGTTTCAACTTTATAGCTCACATATAAGTGAAATCATATGATTCTTAGCTTTTTATGTCTTACTTATTTCTCTTAGCATGATATTCTCAGGGTCCATCTATGTTGTTGCAAATGGCAGTATTTCATCCTTTCCTATGGCTAGGTAGTATTCCATGTGTATATGTACCACATCTTCTTTATCCAGTCCTCTATCGCAGGACACTTTGGTTGTCTCCATGTCTTGGCCACCGTGAGTAATGCTGCAATGAACATAGGTGTGCATATATCTTTGTGAATACATGTTTTCAAGTTTCTCAGCTATATACCCAGGAGAAGGATTGCTGGGTCATATGGTAACTCTATTCTTAATTTTTTGAGGAATCACCAGACTATTTTCCATAGTGACTGTACCAGTCTAAATTCTCACCAGCAGTCAATGAGGGTTCCCTTTTCTCTGCAACCTCTCCAACACTTGATATTACTTGTCTTGTGGGATCCTTCTAATAACTTTTTTTTTCTGTGTCCATAATGATCTACGCTTTTCTTGATTCACATATTGTCCCTTTAGATATTGACATGACTGACTGAACTATAATTAAGTTATCCTTTTTGCTTCAGGCAGAGAAATAAGTTTTCTTTTGACATTATGTGTTAATTTTATTGACAAACTTGAGAACTATAATTGTCTCATTAGACCACAAAAGTGTAGTGCTCCCAGCAAAAAACAATTAATAGTGAAGATTTAAGTTTTTATTCTTGCTTTTATGGGGAAAGTATTCTAGCCCACAGGAATTTAGGGATAAGTTTATAAAAAGCAGCAGCATGGAGTCATGATAGTGCCTTAGATTAGCAATCAGAAACTCTGGGTTCTAGATCTGGAAATAAACTAAATTTCAGTGTGACTTTTTGGCCTTAGTTTTCTCACCTGTAACATGAGAGAATTAGATAAAATTAATATTTTTAGAAATGGGTTCCATTGAGCCCTGGGAAAATCCTTCAGAAGGCACCTCAGGAAGCAAAGGGAGACTGAAAAAGTGGGTTCTGTTCCATATCCCTGCTCTTCTAAAGAAGTTCTGCCTTTTCTTTTATAGATATTTAACTCTACGTAATATTTCATTTTAAATAAAAACTTCATTGCAAAACCAACCAAATGAGCAACACCACCATAATCACTACCACCACCAACAAACACCCAAAATGCCTAAATTATCTTTGAGGTTCTTTCCAATGCTGAAAGGCTAAAAGTCTACAGATTAGGGCATGCATAGGACTATTCTACCTAAAGAGGACTGCTTTGAGAGATCTTTCGTCTTGCTCCAGGCATGCTCATTATGTAGGCAGAGAAAAGCTGTAGCAAACTGATCTTAGCCTCCTGGTTTTATTGCTGTCTGAGTCTGTTTTAACTCCTGATCTCTAGATTTCTGGTGGCAGAAAGAGAATGGCTATACATTATCGTGATATGCTTTTGTCCCCCTCCCACTGAACATTATTCAGGGCTATGTGGGAGAGAGTTACTATTTAGGTAAGATGGGCCATGGGCCAAAACTGGAAAGCAAACAAACTTGAAATGTTTCTCTCACCAAATTGTGCTCTCTAATCTCTCTCTTTCCATCTTTATTTATACTTCTGTTAATTTTGTGGTTGGAACAAGTCTAAATATAAATGAAATCTTCCCCAGATGGTCATGATCTCCAGCCAGGTCCCAAAAGAACAGGGAACTGTGTTGCTGTCACCATTTGCTTTACATCTGGAATCTCAAAAGAGGATACAACCAGGGAAAGCCTTGGCCTTTGCTTCCTAACAAGAATACTGATGTTGGGTTGTATGGAAACTAAGCCAGAAAAGACAATGGAGAAAGAATCCTCTCTTGATTTTAGCAATGAAGGGGGTGCAGTTAACATGCACCTCCACAGGAGGCATGAATTGGTTGGCAGGAATGCCTTTTGCAGACAGGCCAGAGAGAGAGACACTGAATGGGGCACCCTCATGAATAGATTTCAGCTGACTTCACAGGAACTTTAGAAAGACCAAAAAAAAAAAGAGCTCAAACTGCTGAGAGATAGCTAGAAAAAGAAGCAGCAAACATGATATCAGAAGATCAAGGAGTCATTCTGTCAAGGCTGCTGCCTCTTCTCACTACTTCTCTCTGCCTCCAATTATTAATTTCTGAGGGGTTCAGGAAGAAAGGAGTAGGGCTCAAGAGTGGAATCCCATTGGCTTATATAATATTAATTTTTACATTTGTCCATAGACCAAGACTTATAAACATAATGTCATAAAAATTATATTTATTTCAATAAACACTAAATTGAGTGCCTATTAAGTACCAGACCATGTGTTAAGCCAATAAGTTCATAGTCCAATGGAAGAAAGAGTAAACACAATTTTAACACAAAACATTGACTGAAATGATAGAGGTCAGAACAGCATGTTACAGAAGCATAGAGGAGAGCCACTTGACTTAAAAGCACGTAGTTTCATAGAACATCAGAGCTGGAAAGAAACAGAGAACATACAGTCCAATCCTTCTCTGTACAGATGGAAAATGTGAGGCCTGGAATAATGAAAGGACTTGTTCAAGGACATATAGCCAGGCAATGGCAGAGCTGAAATTCTAGTTTAGAGAATCAGATTCAGTCAGCCTTCTGCCATTCCACACAATTAATTTTTGGCTTCCTTCAAGATGGGTCCTTTGGCCTATAAATTATTTCATAATGCTGGCTTGGGAAAACATCTATGAGAAGTTGGTAATTTTTTTCTGCAGTCAGTAGACATGCCTATTTGGCCTCCTGGAAAAGCACAGTAGATCTGTCTCTGTGTGTTCTTTCTCTTCTTATGATAGCCTCTACGTGAACAAGCCTCACACAAAATTCTGCCATCACCTAGCGGAGCAGCAATACTAGGGTCCCTGGGTTTATCACCCCAGAAGCAGTGAAATTCTGGGTGGGAACAGGATCACTTGTGTCCCCTCTTTCCTCCCTACTTCAAATGTAGTTTCAAATATAATCTCAGGGAAGAACAGGATAGGCAATGTTCTATAATCTAATGTAAGTTTTGGTATACCTGTCAGGTATTTTAACTCCTGCTTGTATGGCTCCAGTAACAGGGAGGCCACTCTCCTAAAAAATAGCCTGTTCCATCTCAGGGAAAATTTGTTAGAAAGCACTATCTTATGATTAATAGAAAATTTATGTTTTCCTACAGTTTCTTCCCATTGGGATATTTTCATTAGGTTGATCTCTTCTGTCTTTCACACTTTTAAAGACCACAATTATGTCACTTCAGTTTTCTCTTTCCAGATTCAATAGTCCAATGTTCTTTAATTTTTTCCTCATGGGTCTTGGATTCTAACCCTCTCTCTTATTGTGATTATCTGGATCCATACTTGCTTGGGGTTAAGAAGAGAATGGGGTGACATACTCTTTCCTGTACTGCTAGTGTGAGTGTTAACTGGCAGAGATTTGAAATATTTATTTGGCAACACCTATAAATATTTAAAGTATACTTATAATAGGAAAAACATAAGTACTCATTAAAGAACATTGATTTTTAAAGTTTGATATAACCATACTATGAAATAAAATGCTAGCACTGATATGATTGAAGTAGATATATGTCATAATATGGAAAGATGCCCAAGGTACATTAAGTGAAAAAAGTAAGTTGAAAATCATTAGGCACTGTATTATTTCATTCTTATACAGAAAACAAAATAATATATGGGCATATTTATATGGAAACGTAAATTTTATAGGTGTGAGGAACATCTGGAAAGATACACACTAAATTAGCTTTGAGAAGTGGTTTTGAGGAGACTCAGATTTTTCTTTTATAAGCCTCTGCATTTTAATGAGCATGGATTACTTTTACAAATTGAAATAAATTAAGGTTATATAAAGGAAAGATGGATAAAGAAATGAAGTTGATCTGTCCTCTCTTCTTCCTCATTTACAATAGCCACCCCAAAGTTATTTATACAGAGGCAGCTGTAGCACAGAGTTGACTTCAGGCCATAGGGCCAGACTGCCTAGGTTTGAATCCAACCTCTTCAACTTAGAGTATATAACCTTGGTCAAGCTACTTACTGTGTCTATACCTCTGTTTTTTTTTCTTTTGTGAAATGGGGATAAACATAGTACCTACTTCATGGAGTTGTTCTGAGGATTAAGTTATTTAATACATATAAAACACTTAAGTGATGATTGGCACATAACGGTTTACTAAATATAAGTAACAATTATATCCATTATTGTCTTATGATCAATTATACTCTATCCTCTCAATCATGAAGACTTTAAATATTCATTACCCTGACTCCTTTGTTTACTTCATCCCTCACAAAAGATAAATTACTAAGCCTTAACTTCTGTTAGGTAAAGACATACGGTATAATTCCTATTGCTGTAGAACAGAAAGGTTTTGATAACAGCAATTTCATATAGTTCAACCTAATACCTCTCCAAGTTTTCACCAATCGTTTCACTCATTTCCTATATTAGGCTTTTAAATTTGGACTGTTACAGCAGTTATTCTTTTAATCAGTCTATGAAACCATTGGTTTTCTTCCTATACTAATTTGCCTTAAATATATACCCCTAGTGGTGTCTGTACCCTAAACCTACTGATCATGTTTCATCCCTGATCACAGCCTACCAATGGACTATTAATGATCAGAGCATCAGTCCTTATCACCTCCTTTTTGTTTTAACATAAAATAATATTCACATGTATAATAACTAGTCATGAACATTCTCAGAATTTGGCAAAGCCCCAAAACAAATTCTGCAGGGTAGTGAAGGACATTCACTGCAGACTGTTTTGGTGTGTAATTCATAGAAGCATATTACAAGATTATGAGTAACAAAATCAGCCATCTAAATTAAGTTGGCTATTTTGAAGGATGTCAGAAAAATTTACCTGATAATATTTAGTGCTTTTAAATAATTTCTAGTGAATTTTTAATGATAAACAAAGTTAATGGAAGTAACCTGTCAAGTTCTGGAAAACTTCCTTGGAATTTGATTTGAAATGTCACATTAACTTCCTTGAAACCACTGATCAAGTCAACCATGACTGAACACTCCCCCCAACAAAGTATTGTGGTTTGCAATTGCTTTTCTCACCATTCCAACTGAGCCTAAAATTTGTGAAATCACCTTTGTGTTTATAATAATGTGTACAGCATATACTTATTGAGCATTTATTATGTATTGTACCAGGCACTTCATCTATTGTGCTCTTATTAACAGAGGCATTCATAGTCTCATTCTCACTCATGAGCAAAGTAAATTTAGAGGTGCTACTCACCCTTTGTTTGTCTATCATTATTTTCTTCTTAATAAGGCATGCACCTGAGTATAAGATGAAATAAGACTGGGTAAAGGTCATGTGTAATTCTTGGTAAACTAGCTTATAACTCCACCCGACCTTCTCTCCTGCTCAAATAAAGTGCATAACAAAGAAAATTAGTGAATGGTCTTATTATAGGATGACCATGCGTCTACTTTATTTTTTTAAATTATTTTATTTTTTCCCTTTTAAAAATTACATTTATTGGGTAGTACTGGGCCAGTGGTGCAATAGATAACATGTCTGACTATGGATCAGAAGACCAATCTTCTTTTTAGGTAAATCATTTGCAAACTTTGATACTTTAACTCTTATAGGTAACACATTAATTTAAACACAGCATTCGGTTGCAGCACTGGGTTTGGTCTTCCCCCAAAAAAGTTCAAGGCCTTTTGGCTGGCTTTCAAGAGTGGCTGTGCTCTGATCCTCTTTTGTGAGTACCCTTCCCATATTCTTTGCTCTAATCAAATGAAACTCCTCACTGTTCCTTATGTACACTAACACACCGTGTTTTCTCTTCACATCAAGAACTAGTGTTGGAGGCAGAATTCAGTCTCAGGCAAGTAGTCTGGCTCCAGATTCCAGATGCTTATTCATTATGTTCTACTGCCTCTCATGCAGTTCTTGCATTATTCTCTGGGCAGGGATGTCTCCTTCCTGTGTATTTTTTGTCATCTATGAAAATTTTCATATAGTACATCTCTTCATTTAATGTATGTTGAAGTAATACCCTATCTTGCTTGTATGGTAAAATGTAAAAATAATTTAAAAATAAATTTATCAAAGTTTAGGGAAGCTAAATTAAAAATTGTACACAGTGTATTTTTATATCAGGCCCTATCCCTGTGGCAAACCAAAAATGAAAAAAAATACTGGAGATAAGAAAGCAAACTATGTCCTGTGATTTGCACAATCTAAGTCTCTATCAGCCGTGAGAATACAGTTCACTGTTTATTGCTTCACAAAGATTACAGATGGCTTCTAGCATAGCTACTCCTTCAGATTAAAAGTTAAAAGCTCTAAAACTACAAGGCAACTTACACAGCCACTGCATTAGAATTTTACTGCTTCATGTATAGCATGTCTCACCTCTTCTGTTTACTACTCCGGAGTAGTTATTTGACACTGAGTGAATTGAATATCTGAACTTTGCTTTCCCCATCTGTAATATGGGAATAAGTTCCCCATTAGCTGGTTATTATCATTAATGATCATAAGGTATATAATGGGGGTAATTACAGGGGTGGATCATAATACATACTGGGGTACATAGATTCTGGCCAGTGGCTTTAAAAAGACAATATTGACACTTATAGAATATTAAGCAGCAACATTTTTTCTTTCTTGAAATCTAGAATCACCACGGACTATTTCCTGTTACTAACTTCTCATGCTCAATTGAGCACCAAGTCTTAACTATTCTGCTTCCTAAATATCTCAAATATGTCCCCTCATTTGTAAACCTTCACTACTTCTCACCCAGATGGCTGCAACAGCCTCCAATTGGTCTTCCTTTGGTCTTGCCCCAGTTCAATCCACTTACCACACTGTTGCCAGGGTAATCTTTCTGAAGTGTAAATCTAATCATGTAATTCTTTAACTGAAAACCCTTCAATGGTTCCTTATAATTCTTGTGCCATGATAAAGAGAAAATTCCTTAATGTGCTTACTCACCAGTTATGTCTGATCTCTGCCTTCCTTTAAAGTCTTATCTTTGATAATTTCCTACACATGCACTATACTTCTGTAAAAATGAATTCATTGGAGTTCTACTGCTCTCTCTCTCTCTCTCTCTCTCTCTCTCTCTCTCTCATGTTCCAATGTTTCAAAGTCCTTATTGTGGCCTACAGGTACTATATCTTTTTGTTTCAACCACTTGCTTTCTTACTGTTTTTGAATGCACAAAGCACACTCTCACTTTAGGGTTTTGTCACGTATAGTTCACTCTGCCTGAACTGCTCTTTCCCCACATTTACACATAGCTCTCTTCATTTTCATTACACCTCTGGCAAAACATCACCATGATAGCACCCCACCCCATTCCTTTTTTATCTTCTTGGCTTGCTTACTTTTCATATGACTACCTGAATATATATGTATATTTGCCCTCCCAGAATATTTGCTCCATGAGAGAGGAGACTTCATTTCAACTATCTTACTTCTGTAGCATTTCTAGTGCCTAGCACAGTGCCTGTCATAATATAGGCACTCAATAAATATGGGTTAAATGAATGCATTAACATTCTTCCTTCTATTTCATTTTTCCTTACATTTCCACCCTTTTCCTAGCTAATGTCTATGCCATTTTTAGATTGTACTTTATTTCCAGCAAAGAGCTGGGTTAAGTAATGTTCTTTTGGTTTTCCCCCACTTTCTATATTTTCTCTTATGCTAACACTTATCAGATTATTTCTCTGTGGAAAGGTTGAATGGACCCAGATCATGGCAGTCATAATTCAGGCTATTTAGGCTTCATCCTATTATTTATGAAGTATTTTTAAAAAGTATGCATGGGAATACTGTGCTTTTAAATTGATATTTATTAAAATGATTCTGACTATAGTATGGAGGATATACACTGAGTGGCCAGATTATTATGACCACCTGACGTTTGTAGGCAAATCAGCCAAAGGCCTGTTCGATCACCTTTGCTGTCTGCAGTTACCAACATAAAAGATCTTCAATTCGCACAGGAACACAAGGATTGGACAGTTGAGCACTGGAAAAAAGTCATGTGATCAGATGAATTATGTTTCCAGTTGCATCATGCAGATGGCAGAGTAAGAATTTGGCAGAAACAGCATGAAAGCATGCACCCCACATGCATGAGTACAACCCTTCAAGCTGGTGGGGGAAGTGTTATGGTTTGGGGCATGTTTTCCTGGCATGATTTGGGCCCTTTAATTCATGTGGAACAACGTCT
>NW_005364554.1:50785-54134 GCF_000412655.1 Myotis brandtii | reverse complement strand
CATCTCGTGGAGTCAATGCCAAGAAGAATCACCATAGTATTGAAGGCAAAAGGTGGCTCAACAAAGTACTGATGGGGTGGTCATAATAATCTGGCCACTCGGTGTAATAAACCAATACAGGGAGAGCAGAGAGATATAAGAATATGAAAATAAAGACTAAGACAAGGAAAAAGACTAGAAGCATGCAGAATTGAGAACAGGTCTTGAGCTGTCACGAAGGAAGAATTAACAGAGTTCTGTGATAATTGTATGTGATAATAGACACTGCAAACCATGTCAATTACAATGCTAAGATACTGAGCCTGGATAGATATAGAGTTGAGCCAGAGTGGTTCAAGGGGAAATATATTTGGAAATGGTCATCAAACAGTTGGAAATTTGAAGTCAGCACAAAGTTAAAGGTATCCTAATAGGTTAAGGAGTCACTGTTTTTAGAAGGATCTTGCTTCTGAGGAAGACAATGGAGAAGGAAGAGACACTCCAGTGTGGTATTAATTATATGGTGGTATCTAAGGCTCTCAGTGCATTTCTCTTTTCCAAGTTCAGAGGAAAATTTTTCATTAAAAAGGAAATATAGCTAAAGTAGATCAAGTTCTGCCTAGTTCTTTTCTAGTTCTTGTGCTAGGCCTATAGTAGACATTTGATCTTCACAACAAATCTGTGAAACAGCCTATGTTATCCCCTTTTCACAGATGAAGAAATAAAAGCTCAGAAAATTTTAATGCAGCCAGCAAATGGCACAGCTGATATCACAACTAGACCTTTATGACTTCTTTCTGTTGCACCAAATCTCAGTGAGCAATTTTGATCAATAGACCTTTTATAAATTTTAAGGGTTTGGGGATGACATAAGTGATGGGAAATATTTGCATGTAATGGATGTATAGAAGAAAGATGCCTCTGTGGTTTGTTCTAAAATGGTTAGGTTTGACAAGATCTACTCACCTCTGTGGCAGGTTGCCCACTTCTTAAGTATATTCTGACCTTGGTCTAGAAATGAACCTAGATTTATGGAAGACTTTGGGGAAAAATACTAACTTCAAGTCTTTTTTGATTCATTGTACTACTGGTAATTGAAGCCTAAAGTCATATCTGAGGGTATGGCCTCTATTTTGAAAGAAAATATATTTACCAGTACATGCATTTCCAAGTTATGAGAAATTAAAACTATATTAATCTTGAATGAACAATGAAGAACTACACTTGAGTCCTTTTCCATTTGTTTGTCGGGTTTGGGGAGCTGGCTTCCTCAATCTGATTTTTAGGGTATGGCTTTGATGTGCTAGGTTTGATGAAGGACTGTCAGGGTCAGAGAAAAACATCATCTGGAAGCATGAAGATGGGCTTAGGAAATGGAACATGGTAGATGGACTCTGGGAACAGTTGTCGAGTTTAGTTTAAATATTTTCCTTTCCTACATTATAATATCTTTTAAGAAAGCTTGTAAGACACCAGAGTCTGGTGCTGCCTGTGTCTTGGGGAATGAGGACAGAAACCTGCATTTTTCTAGGGCCAAATGATTTAGGGACTACAATAGCACCTGATAAAGTGGTGGTTAAGACATGGCTTGAGAAAAGAGGCAGAAAAGTCTGAGGTTATAGGTGACAAGAGACCAGGAGGAAAGATTTGTGGCAAATGTGCACACTTATTAGGAAGTCGAAAAAAACAAGTAAGGAGAAGATTCTGTAAACATGGGTTTTCTTCTTCTATTAACCTCAGGTCCCCTACCATTTTGGCAACCTTGGACATTTTGTGAGTTGCCACCATAGCAGTGTTTTACTATAGCCTGGAGTCTACTTACTTTTCCTGAGGCCATCTCCTCATCAGGCCTGCCAGTTTCTTTTTTTCTGTTTCATTGAGCTTTGCTGGTGGCAGGGAGGAGGGAAGTTTCTGAAGTTATCAGCTGGCATCATCATTTCTGCCCCCCTTCACCCTCGGCAGCTGGGGCGGAGAAGGGGGAGCTGCAGGTTGGAACAACAAGCTACCTTAAGGCCATAATGAGGGACAGGAGGCCTTTGATCAGCTCCCCGTTGATGGGCTGTTTTTCCTCATGTCTTTTTTTTCCTTTCTTTTAAAATGTATTTATTTATTTACCATTTGGTCTGTGGTGAGCAGACCCAGTTAGCTATCTAAAGGTCACTAGGATGGAACCATTTGACCAGAGCGCAATTTTTCACCTTGCCAAGGACACTCTGTTCTACTGTATCTCAGCACTGTCAAACATAATTCAAAACCATTTTTTTCTTCTCTTTCCTTCATTCTTTCACCCTTTCTCCTTTTATTATACCCACTTTTTTTGGTTCAGGTACTCTAATTGTATCTCTTTGTCTTCTCTCTTTCCCCCCTCCCACACTTTGCAGTCTCTATGATCTTTCCCCCTTGTTTCTTTTTTCCCAGATTTGACCCCTTCTGCCTGAGTGAACTTGAAGCAACATCCCCTGGCCAGTGGGACATCTCTGGGCCTGGTAATCTGGGAAGGCATAAGATAGGGGAGAGTAAAGAGTATAGTTTTCATCTCTAAACTGATACTAAATTTAAGCTATTGTTGAGGTATTGGTGGAATGCTAAATTGAGCCAGGCACTTGTAAGATGAGGTTAAGAAGCTACATTGCAGAAGGTGTTTGATTTGGGAAAGGACTGAGGACATATGAAAACTGTAAAACAGGGAAACTAGACATTATATTTCTTGAAGGCCAATGGGATTAAGATCAGAAATCTGAGACACTTTGGCACAGCCTATTTAACATGATTTCTGGGATGACTCAATCCTCCTACATTTCATTTCTTTCCCCACTTTGGTCTGATATATCTGTAAGAGGCCTGAAAGAAAAACAATGTTTTAGACAAGAGAAGAGTCAAGTAAACCATGGGCTGGTTGGTAGTAGTGAATTGAGATTTGGTCATGGTGATCATTGAACCTGTTCTAGCTCCTCTGAGGTTACCTCTGAATCACTCTTTTTTTAAAAAAATTAAATCTTTATTGTTCAGATTATTACAGTTGTTCCTCTTCCCCCCCCCCATAGCTCCCCTCCACCCGGTTCCCATCCCACCCTCTTCCCTTACCCTCCCCCCACTGTCCTCATCCATAGGTATACCATTTTTGTCCAGTCTCTTCCCACACCCCCCACACCCCTTTCGCCCCCGAGAATTGTCATTCCACTCCCTTACTATGCCCCTGATTCTATTATATTCACCAATTTACTTCGTTCATCAGATTTTTTATTCACTTGGTTTTTAGATTCACTTGTTGATAGATATGTAATTGTTGTTCATAATTTTTATCTTTACTTTTTTCTTCTTCCTCTTCTTAAAGAATACCTTTCAGCATTTCATATAATACTGGTTTGGT
>NW_005364554.1:48539-49462 GCF_000412655.1 Myotis brandtii | reverse complement strand
AGCCTCTGTGCACAGCTTGGGTGGGGCGGGGTCTCAGGGGATCAACAGGGCGGAGCAAGCAGCTATGGCTGCTCCTCATTCCTACCCTAGGAGGCCCCGGTCTCAGTGTCCCGGTAATTGCTGCAAGCACCTCTGAGAGAAAACCGCCGTTGTGTTCCGACCAATTCCAGACAGTCCAGTTTCTCCCCATATGAGTCTGGGCCCCAAGAGACTCGCCTGGAACTGGAGTTCAGAGCACTCAGGAGCTTGAGACTCCCTTCCGATGGAAAAAGACAACTGCCTCAGTTGCCAGCCCTTTCCACGTGCACCTCCGTTCCTCTGCACTTTACTTCCACACCTCCTCTGAGTCTCAGTGTGCTTTTTTCTTTTCTTCTAGTTGTAGAATTTCAACTCAGCCAGCCTTCCTGTGGTTCTGGATGATGTCTGTTTTGTCTTTTAGTTGTATTTTTGAAGTGGTTGTGCGAGGCAGCAATTTCTGGTGTTTACCTATGCCGCCATCTTGGTTTCTCCTGAATCACTCTTAGTACCTGAGTTTATTGCCTTTCTTCTTTGGGAAATTTATGAGGTGGCAATAAAATGAAGGTAAAAAAGGCCTGAATTCACATGCATAGGCCCAATTCCAAACTCCCAGAACTAGGAAAATTTCTCCTGCCTAGCTCTTCTCATGATCATTAAAGCTCAGGCACAGGAACTTGCCTGTGTTAGTTGTTGCTGTTTATCTCCATGTAGGTGATTCTCACTATCCAGGACCAGGGCCTCAGTAGGAAAGGAGGAAGCCTAGTTTGAATGATTAAGGATTGTATCTCCTGAACAAAACTAGACCACAGGTAAATAAGGGAGAAGATCTCTGAAGAAAGGAGGTAAAATGTTCATATGAACCCATATGGAAATAAGGAGAAGTTCAAAGGTAACATTTTACATGT
>NW_005364554.1:45894-48522 GCF_000412655.1 Myotis brandtii | reverse complement strand
TAAAAATGTAGGTTTTTAAGTATTAGCACAGGTTACTGTGAAACATTGTTGCATTTTTCTAAGGAGGTATTAAAAAATGAGGTATAGTCTCTGCTTTGGATAAGTCAATGCTATACTCCCTGGAAGTCTTATAATTATTTTTTTGGCTCTACCCTTGTAAAAGACATTGGCAAATTGGAGTTTGTCCAGAGAAAATTGAAGTACAACATAAGTTATGGCCTAGATAGAAGAGCTCAAGAAACAAAAATGACTTTGGGAAAGACAAAACCCATAGACAGTGTGATTAACATCTTCAAACACTGAAGCTTTAACGTGAAAAAAGGACTAGATAGTCTTTGTGTTACCTAACTGCATAAATGGGGTGAATGAGGAATACTATATCGGGTAAGAGGAGGGGATAATAAGTATGAATTAGGTCAAGCAGAAGCCTTGAGTAACGTTTTCGTGCTAAACCTTTTTGGAAGAAGGAAGATTATACTAGTATATAACAGAGTCTGAGAGCCTCTCTCTACTACTGTGTGCCCTGCAAAGGGTTTAAGGGCTACAGAAAGAACTTTCACAGTAAGTTAGAATAGGTGTGAGAGTTAGGAGCAAATGTGTCCAGCTCTCATTAGAGATATAACAACCTTTTAATGCATATCTATTATATAATACTCCCTCCAGACTGGACTTTTTAATCTACCTTGCATGCCATAACCCAGTTCCCTACTCATTTTTTTTAAAATTTCTTTATTGATTAAGGTATAACATATGTGTCCTTATCCCCCCACAGCCACCCACCACCCACTCTGGCCCTCACCCACCTGTTGTCTGTGTCCATTGGTTAGGCTTATATGCATGCATACAAGTCCTTTGGTTGATCTCTCCACCTTACCCCCATTCTCCCCTACCTTCTATCTGAGGTTTGATGGTGTGATCAATGCTTCTCTGACTCTGGATCTGTTCTTGTTCTTCGGTTTATGTTGTTCATTATATTCCATAAATGAGTGAGATCACGTGGTATTTATCTTTCTCTGACTGGCTTATTTCACTTAGCATAATGCTCTCCAGTTCCATCCATGCTGTTGCAAATGGTAAGAATTACTATTTTTTTTTACCGCAACGTAGTATTTGATGGTGTAGATGTAACCACAGTTTTTTAATCCACTCATCTGCTGATGGGCACTTAGGCTGTTTCCAAATCTTAGCTATGGTGAATTGTGCCGCTTTTAAATTTTTGAAGAAATGCCATACTGTTCTCCACAGTGGCTGCAGCAGTCTGCATTCCCACCAGCAGTGCAGAAGTGTTCCTTTTTCTCCATATCCTCTCCAACACTTGATGTTTGTTGATTTGTTGATGATAGCCATTCTGACAGGTGTGAGATGATACCGCATTGTTGTTTTGATTTGCATCTCTCGAATAATTAGTGACTTTGAGTACGTTTTCATATGTCTCTTTGCCTTCCTTATGTCATCTTTCAAAAAGTATCTAATTAGGTCTGTTGCCCATTTTTTGATTGGGTTGTTTATCTTCCTTTTGTTAAGTTGTATGAGTTCCCTGTAAATGTTGGAGATTAAACCTTTGTCAGTGATAACATTGGCAAATACGTTCTCCCATGCAGTGGGCTATCTTGTTTTGTTGATGGTTTCTTTTACTGTGAAAAAGGTTTTTATTTTGATGTAGTCCCATTTGTTTATTTTCTCTTTAGTTTCCATTCTTTAGGAGCAGTATTGGTGAAGAAATTTCTTCGGCTTATGTCTGAGATTTTGCTGCCTGTGGATTTCTATAGTATTTTTATCATTTCCCATATTATTTTTAGTCCTTTATCCATATTGAGTTTATTTTTGTGTATGGTGTAAGTTGGTGGTCTAGTTTCATTTTTTTTTGGCATTTATCTGTCCAATTTTCCCTACACCATTTAATGACAGGACTGTCTTGACTCCATTGTATGCTCATGCCTCCTTTGTCAAATATTAATTGAGCATAGTGGTTTGGGTCAATTTCTGGGTTTTGTATTCTATTCAATTGATCTACATGTCTGTTCTTGTGCAAGTACAAGGCAGTTTTGAGAATAGTGGCTTTGTAATACAGATTGATATCTGGTACTGAGATCCCACCTACTTTGTTCTTCTTTCTCGAGATTGCTGCAGCTATTTGGGGTCTTTTTTTATTCCAAATGAATTTTTGGAGAATTTGTTCTAGGTCTTTGAAGTATGCCGTTGGTATTTTAATGGAGATTGCATTGAATTTATAGATTGCTTTGGGTAGTATGGACATTTTAATGATGTTGACTCTACCAATCCATGAACATGGTATATTCTTCCATTTGTTCATGTCTTCCTCTATCTCTTTTTTCAGTGTTCTGAAATTTTCTGAATACAGGTCCTTTATCTCCTTGGTTAAGTTCATTCCTAGGTATCTTAATTTTTTTTGTTGCAATGGTAAATGGGATTGCTTTTTTAATTTCTCTTTCTGTGAGTTCATTATTGGTGTATAGAAAAAGCCATAGACTTTGGGGTGTTAATTTTGTATCCTGCTACAATGCCAAATTCATTTATTAAATCTAGTAGTTTTTTATGGAGTCTTTGGGGTTTTCTATGTACAATATCATGTCATCTGCAAATAAGGACAGTTTTACTTCTTCTTTT
>NW_005364554.1:44547-45645 GCF_000412655.1 Myotis brandtii | reverse complement strand
CAGTACTATGTTGAACAGGAGTGGTGAGAGTGGGCATCCCTATCTTGTTCATGTACTTAGGGGATATGGTTTTAGCTTTTGCACATTGAGTATAATGTTGGCTGTGGGTTTGTAATATATGGCTTTTATTATGTTGAGGTATGATCCTTCTATTCCCACCTTGCTGAGAGTTTTTATCAAGAAAGGGTGTTGAATTGTGTGAAATGCTTTTTCTGCATCAATTGATATGACTATGTAATTCTTATTTCTCAATTTGTTTATTTGATATATCATGTTTATTGATTTGTAGATATTGTACCATAGTTGCATCCCCAGGATAAATCCTACTTGGTCATGTTGTATGATCTTTCTGATGTACTGCTGGATTCTATTTGCTAGGATTTTGTTGAGGATTGTGGCATCTATGTTCATGAGGGATATTGGCCTGTAATTCTCTTTCATTGTGTTGTATTTATCTGGTTTTGGTATTAGGGTGATGTTAGCTCCATAGAATGAGCTTGGAAGTGTTCCTTCCTTTTGATTTTTTGGGAATAGTCTGAGGAGGATAGGTTTTAGTTCTTCCTTGAATGTTTGGTAAAACTCCTCTGTGAAGCCATCTGGCCCCGGTCTTTAGTTTGCTGGAAGATTTTTTTTTTCAGTCTAGTATTTTTTTAAATTTCTTTATTGGTTAATGTATTACAAATGGGTCTTCATCCCCCCAATTAACCCCCAACCTTCCCCACCACTCATGCTCTCATCCCCCTGTTGTCTGTGTCCACTAGTTTGGCTTATATGTATGAATACAGGTCCTTTGGTTGATCTCTTCCCCTTACCTCTACCCTCCCCCACTTTCCCTCTGGGGATTGATAGTCTGATCGCTGTTTCTCTGTCTTTGGATCTGTCCCTGTTCATCAGTATATGTTATTCTCTATATTCCACAGATGAGTGAGATCATGTGGTATTTATCTTTCTCTGACTGGCTTATTTCACTTACAATAATGCTCTCCAGTCCCATCCATGCTGTTGCAAATGGCAAGAATTCCTTCTTTTTATGGCAAAATAGTATTCCATTGTGTAGATGTACCACAGTTTTTTAATCCACTCATCTGCTGATGGGCA
>NW_005364554.1:36338-43932 GCF_000412655.1 Myotis brandtii | reverse complement strand
AGTGGGCTTTCTTGTTGTTTTGTTGATGTTTTCCTTTGCTGTGCAAAAGCTTTTTATTTTGATGTAGTCCCATTTGTTTATTTTCTCTTTAGTTTCCATTGTCCTAGTAGCAGTATCAGAGAAGAAATTCCTTCGGCATGTTTGCGATTTCTTGCTGCCTGTGGATTCCTCTAGTATTTTTATGGTTTCCCATCTTATGTTAAGTCCTTTATCCATTTTGAGTTTATTTTTGTGTTAGTTGGTGGTCTAGTTTCATCTTTTTGCATGTATCTGTCCAATTTTCCCAACACCATTTATTGAAGAGACTGTCTTGACTCCATTGTATGCTCTTGCCTCCTTTGTCGAATATTAATTGGGCATAGTGGTTTGGGTCGATTTCTGGGGTCTCTATTCTATTCCATTGATCTATATGTCTGTTCTTGTGCCAGTACCAAGCTGTTTTAAGAACAGTGGCTTTGTAATACAGCTTGATATCTGGTATTGAGATCCCACCTACTTTGTTCTTCTTTCTCAGGATTGCTACAGGTATTTGGGGTCATTTTATCTTCTAGATGAATTTTTAGCGAGTTCGTTCTAGGTCTGTGAAATATGCCGTTGGTATTTTAATAGAGAGTGTATTGAATCTACAGATTGCTTTGGGTAGTGTGGACATTTTCATGATGTTGATCCTACCAATCCATGAACAAGGTATGTTCTTCTATCTGTTTATGTCTTCCTCTGTCTACTTTTTCAGTGTCTTGTAGTTTTCCACATACAGGTCTTTTACTTTCTTAGTCACGTTTATTCCTAGATATCTTAATTTTTCTGGTGTGATGGTAAATGGGATTGCTTTTTTAGGCTCGCTCTCTGTTAGTTCATTATTGGTGTATAAAAAAGCCATAGATTTCTAAGTGTCAAATTTGTATCCTGCTACATTGCTTAATTTATTTATTTTGTCTAGTAGTTTTGGATGGAGTCCTTAGGTATTCTATGTACAATATCATGTCATCTGCAAATAATGACAGTATTACTTCTTCTTTTCCAATTTTTATGTCTTTTATTTCTTCTTCTTGTCTAATCATTATGGCTAGCACTTCCAGTAATATGTTGAATGGAACTGGTGAAGTGGGCATCCCTGTCTTGTTCAGGTTCTTAAGGGAAATGATTTTAGTTTTTGCCCATTGAGTATGATGTTGGTTGCAGGTTTGTCATATAAGGCTTTTATTATGTTGAGGTATGATCCTTCTATTCCCATGCTGCTGAGAGTTTTTATCAAGAAAGGGTGTTGGATTTCATCAAATACTTTTTCTGCATCAATTGATATGACTATGTGATTTTTATCTCTCAATTTGTTTATGTGATGTATCACCTTCATTGATTTGCAGATATTGTACCATCCTTGCATCCGCAGGATAAATCCTATTTGGTCAAGGTGTATGATCTTTCTGTTGTACTGCTGGATCCGATTTGCTAAGATTTTGTTGAGGATTTTGGCATCTATGTTCATGAGGGATATTGGCCTGTAATTCTCTTTCATTGTGTTGTCTTTACTTGGTTTTGGTATTACGGTGATGCTGGCTTCATAGAATGTGCTTGGAAGTGTTCCTTTCTCTTTTATTTTCTGGAATAGTCTGAGGAGGATAGGTTTTAGTTCTTCCTTGAATGTTTGGTAAAATTCCCCAGTGAAGGCTTCTGGTCCTGGCCTTTTTTTTGCTGGAAGCTTTTTGATGACTGCTTCAATTTCTTCCATTATTATTGGCCTATTGAGATTTTTAGAATCTTCCTGGTTTAGTTTTGGAAGGTTTTATTTTTCTAGGAATATGTCCATTTCCTCCAGATTGTCTAATTTGTTGGAGTAGAGTTGTCCATAGTATTGTTTAACAATCATTTGTATTTCTGTGGGGTCTGTTGTTATTTCGCCTCTATCGTTTCTGATTTGGTTTATTTGGGACCTCTCTCTTTGCTTCTTGGTGAGCCTGGCTAGAGGTTTGTCAATCTTGTTTATCCTTTCAAAGAACCAGCTCTTGGTTTCATTGATTTTCTGTATTGTTTTTTTGGTCTCTATGTCATTTATTTCTGCTCTAATCTTTATTATCTCCTTCCTTCTGCTCACTCTGGGCTTTTCTTGTTGCTCTCTTTCTAATTCTTTGAGCTGTAGATTTAGATGATTTACTACCATTTTTTCTTGAATGATTTACTATCATTTTTTCTTGTTTTTTGAGGTAGGCCTGTAGTGCTATAAACTTCCCTCTCAGGACTGCTTTCATTTTGTCCCATAGATTTTGGATTGTTCTGTTTTTGTTGTCATTAGTTTCCAGGGTGTTTTTAATATCTTCTTTGTTCTCTTTGATAACCCAATCATTGTTTAATAGCAAGCTTTTCAGCTTCCAAATGTTTGAATTTTTTGGATTGTTTTATTGTAGTTTATTTCTAATATTTTGCCATTGTGGTCTTAGAAAATGCTTAATATAATTTCAATCTTCTAGAATTTGGGGAAACTTTGCTTGTGACCCAATATGTGGTCTATTTTTGAAAATGTCCCATGTGCATTTCAGAAGAACCTATATTCCGTGGCTTTGGGGTGAAATATCCTGAAGATATCAATTAAGTCAATTTGATCTAGTGAGTAATTTGGGATTGCTGCTTCTTTGCTGCTTTTTTGTCTAGAGGATTTATCAAGTGATGCCAGTGGTGTAGTAAAGTCTCCTTCTATGATTGTATTGTTGTTGATCTCTCCCTTGATTTCTTCCAGGAGATTTTTTATTTTTTTATATGTGTGCTCCTACATTGGGTGCATATATGTTTATCAGGGTTATATCCTCTTGTTGTATTGATCCCTTTAGTATTATGAAGTGGTCTTCCTTATCTTTTGTTATGGCTTTTATTTTGAGGTATATTTTGTCCAATATAAGTATTGCTACCCTAGCTTTGTTTTCATTTCCATTGGCCTGAAAGATATTTTTCCATCCCTTCACTTTCAGTGTGTGTGAGTCCCTTATTCTGAGATGGGTCTCTTGTAGACAGCATATATACGGGTCAGGTTTTTTTATCCATTCAGCCACTCGATGACTTTTGATTGGAGCATTCAGTCCATTTACGTTTAAATTTATTATTGAAAGGTACTTGTTTGTAGCCATTTCTATTTTTTTGTGCCTGTTTTCTTTCTTAACTTTTTATTTCTTTCTTTCTTTTTTTTTTTTTTTACATCAGTCCCTTTAGCATTTTTTGCATTGTTGGCTTGGTAGTGATAAACTCCCTTAATCATTTTTTGTCTGTGAAACTTCTTATTTCCCTTTCAATTTTGAATGATAGCCCTGCTGGGTAGAGTATTCTTGAATTCAGTCCCTTGTTTTGCATCACTTTGTAAATTTCCTTCCATTCTTCTCTGGCCTGATGTTTTCTGTGTAGAAATCATTTGATAATCTAATGGAAGATCCCTTATATTTAACTTTCTCTCTCTTGCAGCCTTTAAGATTCTCTCTTTGTCCTGAACATTTGCCATCATAATTATGATGTGTCTTGGTGTGGGTATTTTCGGGTTCATCTTATTTGGGACTCTCTCTGCTTGTGTGACTTTTTTCTTCCCCACCCCAGGGAAGTGTTTTTTTTTTCTTTTTGTTTGTTTGTTTGTTGGTTTGTTTTACATACCCAAAGGGAGATATAAGCAGGCACCAAGCTCTGTTAAGGCAAATTATGCTTCATATAGTCAATGCCTTCACAGCACCTCACACACTGTGGTCACTGATGAGCCTCACAGTCAACCAGCCTGAGGGTAGATCCCATGCATGAAAAGGTAAAAAACAATCAAGACTCAATATAACTTTCAGAAGGGATGTTTTTGGAGCACCCAGACCTGGAGATCAAGGATACTGCACCACTGGACCACACAGGACACTTACTATATAAGTCCACCCCACAAATACTGGGAGTCATAGCACGTCTATCTCTAATATATAAAGACTATACAAAGATGCATCCAAAATGGAAAGACAAAGAAACAGGATCCAAATGAAAGAACTGGAAAAAACTCCAGAAAAAGACCCAAGTAAAATGGAGGCGAATGATATTTCAGATACAGATTTCAAAGTAATGATTATTAGGATGCTCTACAGTATGAAATGGGTCATTTAAACCATAAACAAAAACCAGTCAGAAAGGATGAATACACTGGAAGGAATAAACAGCAGGTTGTATTAAACAGACGACTGAACCAACTATTTGGAGGACAAGTTAGAAAAAACACCCAATCAGAGCAGCAATTTTTTTAAATGAGGATATTCATCTTTGGGATAACATACAGTGTAATAACATCCACATCATAGGAGTACCAGAAGGAGAAGAGAGTGCAATGGATTGAGAATTTATTTGAAGAAATAATGATCAAAAAGAAAAGAAAAGAAAAGATAAAGGTATATAAGTCCAATAATTGCAGAATCTCAAAAATGGAACCAAAGAGACCATACCAAGACATATCACATTTGAAATGGCCAAAGTTAAAGAAGAATCTTAAAAGCCACAAGAGAGAGAGATGTTAGTCATGTATACGGAAGCTCCCATGTGACTGACAGCTGATTTCTCATAAAAAACCTATCAGGCCAGAGGGATTGGCATTAAATATTCAAAGTGATGAAAAGCAAGGACCTACAAACAAGATAATCTTACACAGCAGGGCTATTTTTGAAAAATGAAGCAGAAATAAAAAGCTTCCCAGCCAGGCCAGTGTTGTTCAGTGGTTGAGTGTTGGCCATAAACCAGGAGATCACACTTTGATTCCTGGTCAGGGTGCATGCCCAGGTTATGGACTTGGTCCCCAGTAGGGGGCATGCAGGAAGCAGCCTATCAAGAAGTCTCTCTTATCATTGATGTTTCTATCTCTTTCAGCCTCTCCCTTTCTCTCCCAGCCATCAATTATTTTAAATTTTAAAGAAGAAAGCAAAAACTTAAATAGAAAAGGGCTTCTCAGACCAAGAAAGAAAGAAAGAAAGGCATTTGTTACCACCAAAGCAGTGTCACAAAAATGTTAAAGGGAAAGAAGAAGAAGAAGAAGAAGAAGAAGAAGAAGAAGAAGAAGAAGAAGAAGAAAGGGAGGAGGAGGAGGAGGAAGAAGAGGAGGAGGAGGAGGAGGAGAAAAAAAAACAGGAACAGATCCCTAACTGGTTTGGCTCAGTGGATAGAGCGTCGGCCTGTGGACTCAAGGGTCCCAGGTTAGATTCCAGTCAAGGCCATCTACCTTGGTTGTGGGCATATCTCCAGAAGGGAGTGTGCAGGAGGCAGCTGATCGATGTTTCTCTCTTATCAATGTTTCTAACTCTCTATCCTTCTCCCTTCCTCTCTGTAAAAAATCAATAAAATATATTAAAAACAACAACAACAGCAACAACAAAAAACAGGAACATAGTTAAAAGAATAAATGACTACAAACCTATAAAAAATAAAAATCTTAAGTAAAGAGTATAATTTTACATTTAAATGAAATTTTAAAAGAACAAAAAACAAAGCTTTAAATGAGTAGAAGTAAAGAAATAATAAAGATCAGAGCAGAAATGAACAAAATAGAGTCTAAAAATAAATACAATAGATCAATGAAACCAAGGGCTCGTTCTTCATAAAGGTAAACAAGATTGACAAACCATTAACTGCACTCATCAAGAAAAAAAAGGAAGAGGGAATAATAAACCCAGAAATGAAAGAGAAGTGACAACTAACACCAAAGAAATATAAATTACTATAAAAATATTATGAACAATTATATGCCAACAAATAACAATCTGGAAAAAATGAATAAGTTCATAGAAACGTATACTCTTCCCAAACTGAATTAAGAAGACTCAGAGAATCTGAGTAGATAGATTACAATTAGTGAAAAACAAGCAGTAAACAAAAAAATTCCCAACAAAACAAAATACTGGATGGATTCACAGGTAAATTTTACCAAGCATTCCAAAGGATACTAACACCTATCCTTCTCAAACTATTCCAAAAAGTTCAAGAAGAAAGACTCCCAAGCTCACTTTATGAGACTATCATTATTCTAATTCCAAAACCAGGTAAAGACAACATACAAAAAAGAAAATTATAGACCAATATCCCTTATGATCATAGATGCTAAAATCCTCAACAAAGTATTAGGAAATTTGATCCAGCAATATATTAAAAAGATCATACAGCATGATCAAGTGGGATTTATTTTGGGGATTCAATGCTGATACAATATTCACAAATCAACAACTGTGATATACAACACAAACAAAAAGACAAAAAACAAACGATCATATCAATAGATGCAGAAAAAGCATTTGACAAAATCCAGAAACCATTTTTGATAAAAATTCTCAAAAAAGTGAGAATAGCAAGACCATATCTCAACATAATAAAGGCCATATATGACAAAGAGGCAGCTGACATCATACTCAATGAGCAAAAACTAAAAACATTTCCCTTAAGAACAGGAGCAAAATAGGTATGTTCACTTTCACCACTCTTATTCAACATAATATTGCAAGTCCTAACCATAGAAATCAGACAAGAACATCTTGAGTGGCTGACATTGGAAGCATATACATCCAGAAACTCTGCAACCACGACACCCAGGGTCCAGCTATGAACCTAGGAACACGGATCTCAAGCAGCGCGAATACTTGGAATCAGATGAGCCCTGCTCCTCCTCACAGAAAGGTCAGATTTTGCCTAAATAAAGAGAAAGAACTATATAACCAAACACCTGGAGAAGAGAGATCGTGGGGAGACAAAGAAATAGCCCGCAAATGAAAGAAAAACAGGCATCACCAGAAAAGGAAGTAAACAAAATGGAGGCAATGGAGGCAAGCAACCCTGTTAGAGAAAGAAGACAGAGAAATGGTCATAAGGTGGATGAAAAGAATGGAAGAAAAATTCAACAATATGTGTAAGAACCAAGAAGAAATGAAAAATGACATCACTGCTATAAAGAACTCAATAGAAAGCATCAACAGTGGACTAGAAGAAGCACAGGACCACATCAGTGAGCTAGAAGACAAGCTAGGAAAAAATACCCAAGCAGAGCAGCTTCTAGAAAAAAATAATTAAAAAGCAGGAGGAGAGCCTAAGAGAACTTTGGGACAACACTAAACAAAACAACATCCGCAAATAGGGGTGCCAGAAGGAGAGGAAACTGAGCAAGGAATAGAAAACCTGTTTGAAGAAATAATGACAGAAAACTTCCCTGATATAGGGAAGAAAAAACTCACACAAATCCAAGAAGCTCACAGAGTCCCAAACAAAATGAACCCCAAAAGGCCGATGCAAAGGCACATTATAATTCAATTGGCAAGCACCAACGACAAAGTAAGAATCTTAAAAGCGGCCAGAGAGAGATAGCAAGTTACCTACAAAGGATCCCCCATCAGACTGGTGACTGATTTCTCCACAGAAACACATCAGGCCAGAAGGGAATGGAATGAAATATACAAAATCATGCAAAGCAAACATCTGAATCCAAGACTACTGTACCCAGCAAGGCTATCAATCAAAATTGAGGGTGAAATCAGGAGCTTCACAGACAAGAAAGGACTAAGGGAGTTTATTACCACCAAGCCAGCAATGCAAGAAATGCTAAAGGGACTGCTATAAAAAGAAG
>NW_005364554.1:35417-36051 GCF_000412655.1 Myotis brandtii | reverse complement strand
TTTTTCAGGTGAATGGAAATGAAAAAAAAAAAGCCAGGGTAGCAATACTTATATCTGACAAATTAGATCTCAAAGTGAAGGACATAAAAAGAGATAAGGAAGGCCACATCATAATACTAAAGGGAGTAATCCAACAAGGAGAAATAACTCTGGTAATCATATACCCACCCAATATAGGAGCACCCAAATGCATAAAAAATCTTCTGGAGGAGATCAAGGGAGAGATTGACAGCAATACAATCATAGGAGGGGACTATAATACTTCACTATCACCATTGGACAAATCCTCTAAACAAAAAATCAGCAAGGAAACATCAAATAGCATGCTATTAAACAATGACTGTGTCACCAGAGAGATCAAAGAAGAAATAAAAAACATCATGGCAACAAACGACAATGAAAACACAACAATCCAAAACCTATGGGACACAGTGAAAGCAGTCTTGAGAGGGAAGTTCATAGCTATACAAACCTACTTCAAAAAACAAGAAACAATAATAATAAATTACATAACTCTACAACTCAAAGAATTATAAAGAGAGCTGGCATAAAACTAGAAATCAACTACAATAAAAACAATCTAAAGAAATCAAACACATGGAGACTAAATAGCTTGCTATTAAACAATAACTGT
>NW_005364554.1:30746-33633 GCF_000412655.1 Myotis brandtii | reverse complement strand
GTGGTACATCTACACAATGGAATACTATGCTGCTGTAAAAAAGAAGGAATTCTTACCATTTGCAACAGCATGGATGGAACTGGAGAGCATTATGCTAAGTGAAATAAGCCAGTCAATGAAAGAAAAATACCACATGATCTCACTCATTTATGGATAATAAAGACCATTATAAACTGATGACCAAAAATAGATACAGAGGCAGAGCAGCATCGAACAGACTGTCAAACTACAGAGGGAAGGCTGGGGAGGGGGCGGAAGTTGGAGGGGGGGTAAGAGATCAACCGAAGGACTTGTATACATGCATATAAGCATAACCAATGGACACAAGACACTGGTGGGTAGGGGAGGCTGGGGGAATGTCAAGGGGGAAAAAAGGAGACATATGTAATACTCTTTGTAATACTTTAAGCAATAAAACAAAATTAATAAAAAATAAAATAAATAAATAATAGGAAGTAAAAATGTCATTACTTGCAGATTTCATAATGTTGTACATAGAAAACCCTAAGCACTGCACCAAAAAATTACTGGATTTAGTAAATGAATTCAGAAATGTAGAAAAAGAAAAAAATAACACCCAGAAATTGATGGGATTTTTATACACCAATAATGAATTCTCAAAAAGAGAAACTAAAAAAAATCCAATCCCACTTAGCATTGCAACAAACAAATTAAGATACTTAGGAATAAACTTAACTAAGGAGGTAAAAGATTTGTATGTACTGGGAAAACTATAGGACATTGAAAAAAGAGATACAGGAAGCTATAAACAAGTGGGAGAATATACCATATTCATGGATTGGTATAATTAATATCATTAAAAACCACACTACCCGAAGCAATCTATAGATTCAATGCAATCCCTATTCAAATATTCTAAGTGAAATAAGCCATTTAGGGAAAGACAAATGTCACTTGAGCTCACTTATATGTGGAATCTGATGAACAAATAGGTCCAGAGGCATGGATACATGGAACAGACTGACAGATCTCAGATGGGAGAGGAAGTGAAGAGATTCACCAAAGAACATATATGCATATATCCATAACCCATGGTCACAGACAATAATGTGAGGAACGCCTGTGGTGGGGCATGGACTGGGTGGAAGGGGGCTGAAAGGGGGAAATGCGGGACATCTGTAATACTGTCAACAATAAAAAAATAAACTGTGGTACATTTACACTGCTAGGATACTGCTAGGCCATAAAAAAAATGGATATTTTATCTTTTATGAGTGCTTAAATGGAGATTATTATGCTAAGTGAATTAAGCCAGTTATAGAAAGGCAAATAATATATTATCTCACTTATATGTAGAACCTAATAAACAAAAATAAACTGATGCACAAGATAGAAACAGAGGCATGGATACATGGAACAGACTGACAGCTGTTGGAGGGGAGGGGTGTTGGGAGACTGGACGAAATTCTTTAAGAAAGAACACATATGTACAGGGTGTCCCAAAAAATGTATACACACTGTAACAGCTGATAGCTAAATTTTGAAACTAAATGTATTTTTATAAACACTGCCTTTATAATTATTCAAGGTGTGTGTATACAATGTTTGGGACACCCTACATATAACACATAGCCACAGACAAGCGTGTGGTGATAGCCAGAGAGATAGAAAGGGAGGGATAGGTAGATGCATGATGTAGTGTGTAGATTATGTTTTATTGTTGTATACTTGAAACTGTATGTTTTTTTAAACCAATGTTAACTCAATAAATTCAATTAAAATAAAAAACACACAAATCAGATATCTCTTTTTCATTTAAAAGCAATGATGTCACTATACTTAAAATCTCAACTATTTACCATAGCTGGCAAGGCCCTACAAGATGTGCTCAATGCTTACTCATTGTATTCTGTCTACTATGATACATTTTCTGTTTATCACATCTCAGGCCGACAGGCCTTCCTAATAATCCTGGAATCATTTCTGCTCATTTCTGTCTTAGGTCCTTTGTGCTTTGTGTTCACTCTACCTGGAATACCTAACATGCTCCCTCACTTCCTTCAGGCCTTCCCCTATCATCCTATTAGAAATAACACAGATTTTTGTCACTCTTTTCCACCTTTATTATGTACAGACCATAACCAGCGATTCTCAACTTGTGGGTTGCGACCCCTTTGGTGGTCGAACGACCCTTTCACAGGGGTCACCTAAGACCATCCTGCATATCAGATATTTACATTACGATTCATAACAGTAGTAACATTACAGTTATGAAGTAGCAACGAAAATAATTTTATGGTTGGGTCACATCACGAGGAACTGTATTTAAAGGGCCAGAAGGTTGAGAACCACTGCCCTAAACAGTATAATAAAATTTGTATTTTGATTTGTATTTTGATTTATTTAAATTTTTACTGTGGCTCTATAAATAAGATATAAACTTCATAAGGGCATGATATAACAGTGGTAAGGGTGTCTATTCTGGTACTAGTCATTTAGAATTTGAAACCTGACTTCATGGCTCCATTAATAAGAAAGTTATTTAGCCATTGTGTTTTGTTTTTTTCAGATTCCTCATCTGAAAAAATTGGATAAGGATGATAATTATCTTATAATGTTGCAAAAACAAAATAAATGAGATATTTCCTTGAAAAACAACCAAAAGAGTGTCTGAAACATAGTATGTTATGTATAAGTGTTAGTTATTACTATTCTCTTCTCTATCTCAGCACTTGGATTATCTCTTGGAACATAGCAGGTATTTAATAAATATTTGTAGAATGGAAGGAACAGCAGCCTCCTGATCACCACACCCCCTGTCTGAGAAACAGCAGCTGTGTGTGAAGCCTCCCCCCACAAGCCAGAGGAGCCACCACAGGAGTGAATAGCACCCACCACAGGAGCTGCTGCCAACTGAGGAGCAGCT
>NW_005364554.1:23425-26320 GCF_000412655.1 Myotis brandtii | reverse complement strand
AATAGATACAGAGGCAGAGCTGCCTCAAACAGATTGTCAAACTGCAGCAGGAAGGCTGGGGATGGTTGGGGGGCAGGAGGGAAGGGGGTAAGAGATCAACCAAAGGACTTGTATGCATGCATATAAGCATAACCAGTGTACATAAGACACTGGGGGGAAGGGGAGGCCAGGAGATTGTCAAGGGCTGGGGAAAAATGGAGACATATGTAATACCCTTTGTAATACTTTAAGCAATAAAACAATTAAAAAATATTTGTAGAATAATGATATATCTACATTGTGTACCTGATTTTCAGAGCATCTATTAGACAGAGTTAAGTGTTTAAAGAACATAGAAAATTTTATGATACTGACTCTAATCTCCTAGAATGACAGAACAATGGGAAATTATAGAGATGATAAGGATCCACTCAGACAATAATAGAGACACAGATATAAATACAAAAAGAATGGGAGGGGAATAGAGAAAGTGTTTGTTAAGAAGTAGTGATATACACATATAGTGGTGAAATATTTTCAGTTGAACCCACTCATCTGCTGAATATGCAACCCTGCTCCCATTATTCTCAGTAGACAGAATACCGAGGAAAATGAAGATTTGGCTAATTAGGAAACAGATTTAGAAGAGCCCTAATTCCTTTCTCTGTAAGAGTCTGAGATTCAGTGGATGCCAACTAATGAGACAGTTCGCCTAGTGAAAGTAATTCTCTTGCCTGGATTGTGTTTATCACAATCCTATCTAATAAAGAGGGAATATGCAAACTGACTGTCACTCTGCCACAAAGATGACGGCACCCATAGCTACAGGATGGCGGCGACCAGTCATCTCAGCCCCGCCTGAGTCCCCCAGTCCTGGGGGTGCAGCCGCTGAGAGTGGGCAGTGTGAGCGGCCTAGAGGAATGCCTGCTTTGTCACTATGGCGAAGAGGCAAATGTTCTGGCCCGGCCGCGGAGGGAGTTCTGGCCAAATACCAGAACATACTGCTACCGATTCAAAATGGCAACTACTCCATTGGCCTTCACCTCAGTACCAAGTTTGGTGCACTGTCTTCTAAGTAAAGTAGATCCCCTACATGACCAATTACCACTGAAGACTCCACCAGACCAGAGGTCAGTGCTGGGTTGCCATGGTGACAAAGCACTGACTTGGTCCACTGCGGGCACCCTGCCCCAGCACTGACTGCCCATGGGGCTGCGGATCAGGCCTGGAGAGAGGCCTGCAGAGAGAGAGGCAGTGTCTGATTCGTAGCCTCTGTGGTGGCCATTGATCAGAACTTGCCTCTCTTTCTCTCCCGGCCTGGCCAAAGGCCGCCATTTCTCCACAGGCCTCCCCAGGGGCTGCTGATCAGCCCCGCCTTTCTGATCAGGCCCCATTATGCTGACTGGCATAGAAACTGACCAATAAGAACCAAATCTGGGTCAACTGTGAGGAGCCAATGGCTGCCTAGAAGGTAGAGCTTTTGACACTAACTGGCATAGAAACTGACCAATCATAACCAAATTGACTGGCAGAGGAGGGAAGTTAGGGGCAAGATCAGGCCTGCAGGGAAGGGCAGTTTGGATCGAGATCAGGCCAGCGGGGAAGGGCAGTTGGGGGTGAGATCAGACCGGCAGAGGAGGGAAGTTTGGGGCGATCAGGCAGGCAAAGGCAGTTAGGGGCTATCATACTGGCAGAGGAGAGCAGTTGGGGGAGAGATCAGGATGGCAGGGGAGGGCAGTTGGGGGTGAGATCAGGCCAGCAAGGGAGGGCAGTTAGGGGCAATCAGGCAGGCGGGCAGGTGAGTGGTTAGGAGCCAGCTGTCCCAGATGTGAGAGGGGTTCCCGATTGGAGTGGGTGCAGGCTGGGCTGAGGGAACCCCCCTCTGTGCACGAATTTCATGCACTGAGCCTCTAGTTGTATATATAAGAAATAGGTTAGATGGGATGAAGAATTTCTGAATCACGTATGAGAATATTGTATTCAATCTTTTGGAAGCAGATGGGTAGCTTCCATTTCCCCTCCTTCACTTTAGAATCTTAAATCAGAGGCTGGCTAGTGGCTATTACCATTTGGTAGGAAAGTAACAAAAAATATAAGACATGATTTAGAAAGGCCACTTTCTAGCTGAGATCTAAGAGGTATTCTTTCCCTTCATCTCTGGAGCCTACAAGAAGTATTTTTCTTCCTTCTTTTCTTGCAAGTATCTATGATGTTAGTCTTTTTCTCTGGACCTTTATTACCCCAAGACTGTTCTCAAGGCCTCATAATATCTTAATTATACATTCACAGTGCTGGCACTGGTCCTTATGGTAACTTTCTATAAATTAAGAATGAGCACCCCTTAAATTTAGGCCTATCCAGGGCACATTGACTCACATCACCTTCTCACCCAGACACCATTGTGTAATGAACAATCTGTGCAATTGTATGAATTAGTCTGGTAGATTCAGTAATACTAATTGACATATTTGGATATGTACATTGCTGGTAGGAACATTTGGAAGAGAACAATGTGGTTTTTCCATCTGGCAAAAGAGTTTAGGCATTCTTCCTGGCAGTCCTTGATGTACCCTATAATCTGTATATATAAAAAGCCAGTGACCGGAACACCGTAATGACCAGAATGACTGGTCGCTATGACCCCCACTGTGGCCAGCAAACCAGCCTGATCAGGGGGTGGGTCTGGCTGGCCAAGCTCCTGCAGCTGCTCCCCCCAGCTGGCCCTGCCACCAATGGGCCCCCACCACCCTGATTGACCTGCAGCCCCTCCCCCTAACTGGCCCTGCCCCTGCTCGCCCCCCTACCCCAATAGGGGGCAGGGCTGCCAGCCAACCTCCTGCAGCCCCTCCCCATTCCCAGCCCCATCCCAGGTTGCCCACCCCCATCCCAATCAAGGCCAGGCCCTGTGGCTCACTG
>NW_005364554.1:20995-23325 GCF_000412655.1 Myotis brandtii | reverse complement strand
TTCCCCCCCCCACACACACACACTCTATTCAGGTGTGGGACCGGCCAGCCCACAACCCACAGCCCCTCTCCATGGACAGCCCCACCCACTATCAGTTCCCCACTCTAATTGGGGGAGGGGCCCACTGTCCAATTGCCTGTGGCCCCTCTGCTCAGCTGGCAAGGCCTTAATCAGGCCCTGATCGGGTTGGGCCAGCTAGCCAACCTCCTGCTAGCTCCTCCTCCCAACAGGCATGGCCTTGATCTGCCGATTGGGGCTGGGCCAGTTGGACCCTACCCATGCATGAATTTGTTCACTGGGCCTCTAGTAACTAAATAAATGAGAGAAGTAATATAGGAAGGAGAGAAGCAAGGAAGGAGAAAGGAGTATGTTTGGAAGTGGGAGGTTTGGCAGAGCTTAATTCATGAACTACAGCATATGGAGAAGATGGTGTGAGGGGAGATAGAGGAAAATATGGAAGAAACTAACAATGACTGAGTACCTACTGTGAGACAAATATTCTGCTAGTTGTTTTACAAGTATCATATTACCAACACCTCACAATCCTACAAGATAAGTTTTTAGACTCCCTTACATTTTTTTAATTTTTTTAATAATGATGAAATACACATAATATAAAATTGACCAGTTTTCCATTTTATGGTAAAAACACAAGACATAAAATTTATCACCTTAACCCTTTTTAAATGTACACTGTAGTGAAATTAAGTATACTCATATTGCTGTACAAACATCACCACCATCTATTTCCAGAACTCTTTTCATCTTGCAAAAATGCAACTCTATACCCATTAAACAATAATTCCTCATTCCCCTCTCCATCCAGCCCCTGGCAAAAAACATTTTACTTTCTGTCTCTGTGAATTTTAATACTCTAGGTACCTCATATAAGTAAGTTAATACTGTACTTATACTTTTGTGACTAATTTAGCATAATGTCCTCAAGGTTTATTTATTTTGTAGGATATGTCAGAATTTCCTTTATTTTAAGGATAAAATATATACCACTTTTGTTTATCCATTCATCCATTTCACTTTTGGATATTATGAATAATGCTGTTATAAACATGAGCATACCAATATATCTTTGAGACCCTGCTTTCAATTTTTGTTTTGTTTTACATCCATAAGTGGAATTACAAGATTTTATTGTAATACTATATTTTAATTTTTAGGGAACCATCAAACTGTTTTCCTTTACCATCTGCATTAGGATTCCAATTTCTATACAACCTCAGCAACACTTCTTATTTTATGTTTTATTTTTATTGTAGTCATCCTAATGGGTGTGAGGTGGTATCCTATATAATAAAAGAGAAACATGCAAATTAGCACCCCTCCACTATGCTCAAGCCATGCCCGCCAGCCAATCCGAGTGACTATGCAAGTTAACCCGACAAAGATGGCAGTTAATTTGCATAGCAGGTGTCAGGCGCCCCAGGAGGCGAGGCCGTAGCCACGCCCGTGGGCTCCCAAGACTTTAGTTGGTCAGGGAGGCATGGCCGCCCGAGCCTAGACACTCCCGCGGACTCCTGGTACCTTGCCGGCAGAGAGCGGGAGGTTTGGAGGACTTGGCAGAGCAGGAGACTGCTGGACATAGAGCAGAGCCAGAAAGAGGGCAGCTTGGAGGGCGCGGCTCCCTCTGTCACCCCAGCTTCCTCATCACAGCTGTGGAAACTGACAGCAGGGAGGAGGAAGTCCCACCCCCACAGAATCAGCCAGAATCAGCCATTGGTCAGACAGCTCTCAGCAGCCTGATAGCCAGGACTCTCATTCACCTGTATCTCAGACCATGACAGTAGAGAGGTGGGACTATGTCTAAAGAAGAACTGTTGATACAACGTAGCTCAGCAGCCGAAAGATGCCTGCGTTTTTGACAGAAAGTGTCTGCAGAGCAGCATGTGTCTGATCTTGAAAGAAGGCGGCGCCTGCGACAGGATGTATCTGAACACCAGCTACTGGAAAAACGTCGCTCTGATGCCGAAAAACACTGGCGTTATTGACAGAAAATGTCTAAAGACCAACGTGCCTTTGAAGTTGAAAGAAGGCGGTGGTGATGACAGAATATGTCGAGAGAACAGTCATCAACAAGTACTATCAATACCAGTAGGGACTGCCTTCTCAGTGAAAATGGAGTACATGAAGATGTAATCCTCGAACATAGTTGTGGTGGAATGACAGTTTGATGGGAATTTTGCCTATCACTAAATTTCTTGGATGAAAAACCATCCAATGGGAAATTTACTTGATGTTGTAGCAAAGGGAAAGTCTGTCCAAATGATATACATTTTCCAGATTACCCGTCATATTTAAAAAGATTAATGACAAAC
>NW_005364554.1:18586-20327 GCF_000412655.1 Myotis brandtii | reverse complement strand
TAATCGACAATAATACTAGACAAAATGTAAGGACACGAGTCACACAAATGCAGTGGTATGGATTTCATCTCTCTGTGCGGGACACGTTCAAAACTATTTTAAATGCAGGAAAATTAACTCAACAGTATCGTGGATTCGTATTAAAAAATGGAGGCCAATTGAATAAATTTCATCATAGCAAACCAATCTAAGTTGAGAGTTGAAAAATACAGTAGTTTGATGGATTATCTCAAATCTAGATCTGAAAAGGACAATGTGCCGATTGGTAAAATGATAATACTTCCATCATCTTCTGAGGGTAGTCCCAGAAATATGCAGCAGTGATATCAGGATGCTATGGCAATTGTAACGAGGTATGGCAAGCCCAATTTATTCATAACCATGACATGCAACCCCAAATGGGCAGATATTGCAAACAATGTACAATGCTGGCAAAAAGTTGAAAACAGATCTGACTTGGTAGCCAGAGTTTTTAATATGAAGCTGAATGCTCTTTTAAGTGATATCTGTAAATTCCATTTATTTGGCTAAGTAATAGCTAAAATTCATGTCATTGAATTTCAGAAACGCAGACTGCCTCAAGCTCACATATTATTGATATTAGATAGTGAGTCCAAATTACATTCCTCTAATTAATTCCCTTTCAATGTGCATGAATTTCGTGCACTGGGCTACTAGTCTCATTATAATGTTCAATTGTATTTCCCTAATGATTAGTTATATTGAGCGTGTTTTCATGTGATGTTTGGCCATTTGTGTATATACTTTAGAGAAATATCTATTCAAGTTTTTGCTCATTTTTTAGTAGGATTGTTGTTTAATTGTTATTGAATTGTAGGAGTATTTAATATATTGTGAATATTAACTCTATATCAAATATATTATTTGCAAGCATTTTCTCCTATCCCATGGGTTACCTTTTCCTTTTTTTGTTTTGTTAATCCTCACCTGAGGATATTTTTTCCATTGATTTTTAGACACAGTGGAAGGGGGGCGGGGGAGAGAGACAGAGGAAGAGAAACATTGATGTGAGAAAGACACATCAATTGGTTGCCACCCTCATGCTACCCAATTGGGGCTGGGGATCTAGCCTGCAACTGAAACACGTGCCTTTGACTGGAATTGAACCCAGGACCCTTCAGTCCATGGGCCAACACTCTATCCACTGAGTCAAACTGGCTAGGACAGTGGTTGGCAAACTCATTAGTCAACAGAGCCAAATATCAACAGTACAAAGATTGAAAATTCTTTTGAGAGCCAAATTTTTTAAACTTAAATAATATAGGTAGGTACATTGTTATTAACTTAATTAGGGTACTCCTAAGGCTTAGGAAGAGTCACACTCAAGGGGCCAAAGAGCCGCATGTGGCTCACGAGCCGCAGTTCGCCGACCACTGGGCTAGGACTTCTCTTAACTGATTGTGTACTTTGATGCCATTTATAAAACCACATCATTAAGGTATGATTGACATACAAAAAAATGTACATACTAATATTTAATGTATACAATCTGGTGAGCATAATATGCCCTAAACATACACATCACCTTCAAAAGTTTTCTCCTGCCATTATTATTATTAACTAGAGGCCCGGTGCACAAAAATGTGTGCACTCAGGGGTGGGGGGCCCCTCAGCCCGGCCTGTGCCCTCTCACAGTCTGGGACCCCTCGGGGGATGACCACCTGCTGGCTTAGGCCTGCTCCCCGGGGGATTGGGCCTAAGATGGCAATCAGACATCCCT
>NW_005364554.1:6431-18093 GCF_000412655.1 Myotis brandtii | reverse complement strand
TTTTTTTTTTTCTGGGATTTATTTACCTTCTATAGCTGTCACTGGAGCTGAGAGCCGGCTCCAGCTCTGAGGCTGCGGCTGGCTGAAAGCAGATATCTGAGTTTGTTTAGCTTCTATAATTGAAACTCTGTTACCATCACTGGCGCGCTAAGCTCTGAGCCCGCTGCTCGCTGAAAGCAGAGATCTGGAGTTTGTTTAGCTTCTATAATTGCAACATTGTTGCACCCGGAGCTCAGAGCTTGGCCGCGGCAGGCGGGGAACCTTGGCTTCCTCCATCACTGGAGCAAGCAAGCCTCATGTTCGCTTCAGCTGTGTAGCTGCCAGCCACCATCTTTGTTGGCAGTTAATTTGCATATCTCCCTGATTAGCCAATGAGAAGCGTAGCAGAGATACGGTTAATTACCCTTTTTGTCTTTTATTAGATAGGATTATTATTTTGTGATAAGAATACTTAACATAAAATCTACCCTGTTAGCAAATAGCAAATTCTTAAGGGCAGAATATAGTATTGTTAACTATAAGCACTATACTGTACAGTAAATCTCTAGGACTTAGCTTGCAAACTGAAACTTTGTACCCTTTGACTAATACCTTCCCATTTCTCACTTCCACCTGCTTCTGGTAAACCATCATTTTACCATCTGCTTCTATGTGTTTGAATATTTTAGTTTCTTTATATAAATAGTAACATGTAGTATTTGTCCTTCTATGCCTGCTTTGTTTAATGTAGCATAATGCCCTCCAGGTTCATTGATGTTGTCACAAATGGGAGGATTTCCGTCTTTCTTGAGGCTGAATAATACATATGTATATTCTAGAAGCCTGGCGCATGAAATTCGTGCATGGGGGGTTCCCCTCAGCCCAGCCTACACCCTCTCCAATCCGGGATCCCAGGGATCAGGCCTAAACCGGCAGTCAGACATACCTCTCACAATCCAGGACCACTGGCTCCTAACTGCTCACCTGCCTGCCTTCCTGATCGCCCCTAACTGCCGCCCTGCCAGCCTGATCACCACTAACTGGCCCCCACTGCTGGCCTGGTTGCCCTAAGCATCCTGCTGTTCAGGCGTTTGGTCGTCCCTCACTAACCCCCCTGCCATCCTGGTCGCCCCATGCAGCCTACTGTTCAGTCATTTGATCATCCCTTGCTGGCCTTATCACCTCATGCAGCTGGCTGTTCGGTTGTTACTGTGACGGAGTCCTGGACAATTTGCACATTCCTCTATTATTAGTATAGATGTCACATTCTCTTTGTCTTTTGATGGATACTTAGTTGCTTCCATGTCTTAGCTATTGTGAATAATACTACAATTAACTTGGAAATACAGATATCTCTTTGAGATTCTGATTTAAATTCCCTGGGATTGCTAAATCATATGCTAGTTTTATTTTTAAAATTTTGTCTTGATGAACAAGAATAGATCCAGAGACAAATGGTAGGGGAGGGGGGTTAGAGAGCAACCAAAGTACTTGTATGCATGCATATTAGCATAACCAATGGACACAGACACTGGGGCAGTGGGGACTTGCCCAGGGTGGGAATGGCTGGGGGTTGGTCAATTGGGGGAAAAGGGGACATATGTAAAACTTTTGACAATATAAAATAAAATACAAATAAAATAAATTAAAAAATTATCTTGGCTATAGTGAATAATACTACAATTTATTTGGGAATGCAGATTCCCTGGGATTGCTAAATAATATGCTAGATTTATTTTTAAAATTTTGAGGAACCTCTGCATTGTTTTCCATAGTGACTACACCAGTTTATATTTTCACTGATCCTACAAGGGTTCATTTTGCAATATCTTTGCCAATGCTTATCTTTTTTTTAATCATAGCTATCTTAAGAAGAATGAGATGATTTCTCATTGTGGTTTTAATTTGTATTTTTTGATAGTCATATATTTTATATGTCTTTTCTGGATAAATATTTCTTTATGTCCTTAGCCCATTTTTTATTTAAATGATTTGATTTTTTTTTCCTATTGAGTTATAGGAGTTCCTTATATATTTTGGATATTAAGCCTTTATTGAATATATAGTTTACAAATATTTTATCTATTCTTTAGATTGCATTTTCATTTTGTTAATTGTTTCTTTTGCTGTTAAGAAAGATTCCATCTGATATAGTCTCATTTGTCTCTTTTAGCTTTTGTTGCCTATGTTTTTGGTGTCAAATGTAAGAAATAATTGTGAAGATCAATGTCAAAAAGCTTTTCCCCTAGGTTTTCTCCTAAGTGTTTTGTGGTTTTAGATGTTAAATTTAACTCTTTAATACATTTTGGTATAATTTTTGTATGGTGGATGATAAATGTCCAATTTCATTGTTTGGGATATGGTTATCTAGTTTTTCCATAGCTTAAATGTCCACTCTGGAGAACATTAGCTTTAAGAGGAAATGTCTGAGGAGATCCCCCAAAATGTAGGTTAGGAGGGAAAAGTTTTGCAAATGCAACTTTAGGTTTGTACTACTGAGATAGGTATCCTGTAAGTGGAGGCATTTATTGCAGATATTATATTTCCTGTATTATGTATTCTGGGATCTCATGTTGATGATTAGATGACTGACTGGGTGTGCATAATTTTATTTCTGAGTTCTCTATTCGACTCCATTGATCTATGTGTCTGTTTTAATGCTAGTACCACATTGTTATAATACTGTTGCTTTGTAATATATTTTGAAATCAGGAAAGTAATACTCCAGATTTATTTTTCTTTCTCAAGATCACTTTGGCTATTCTTGGTCTTTCATCATTTCATAAGACATTTAGATATTTTTCCCATTTTTGTAAAAAGAAAAACAAAGCCACTAGAATTTTGTTAGGAATTCCATTGAATCTATAGATCACCTGGGATTACCAATATTTCAAAAATATTAATTCTTCCAATCCATGAATGTGGGGTGTCTTTCCATTTATGATGTCTGCTTTAATTTGATAACCATCTTACATTTTTCAGTGTACATGACTTTTAGCTGATTGATTAATTTTATTTGTAAGCATTTTTAGCTATTTATTACCAGTTTTAGGTTTAAAATCAAAATAACTGGACAGTACAAAGATTTTCATAAACCATGATTCCATATATGCATAATTTGATGTATTATCAACATATCGCAAGAGAATGATACATTTGTAAAATTACTGAACCTTTCCTGGAGAAAATTTTGTGTACATTTGAAAGGAATGTATACTCTGTTACTGATAAATGAAATGTTCTGTATATATCTGTTAGTTTAATTTGATGTATAGTATTGTTCAAATCTTCTGTTTACTTATTTATTTTCTGTCTGGGTGTCCTACACATTATGGAAAGTGGAGTATTGAGTATTTCTACTATATAGTATTGCTGTTTATTTCTCCCTTTAATTGTTAATATTTGCTTTATATATTTAGGTGCTAATATGTTGAGTGCATGTATATATATAATTGTTATATCTTTATCTTGAATTGACACTTTTATCATTATGCGTTGACCTGCTTTGTCTCATATGAAAAATTTTAACTTAAATCTATTTTGTTTCATATAAGTACTAGGGGCTCTGCACAAATTCATGAACCTTGAAAGGAACTCTGTGTCGCGAGGCGGCAGTGGGAAGAGGGGTGGGTCTCGGCCCATCCATCATGCCCCATCCTGGTCCCTCCCACTGCGGTCCCTGATCCCCTCTCTGCTGGCAGCCCCACTCCCACCGTCACCACTCCTACATGCTGACAGCGCTGGCCCCACTTGCACCCGCTTACTGCATGGAGTGATTAGGGCCTGCACCCACAGTGGGTGCAAGCGGGGCCAGCGCTGTCAGCGTGTGAGAGTGGCAGCTGCTGCCCTGATCACCCCTCAGGAGCAGGGGGAGGAGGAGAAGCCCTCAGGGGTGATCAGGGCCAACAGATGTGGCTTGCACAGCTGACAGCGCCAAGCGATTGAGACCAGCACCAGGTGCCAGCAGCAGGTACAAGTGGGGCTGGCTCCAGCAGTGGGTGCAAGCAGAGCCAGTGCCAGCAGCAGGTGAGAGCGGTGGCTCTGGCACCAGCTGTGGGTACAAGCAGGGCCTTCACCAGCAGGGGGTGTGAGAAGTGGCTGCCAGCCCCAATTGCCCCTCAGGAGCAGGAGGAGGTGGAGAAGCCCTGAGGGGTGATCAGGGCCAGCAACTGCTGCTCACACCTGCTGATGGCATTGAGTTATTGGGGCCGGCGCCAGGCACTGGCAGCGGGTGCAAGCGGCGGCTTCGGTGCTGGCAGTGGGTCCATACAGGGCTGATGTTGGCAGCAGGTGCGAGCACCAGGCAGTACCACGGCACGCGGGAGCGAAGAATTTTCAGTAACCACCAGAGGCTCACCCTGATGACAGCAACCAGTGCCCCACCTTGGTCTGGCACCCCCACTCACCTGCTCCACCATCCCACCACAGGGCCAACACCTGCCATGTTATGCGCATGCTCCTTGTGGTCAGCACATATCATAGCAACTAGATTTTTCAGTTGTTTGGTTGTTCCACCGTTTGGTCTATTTGCATATTAGGGATATATATATATAATCACCTTGGCGATTTTCAAAAATTGGGTAATATTTCTGAAAAACCTGGTCTTGCTATAAGGGGTTGTTTGAGAGAAACTAGATTTTCTCTTTTTTAGATATATTTTTATTTATTTCAAGGAGGAAGGGAGAGGGAGAGATAGAAACATCAATTATAAGAGAGAAACATCGATCAGCTGCCTCCTGCACGACCCCCCACTGCGGATCAAGCCCACAACCTGGGCACGTGTCCTGACCATAATTAAACTGTCATTTTAGTTCATAGGTGGACACTCAACCACTGAACCATGTTGGTTGGGCTGCAGATTATTTCAATTAACCTAAGGCCTATTCCTATCTCTGCTATAAAAATGGTGGGAGTCAGATTAATTTTTTTCTGATCTCACCTCTTGCCCATAGGCAAAAAATGTGTTTTAGACTCTTAATCACTACCATGTCCCTTGCTGAGAGCCCCAGGGAAATATATAGATTAATTGCAGGAGTATCCTGTTTCTTGGAAAGTGGTAGATCCACACAATGGAATGTTTAGGGTTGTATTGATGCCTTTTGTGCAATGCAAGTACCAGATCCAAGATATGGGCACTGAGCCCTGCTTGTAGCTTGCTCCTCAGGGAAACCTCTTTTCCACCTGAGAAATTCTTTTTATCCTCCATGAATTTTACATTTTCTTTTGTCCCATCCATTGTGGAGGTCAGGCAGTAACATTGCATGTGCCCTTACTGCCATATTTGGTTTCTAAGTGTGTTGTCATAGTAATTCTCCACCTTCTGCAGTGATCACCCACTGCCTTTATGGGAAAATCTGCCTTTTTGATTTTTTTTTCACTTAAGTTTGGCTTTATTTACAAAGGCCCCTACTTTCTGCTTGTTTATTCATGGCCACGGTCCATGGACTAAAAGGAGGGGAGAGTTGCAGAGAGGAGTATTTAGCATTATACCTTCCACCCACTTCTAAGTCTCTTTTTTAAAATAAATATTTATTTATTGTGTTTTTTAAATCTTTATTGTTGAAAGTATTACATAGGTCCTCCTTTTCTCCCAATAAACCTTTTCCAGCCTGCTCCCATACTCTTCCGTCCAGGCCCTCTCCACCCCATAGTCTGTGTCCATGGGTTATGTATATATGCATACTAGTTAATTGGTTGATAATTTTCCACCCGCCCTTGCTTTCCCTTTGAGGTTCAAGAGTCTGTTCATGCTTCTATGACTTTGAGTCTACTTTTGATGATCAGTTTATTTGGTTCATTAAATTACACATATGAGTGAGATCATGTTATACTTATATTTCTCTGACTGGCTTATTTTGATCAGCATAATACTCTCCAGGTCCATCCATTCTAGTGCATATAGTAAGAGTTATTTCTTTTTCATTGTCTCATAATATTCCATGGTGTAAATGTACCATAGTTACCCACTAATTTATCCACCAATATGCTGATGAGTACTTAAAAATTTTCCAAGTATTAGCTATCATAAATTGTGCTGGTATGAACATAAGGGTGCATATATTCGTTCTGATGAGTGTTTCAGTTTTTTTAGGATATTTTCCTAGAAGTGGGATGACTGGGTCAAATGGGAGTTCCATTTTTAATTTTTTGAAGAAACCCGATACTGTGTTCCACAGTGGGTGCACCAGTCTGCATATGCACAGCAATGTACTAGGATTCCCTTTTCTACACAACCTTAAGCACACTTGTCAGTGGTTGACTTGTTGATGATAGCCATTTTGACAGGTGTGAGGTGATAGCTCATTGTTATTTTGATTTGCATCTCTCAGATGATTAGTGACTGAGCATTTTTTCATATGTCTCTTGGCTTTCTGTATGTCCACTTTGGAGAAGTGTCTATTTATGTCCTTTGCCATTTTTTTATATTTTATTGATTTCTTTACAGAGAGGAAGGGAGAGGGATAGAGAGTTAGAAACATTGATGAGAGAGAAACATCGATCAGCTGCCTCCTGCATACCTCCTACTGGAGATATGCCTGCAACCAAGGTACATACCCTTGGCCGGAATCGAACCTGGGACCTTTCAGTCCAAAAGTCGATGCTCTATCCACTGAGCCAAACTGGTTAGGCCCTTTGCCAATATTTAATTGGAATTTTTGTCTTCGTTTTGTTAAGTTGTATGAGTTCCATAATTATTTTGGAGATTAACCCCTTATCAGATGTATGATTGGCAAATATATTCTACCATGTAGTGGGCTCTTTTGTTATTTTGATGATGGTTTATTTGGCAGTGCATAAACTTTTTATTTTCATGTAGTCCGATTTGTTTATTTTCTCCTTACTTTCCATTGTCCTGGGATATGTAACTAGTAAACATATTGCTACGAGAGATGTCTGAGATTTTAGAGTCTATGGTTTCTTCTCGGACTTTAATGGTATCACGTCTTACATTTAAGTCTTTATTCATGTTGAGTTTATTCTTGTGTATGGTGAAAGTTGGTGGTCTAGTTTCATTTTTTTTTGCATGTACCGTTCTGATTTTCCCAACACCATTTATTGAAGAGACTGTCTCTGCTCCAATGTATGTTTTTGCTTCCTTTGTCAAATATTGAGTATAGTGGCTTGGGTAGATTTCTGGGTTTCTGTTCTGTTCCATTGTCCTACATGCCTGTTCTTCTGACAGTACCAGACTGGTTTGAATACAGTGGTTTGTAGTTTAACTTGATATCTGGTATTGTGATTCCTCCAACTTTGTTCTTTGTCAAGATTGCTGCAGATATTCGGATCTTTTTTGTGTCCATATGAATTTTTGGAGTGTTTGTTCTAGGTCTGTGAAATATATCATTGGTATTTTAATAGAGGTTGCATTGAATCTATAGATTGTTTTGGGTAGTATGGTCATTTTAATGATGTTTACTCTACCAATCCATGAACATGGTATATTCTTCCACATTTTTAAAAATATATTCCATTGATTTTTTACAGAGAAGAAGGGAGAGGGATAGAGAGCCAGAAACATTGATGAGAGAGATCGACCAGCTGCCTCCTGCACGCCCCCCAGTGGGGATGTGCCCGCAACCAAGGTACATGCCCTTGACCGGAATCGAACCCAGGACCCCCAAGTCCACAGGCCGACGCTCCATCTACTGAGCCAAACCGGTTCGGCGTCTTCCACATTTTTATATCTTCTTCCATATCTTTTTACACATCCTGTAGTTTTCAGAATACAGGACTCTTATCTCTTTGGTTAAGTTTATTCATAAGTATCTTGATTTTTTTTTGTTGCAATGGGAAGTGGGATTATTTTTTAGTTTTTCTTTTTGAGTATTCACTATTGGTATATAAAAATTCTATGGATTATGGGGTATTAATTTTGTATCCTGCTACATTTCTGAATTCATTTATTAAATCTAGTAGTTTTTTGATGGAGTCTTTAGAGTTTTCTATGTACAGTATAATGTCATCTGCAAATAGTGAGAGTTTTACTAACTCTTTTCCAATTTCTATGCTTTTTATTTATTTTTCTTGTATGATCACTATGGCCAGGACATCCAGAACTAAGTTGAACAACAGTGGTGAAAGAGGGCATTCCTGACTTGTCCCTGTTCTTAGGGGAAATTGTTTTAGTTTTTACCCATTGAGTATGATGTTGGCTGTAAGTTTGTCTTATATGGCCTACTTTGCTGAGAGTTTTTACCAAAAAAGGGTGTTGGATTTTGTCAAATGCTTTTTCTGCATCAATTCATATGATCATGTGATTTTTGTCTTGCAGTCTGTTTATGTGCTGTATCACATTTATTGATTTGAAATTACTGTGCCAACCCTGCATCCCTCAGAATAAATCTCACTTTGTTGTGATGTATGATCTTTTTAATGTGTTGCTAGATCTGGGTTGCTAAAATTTTGTTAAGCATTTTAGAGTGTATGTTCATCAGGGTTATTGGCCTGCAGTTCTCTTTCTTTGTAGTGTCTTTACCTGATTTTGGAATTAGGATGATGCTGGCCTCATAGAAAGAGTTTGGAAATGTTCCTTTCTCTTGAATTTTTTGGAATAGTTTGCAGAATAGAAATGTTAGTTTTTCTTTGAATATTTGGTAAAACTCCCCTGTTAATCTGTATGGACCAGGGCTTTTGTTTTCTGGAAGTTTTTTATATTACTGCTTCAAGTTTACCAGTTTTTATCAACCTCAGGTTTTCTGATTCTTCCTGATGGAGTTTTAGAAGGTTGTATTTTTCTTGGAATATGTCCATTTAGTACAGGTTGTCATGATTGTTGTAATAAAGTTTTTCATAGTATTTTATTACAACCCTTTGTATACTTGTGGGGTCAGTTGTTATTTCAACTCCTTTATTTCCAAATTATTTTGGTCCTCCCATTTTCTTTACTGGTGAGCCTGGTTAGAGATTCATTAATCTTGTTTATCCTTTCAAAGAACTGGCTCTTGGATTTATTGATCTTTTGTATTTTTTGTCTCTATGTCATTTATTTCTGCTCTGATCTTTATTATTTTCTTCCTTCTACTTGTTCTGAACTTTTCTTCATGTTCTTGTTATAATTCTTTGAGTTGTAGTGTTAGATAACTTATTACCAGTTTTTCTTGTATTTTGAGGTAGGCATGCAGTGCTATGAAGTTCTCTCTCAGAACTACTTTCACTGTGTCCCATAGGTTTTGGATTATTGTGTATTTGTTTTCATTTGTTTCCAGTATGTTTTGTATTTCTTATTTTATCTATCTTGTAAGCCATTCATTGTTCAAGACAATGCTATTTAGCCTCCATGTATTTGTATGTTTTTGAGCACTTTTATTGTAGTCTATTTCTAATTTCATGCCATTGTGGTCTGAGAAGATGCTTGATAGAGTTTCAATATTCTTGATTTTTTAGAGACTTATCTTGTTTCCTAACATGTGGTATATCTTTGAAAATGTCCCATGTGCACTTGAGAAGAATGTATAGTTCATAAATTTGGAGTGGAATGTTCTGAAGAAGTCAAATAGTTCCATCTGTTCTGGAGTGTCATTTAGGCTTACTGTTTTCTTGTTGATTTTTTTGTCTAGAAGATTTATCCAGTAATGTCAATGGGGTATTAAAATTCCCTACTATGATTGTATTGCTGTCTATCTCTCCATAGATATCTTCCAGAACTTTTTTATATATTTAGATGCTCCTGTATTGGGTGCATATATGTTTGCTAGAGTTATAGCCTGTTGTTCGATGGATCCCTTTAGTGTTATGAGGTGGCCTTCCTTATCTCTTGTTATGACCTTTACTTTGAGGTCTATTTTGTCAGATATAAGTATTGCTACCCCTGCTTTTTTTTATTTCCGTTTGCCTGAAATGTTTTTTCCATCCCTCCACTTTCAGTCTGTGTCAGTCCTTTGTTCTAAGGGGGGTCTCTTGTAGACAGCATATATATGGGTTATGTTTTCTTATCCATTCAGCTACCCTATGTCCTTTGATTGGAGCATTTAATCCATTTACGTTTACAGTTATTATTGATAGGTACTTGTTTGTTGCCATTTTTATTCTTTATTTTTGTGTTCCTTCTTCTCTTTCTACTTCTTCTTTTTACAACAGTCCCTTTATTATTTCTTACATTGCTAGATTGGTATTACTAAACTCCCTTAGCCTTTTTGTCTGCAAAGCTTCTGATTTCCCCTTTAATTTTGAATAATAGCCTTGCTGGATGGAGTATTCTTAAACTTGTTCCCTTATTTTGCATCACATTGTATACTTCATTTCATTCCTTTCTGGCTTGATGTGTTTCATTTGAGAAATCAGTTGATAGTCTAATGGGAGATCCCTTGTAGGTAACTTTCTGTCTCTCTCTGGAAGCCTTTATGATTCTTACTTTATCACTGATGTTTGCTAATTTAATTATCATATATCTTGGTGTCAGTATTTTTGGGTTCATGTTGTTTGGGACTCTTTGTGCTCCTGGGCTTGTTTTACTTTTTTCTTCCCCAAGTCAGGGAAATTTTCTGTCATTGTATCTTATTTTTTTTTAAAAGACACATTTATTCAGCATCATGATCAGACTATTACATTTAGCAATCAACAGAATGGGTGCAAAAAAATCTACATTAAAACCCTTTGTTGGAATGCGTTACACTTTCCACAGAACAGAAACTAAAATAAGCTATTATACAATTAGTCACAAATACAGTCCTTGAGTTCCCCCCCCTCATTCACATGAGTATTGTTTAACACATGTCTTCTTTGTAGCAGTTATACCCTGCCACCACTGTGCTTGGCTGAGTTCACAAATCTGTTGTAACCTGTAGCTTCTCTGTCACTTCTCTGGCTCTCCTATTTTGCTAAACTTTGCTTCCTGGCAATAATTAAAACCTTCTGCCACTGCCATAGCTACTGCTTCTGTTAGAACCACCATAGCCAATTTTGTTTTGTGGTTTGGCAAAGTATTGACCTCCACCACCATAAGGGCCAGAGCTTCTGCCTCCAAATTTTCCTCCTTTCATAGGCCCAAAATTTGAATATTGATTTTTGTAATTTCCAAAATCATTGTAGCTTCCACCACCTCCAAAATTGCTTCCATCATTACCAAATCCCTTATAGCCATACCCACTGCCACCATATCCATCAACACCATGGCTGCCACCAAAGCCACCTCGACCACTGAAGTTTCCTCCATGACCAAAGTTGTCATTCCCACCAAAACCCCCTCCACGACCACCTCTGAAGTTTCCAGAACCACTTCAACCTCTTTGGCTGGATGAAGCACAAGCCATCTCTTGCTTATATAGGGCTTTCCTTACTTCACAGTTGTGGCCATTCACAGTATAGTATTTCTGAATGACAATCTTGTCTACAGAGTCATGGTCATCAAAGGTTACAAAAGCAAAGCCTCGAAAACCAGTTTTAAGTAGAGAAGCCGTATAGCCTCAGAGGCCAACCCCAAAACACTGCCACCCAGAGGCTGAGCCACAAACTGACTCTTACGTGAACACAAATTAAGGCAGTCTGGATCACAAATACAGCCTGCTTTAAAATCAGGACTGTGATTTATACACGGAGGAACAGTGTATCGCAGGGAAATTCAACACTCTCCTGAATACCTGGCAGGACCAAGGCAAGCAAGGCTGAAGAGTAGAAGAACCGAAAGACCTTCACTACTGCAAATTTTTTTTTCTTTTTTCGCCTTTTAACTAAGAAACCAATTTTT
>NW_005364554.1:0-754 GCF_000412655.1 Myotis brandtii | reverse complement strand
ATAAGACACTGGGGGGTAGGGGAGGCCAGGGGATTGTCAAGGGCGAGGAAAAAAAGGACACATATGTAATACCTTTGTAATACTTTAAGCAATAAAAAAATTAAAAAAGAAAAAAAAACCAAAGCCTCTCTTTTTGTCACTGCCTCAGTCAGTCATGATTTCAATCACTTCTATTTTCCCATACTGTTCAAATAATCTCTTAGGTGATTTTCTTCAGTGTCTTCTTTAATACAACTGACAAAAATCTTTTTCACAGCTAAGTGGCACCAGGTCTTTGAGAATCTTCTCTTGAGTCAGCCCTCATTGGTTCTACTACTCTTCCATCCACCTTGTGTAGCCTTACATTCATTTGTAGCTGCATCCACCTCCTCCACAGTGGCATAGGTGACAAACCCAAAGCCTCTGGAGCACTTTGTATTTCGAGGTCTTATCACCACACAGTCGGCGATTGTTTCCCATTGCTCAAAATGGCTCTGCAGACTCTCATCAATTGTTTCAAAGTTCAAACCTCTGATAAAGAGCTTCCACAGCTTCTCTGGCTCTTTGGGAGACTCAGACTTGGACATGATGACTGTGGTAGGGGAAATTCCAATGATACTTACTCTATGGCATTCACCAGCAGAAAGGAGTTATTTAAGGAACCTATCACTATCAGTATTTCTTGAAAGAGGTTTTCTATACCCTCAGCTTCTTTTTTTTTCTTTAACCCACTTTGAGTTTATTCTTTTTTTATTGTTTTATTGCTTAAAGTATT
>NW_005364553.1:0-1630 GCF_000412655.1 Myotis brandtii | reverse complement strand
GCAACCTAGATCACAGTTACAGGTAAATTGTGGTTGGTAAGGGAAATGCACTTTGGTGTACATCATGGAATTTGCATATGTGTTCAAGTTGTTGAGTATATACTACCAATAAGAATGCAGTCCCTTTCTCAAAGGATAGGCAGGAGGAATGTAAAGCCCTGATGACGTTCAGTGTCATTACATCAGCCCTTCCCAACCAACCCAAAGGGTCCATGGGTTGGACACAAGAGTGCATCAGGCTGTTCTTGGCTGTTAGGCTTCAGAAAGTCACTGCGCAGTGCGGTCTTTGGGGTGGAAGTCTCTGAGCTGATAACTCTTAAGTCCAAACCTCCATGGGCACCATGGCTTCTTTGGTTCCAACAGAAGGCAGTAGGCATTCTCCAGACAAGAAATTAAAGGGGAATTGCACCAAGAACCCACGGATCTTTTTCAGTTCCTCCTCAGCTCTAATGGGATCTTCCTTTGCCAATATGGGCTTGGTTATAAAGTCTCTCAGCTGAATTAAAGTGTGCACTTCATCACTGGGAAGGCACCGGAACACCTGGTTAAAACACGAAGAGGAAGCTGAGTGATAAGTTGAAAAGAAAGCGTATCCCATTTTTGGAAAATACTAATTCAAGAGACAACTCTGGGCTTTATAAAACACTATTAGTTTTATGTTACAGCTTAGAGCTGACTGAAAAGTTGCTTTTCTTATTTACTACAAAGAAACAGACACATTTCCTTGCTTTCAAAAATAAAATCATAAGTAGACTCATATCTGATCTACACAAATTATTAACCCCGGGATAATGACAAGCTTATAGTAAGGAATTTCATTGACGTTATGTTTTAGATAATAATCAACCCTTAGTTTCAGTGGAGGTTCCAGATTAAGAGAAAAATTGTATAATTTATTTTCTCTGACTTTTTAGTTTGAAAAATGTTCCTATCTGTACCTTTACTTAGAATTATCCACTGTATACTTATTTTGCTCATTGGAAATATGTTTCAGATAATCATAACACTTCAGCATGCATTTCTTAAGAATAAGGACATGTGTCCATATAATCACAATACCATTCTCACACCTCAGAAAATCAATTGCATATTATTTAAGATGTGGTCCATATTCAGATTTATCCTATTATCCTCCAAATGTCTTTTATAGCTGTTATCATCCCAATCCAGGATCCAAACGAGGCTGTCGACTGTATTTTAAAAATTACGTTTTAAAAGACTGCATGCACATGACCTATTTGATCATGGCCTTGGACCTCAGTATGAAATAAGGCTGTGTAGATAGTGGTCATGTTTCATTAGACATGATGAAATCTCCGTGCTGGAGGGAAGGGATTCTGCAAGTCATGAAGAAGAACACACTCTTACCCAACCTGATAGATGGTCAATGGATCTCAGCTTGAATATTTGCTATGATGCAAAGCTGGCTACTTCGTGAGGTAACCCGTTCCACAGTTAGACAACCCTTAACTCTTGTACATAACCAATGGATAGAACTTACCAGGAAATGCATTTGGCCCCCCTAACAAATGGGGCTGGATTTAAAACACCTTTCCAAAATTAGAGCTGTCCAATAAAGAAAGTGTCTTATTTTTAGTAAGCTTCATTATAAGGATGGATACCATGTACT
>NW_005364552.1:0-841 GCF_000412655.1 Myotis brandtii | reverse complement strand
GTCATTTCATAAGTTTTCATAGACTCTTTTAGGTGTGCCTTCCAAAGGAAAATAGCAAAGCAAAAGACAAGTGGTTTCCAGATGTTTTTTGTCTCATGTTCAGTCCAAGGCATGTGTTCTGGAATCAGTGGCACTGTTTACATTCTCTCTCTCTCTCTCTCTCTCTCTCTCTCTCTCTCTCTCCTTCCCTCCTCTTTTCCCCTCCCCCAGTGGATCTGTGGTTGCCATAGGTTACATGTGTGCATGATGCAGCCACGTTCCATCTAGAATCCTGATGGCTACTGCAGAGGACATTCAGTGCTGTCCTGGACTGCCCAGAACACCTCTCTTCCCGAGTGTGCTCTTTCTCCTCCTCCAGCCATGTGTATAGACTACAGGTATAGACTACAGGTGACCACAGATTCTTTGAAGCTCCTCCCATCAAGAAGTGGTCAGCTTTCCTATCTTTAAACCTGAACTTGACTTTCGACTTGCTTTGACCAATAGAATGTGGCAGGAGTGATGTTATCTGGGTTCCAAATCTGGGTCTTGAGAAGCAGTATCTGTTCTTGCTACTTTGAATTCTGCTGTCAAGGGATTAATGACCTATGGGGAGGCCCTGGGCAGCAGAACCGGGATACCCTGGCTGATAGCATGCTCAGGGCTTAGCTGTTGCAGAGATGGCTGTTTACAATTATTTGCACTCCCAGCCCATACTGTGGGCTTGTTACTGGACAGTGGCTACTCAGCCTGGGACAGTATTTCCTTACTCCCTTTGTGCTCAGATATGGCCACATAACTGACTCTCACCAGTGAAGTGTGAGGGGAAATGATGTGAGACACCTATAGGCTGGGGCTTTAG
>NW_005364551.1:550266-553686 GCF_000412655.1 Myotis brandtii | reverse complement strand
TATCTATCTCTCCCTTAAAGTCCTCTAGAAGATTTTTTTATATAGTTAGGTGCCCCTACATAAGGGTGCATAAATGTTTACCAGGGTTATATCCTCTTGTTGGATTGATCCCTTTAGTATTATGTAGTGACCTTTGTTGTCTCTTATAATGGCCTTCATTTTGAAGTCTATTTTTTTCGTATATGAGTATTGCTGCTCCAGCATTTTTTTTCTTTTCCATTTGCACGTAAATTTTTTTCCATCCCTAACTCTCTTGCTGTGTGTGTCTTTTGTTCTGAGTTGGGTCTCTTGTAGACAGCATACGTTTAGTAACATGCTGTTTAGCCTCCATGTGTTTGAATGGTTTTGGGTGTTTTTACTGTAGTTGATTTCTAATTTCATTCCACTGTGATCTGAGAAGATGCTTGATATGATTTCAATCTTCTTGAACTTGTAGAGACTTGTTTTGTGTCCTAACATGTGGTCTATCTTTATGAATGATCCATGTGCACTTGAGAAGAATGTATATTCTACAGCTTTGAGGTGAAATGTTGTATAAATGTCAATTAAATCCATCTGATCCAGTGTGTCCTTTAGAGTCTCTGTTTCCTTGTTAAGTCTGGAAGATCTCTCCAGTGAAGTCAGCAGGGTGTTAAATCCCCCTACTATGACTGTATTGTTATCTATCTCTCCCTTAAAGTCCTCTAGAAGATTTTTTTATATAGTTAGGTGCCCCTACATAAGGGTGCATAAATGTTTACCAGGGTTATATCCTCTTGTTGGATTGATCCCTTTAGTATTATGTAGTGACCTTTGTTGTCTCTTATAATGGCCTTCATTTTGAAGTCTATTTTTTTCGTATATGAGTATTGCTGCTCCAGCATTTTTTTTCTTTTCCATTTGCACGTAAATTTTTTTCCATCCCTAACTCTCTTGCTGTGTGTGTCTTTTGTTCTGAGTTGGGTCTCTTGTAGACAGCATACAGTTGGGTCATGTTTTTGTATACATTTAGCTACCCTATACCTTTTGATTGGATCATTTAATCCATTTACTAGTATATTTAGGGTTATTATTTATTTTTTAAATATCTTTTTATTGATTTCAGAGAGGAAGGGAGAGGAAAGAAACATCATCAATGATGAGAGGGAATCATTGATTGGCTGCCTCCTGCACGTTGGACCAAGCCCAAAACCCAGGCATGTGGCCTTGACCAGAATTGAACCTGGGACCCTTGGGTCCACAGGCTGACACTCTATTCACTGAGCCAAACCAGCTAGGGCTAGGGTTATTATTGAGAAGTACTTATTTATTGCCACTTTAATTATGTATGGCGAGGTGTCTCTCTCTGTTTCTTCTCATTACAGCAGTTTTGTTTTGTTTTTTAGCATTTTCTGTAATGCTGGCATGGTGGTGATGTACTCCATTAGCCTTTTTTGTGTCTAGGAAGCTCTTTATTTGACCATATATTTTGAATGATAACCTTGCTGCATATAGTAATCTTGATTTCAGATCCTTGCTTTCCATAACTGTGAGTACTTGATGCCATTCCCTCTGGTCTGTATAGTTTCTGATGAAAAATCAGGTGTCGTCCGAGCAAGATGGCAGCATAGGTAAACACCGGAGACTGCTGCCGCAAACAACCACTTCAAAAATACAACTAAAAGACGGAACGGACATCACCCAGAACCACAGGAAGGCTGGCTGAGGAGAGACTCTTCAACTAGAAGGAAAAATAACAGCACACCGAGGCTCAGAGGAGGCGCAGTGTGGAAAAAACTCAGGTGCGGAGGTGCGCGCGCAAAGCGGGCTGGTGGCTGAGAGCGCGGTTGTCGTTTTCGGTCAGGGGGGAGTCTCAGACTCTGAGCTCCAGATACGGGCGAATCGCTGGGGACTCGGACCCAAACGGGAGAAGCGGGAGTGTCTGGCATCAGTTGGAAGGCAGCTTTCCCTCCGAGGTTTGCAGCGGTTCCGGGGGTTCTGAGAAGCAGAGCCTCTGGGAACAGGACTGAGGGCACCATAACGGCTCCCTCCGCCCGCCCTGTTGAGCCCGCCCCGCCCAAGCCCTGCGCAGAGCCATTTGCCGGATAGCCTCAGGCAAAGGCTAGATTAGCACCTCCCCAGAGGACAGAAGTTTTCCGCGGCAGACACAGCTGATTCACACAGCCAGTCGGCCTGGTGGTCAAATCCCTCTAGTATTAACTACAACAATCAAGGCTCAACTAGAACAAGACTGCGCACAAAGACCACTAGGGGGTGCACCAAGAAAGCATAAAAAATGCGGAGACAAAAAAACATGACAGAAATGGAGGATATAGAGCTAAAAAACGCAATTTTGAGGGCTTGCAATAAACTTTTGGAGAGCCTCACGAAAACTAATGAGACCCTCGATGCTATGATAAAGAAACAACTAGAAATTAAGCATACACGGTCGGAAATAAAGAATATTACACCCAATAGCAGACCAGAGGAGCCCAAGAATCAAGCCAAAGATTTGAAATGCGAAGAAGCAAAAAACACCCAACCGGAAAAGCAAAATGAAAAAAGAATCCGAAAATACGAAGATAGTGTAAGGAGCCTCTGGGACAGCTTCAAGCGTACCAACATCAGAATAATAGGGGTGCCAGAAGATGAGAGACAGCAAGATATTGAAAACCTATTTGAAGAAATAATGGCAGAAAACTTCCCCCACCTGGTGAAAGAAATGGACTTACAGGTCCAAGAAGCGCAGAGAACCCCAAACAAAAGGAATCCAAAGAGGACCACACCAAGACACATCATAATTAAAATGCCAAGAGCAAAAGACAAAGAGAGAATCTTAAAAGCAGCAAGAGAAAGAGACTCAATTACCTACAAGGGAATACCCATACGACTGTCAGCTGATTTCTCAACAGAAACTTTGCAGGCCAGAAGGGAATGGCAAGAAATATTCAAAGTGCTGAATACCAAGAACCTACAACCAAGAATACTTTATCCAGCAAAGCTATCATTCAGAATTGAAGGTCAGATAAAGAGCTTCACAGATAAGGAAAAGCTAAAGGAGTTCATCACCACTAAACCAGTATTATACGAAATGCTGAAAGGTATCCTTTAAGAAGAGGAAGAAGAAAAAGGTAAAGATACAAATTGTGAACAACAAACATGCATCTATCAACAAGTGAATCTAAGAATCAAGTGAATAAATAATCTGATTTACAGAATGAACTGGTGATTATAATGAATCAGGGACATAGAAAGGGAATGGACTGACTATTCTTGGGGGGGAAAGGGGAATGGGAGATGCGGGAAGAAACTGGACAAAAATCGTGCACCTATGGATGAGGACAGTGGGTGGGGAGTGAGGGCGGAGGGTGGGGCGGGAACTGGGAGGAGGGGAGTTATAGGGGGAAAAAAAGAGGAACAAATGTAACCTGAACAAAAAAGATTTAATAAAAAAAAAAAAAA
>NW_005364551.1:544179-549676 GCF_000412655.1 Myotis brandtii | reverse complement strand
AAGAGGAACAAATGTAATCTGAACAATAAAGATTTAATTAAAAATAAATAAATAAATAAAAATTTAAAAAAAATCAGTTGTCAGCCTATAGGAGCTCCTTTGTAAGCAACAGTTTGCTTTTCTCTTGCTGCCTTTTAAGATTCTCTCTTTGTCTTTTATTTTTGGCATTTTCATTATAGACCTGTTTGGGTTCTTCTTGCGTGGGGTTCTCTGTACCTCCTGAACTTGTGTTACTTTTTCCTTTACTAGAAGTTTTCTGCCATAATTTCTTCAAACACGTTCTCTATTTCTTTCTCCCTTTCTGTCTCTTCTGGCACGCCTGCTATTTGAATATTGTTATGTTTCAGGTTGTTCCACAGCTCTCTTAAGCTGTCCTCCTGTTTTTTAATTTTTCTTTTTGGTTCTCTGATTCAGTGATATTTTCAACTCTGTCTTCCAATTCACTGATTTAATCCCCAGCTTCCCTTAATCTGTTGTGTATTCCTTCCAATGTGTTCTTAATTTGTGTTATGTCATTCTTTATTTCAGACTGTTCTTTTTTCATAGTTACTATATCATTTTTCATGTTGTTGAGCATCTTTACCATCATTACTCTGAACTCTGTTTCAGATAAATTTCTTATATCTGCTTTACTTATTTCTTCTTCTGGAGAGTTCTCTAGTTCTTTCATTTGGGTTTTTGTTTGTTTTTTGTCTCCTCATTTTGGCTGTCTGTTTGGGTTTGTGACTATGTATTTGATAGACCCTCTACGCTTCTCAATCTCTAGTGCAGGACAGTGTTAAACACTGTTTCTTACTAATTAGATCAGGCAAAGACTCAATGGCTCTAGAGACTGCTTCTGCCCACAGACTGATAGGATTGTGACTTGAATTACCCCCCCCCCCAGGCAATCGTTCTCAGGTGTTGCAAGAGTTTTTTTCAACAGGGTGAAACAGTTGCTTCTGCCTGGAGGCTAATTGTTATTTTTAGTCTCTTAAGTGGCCTCAGAGCAAGGTGTTTTCCAATGGGATGTGTCAACTGTCTTCCCCCCAAGCAAGGCAACTGTCTATGTGGGGAAAATGTCCTCTGCTGCATGAGGGAATGACTCAGCCCAGGAAACTGAGGGTTTCTTCCTTCTGAGCTCTAACCTCTGAGTCCCCAATTTCTGCTCACACAGCTCCAGTTCACTTCACTCTCCCTCTGCCGGAGTACAAGGAAGGTGGCTACACAGGGAATTTTGTGTGTTGGCCCTTTAAGTGGGTGTCTTAATTTTCAGCCATCACTCCCTGGCAGAGAGCAGCCCCACTGCTTTTCACAGTGAGATGTTATGTGGGGACCCTTTTCAGTTGTGGTGCTCTCCGCTGAGTGGCCCAACTTGGGGATTAGACCCCAGAGTTCTCAGTGGCAACTCCCCACAGCGGATATATCTCTCCGGGACTCCAGTTTCTGTCTTTGGGTGCCCAGCCAGCCCTTCTATGCCTCTGCCCCTCCTACCAGTCTCTATGTGGTCTCCACTTTCAGTCCTCGGGTATCAGGGTTCTCTCCTGTGAGTTTTCTGTTGAATATTCAGAAAGTTTTTCTGTATTTTAGTTGTAATTGCAGTTTGTTCCTGGGAGCATGTCCGTGCAGCATCCACTTACTCTGCTGCCATTTTTAATCTCCTTACAGAGCCGGTGAATCATTTGGACGTGTCATAAAAACGAAACAAAACACTACAACCGTTACGTGATAATGATTTCTTGTAAGGCACCTCCATTACCATTCACTGTAATTAGTGCGGCTGAAAAATAACGGGCTGTATCAATTGCCTGCAAAAGAGGAGCTTCGTGCTCACTTGTTTGTATCTAATGTCCTTGACTAATTGCTGGATATGGAACTAAAATGACTCCAGATGAAAAGTCAGCTGAGGATTGGTTTCCCATGGAGTCTTTAAAATGTTCTATTATTTAAAAAATTTCAAACATAAACAAAAGTAGAGAGAATGGTAGTCTGAACCCCCATCCACCCACCACTCAGCTTCAAGAATCATCAATATTTTGCTGACTTATTCATTTATCTCCCTCCTATCTCCCCCCCCTCCCCAAACGGGAGTATTTTAAAGCAAATGCAAAGACGCATTTCACCATGAACACTTCTATAAACGGAATGAAAAGACTTCTGTGTGGCCCTGAGTTTCTCTTTCTTTAGATCTGCTGGCACAGGAAGCGATGATATAAAAGTCAGCCTGGGGGGCGCAGGGATTTCTGGGAGGCCCAGAAGAGGAGAGGCACATTCCTTGCCGGCTGTGCAATTTGTTTTGCTCTCAACCCAGGACACTTCTTGGCTGAAACTCCTCTGGCCTCGGGATTTACACTTTTCTCAAATACTGGAAGGAAAAAAGCTGGCTTCCTCTAGCTAGAGACAGCTGGGGAGTGCTGCTTCTGAAACTATTTTTGGCACGAACGTGTCACCCAAGTTGTTTGAAATGAGTTGGAAATTTTAAGGTATGGAAAGCATCTGACCAGAGCTCGGCTGAGGCTGAGTGGGTAGGGTTATTACACAGGCCAGTCATTTTCCATCAGGGTTCCTGCTTCCTATATTTCCCCCATTTCCTGCTCTCCATGCTGTAGGCCAGTGACGGCGAACCTATGACACGTGAACTCATTTTTTTTGTTGATTTTTCTTTTCTTTTTCTTTTTTTTTTTTAATTAAATCTTTATTGTTCAGGTTACCTTTGTTCCTCTTTTTTTCCCCCCCCTGACTCCCCTCCTCCCAGTTCCCGCCCCACCCTCCGCCCTCACTCCCCACCCACTGTCCTCCTCCATAGGTGCACGATTTTTGTCCAGTTTCTTCCCGCATCTCCCATTCCCCTTTCCCCGCCAAGAATAGTCAGTCCATTCCCTTTCTATGTCCCTGATTCATTATAATCACCAGTTCATTCTGTACATCAGATTATTTATTCACTTGGTTCTTAGATTCACTTGTTGATAGATGCAGTCCATAATTCCATAATTTGTATCTTTACCTTTTTCTTCTTCTTCCTCTTCTTAAAGGATACCTTTCAGCATTTCATATTTTGGTGGTGTTCTTAAAGGATACCTTTCAGCATTTCATATAATACTGGTTTGGTGGTGATGAACTCCTTTAGCTTTTCCTTATCTGTGAAGCTCTTTATCTGACCTTCAATTCTGAATGATAGCTTTGCTGGATAAAGTAATCTTGGTTGTAGGTTCTTGGTATTCATCACTTTGAATATTTCTTGCCATTCCCTTCTGGCCTGCAAAGTTTCTGTTGAGAAATCAGCTGACAGTCGTATGGGTATTCCCTTGTAAGTAATTGAGTCTCTTTCTCTTGCTGCTTTTAAGATGCTCTCTTTGTCTTTTGCTCTTGGCATTTTAATTATGATGTGTCTTGGTGTGGTCCTCTTTGGATTTCTTCTGTTTGGGGTTCTCTGCGCTTCCTGGACTTGTAAGTCTATTTCTTTCACCAGGTAGGGAAAGTTTTCTGTCATTATTTCTTCAAATAAGTTTTTAATTCCTTGCTCTTTCTCTTCTCTTTCTGGTACCCTATGATGCAAATGTCGGTATGCTTGATGTTGTCCCAGAGGCCCCTTAAATTATCCTCATTTTGGGGGATTCTTTTTCTTTTTGCTGTTTTCATTGGATGGTTTCTGCTACCTTCCCTTCCAAATTGCAGATTCAATACTGTTTTATCTAATTTATTGTTGTTGATTCCCTCTAATGTAGTCATCATTTTAGTTATTGTATTCTTCATTTCTGACTGGTTCCTTTTTATGTTTTCTATCCTTCTCTTTTTTCTTTTTTTTATATTTTTATTGATTTCAGAGAGGAAGGGAGAGGGAAAGAGAGAAACATCAATGATGAGAGAGAATCATTGGTCATCCTCCTGCAGCACGCCCCCTACTGGGGATTAAGCCCACAACCTGGGCATGTGCCCTTGACCAAAATCAAACCTGGGACCCTTCAGTCTGCAGGCTGACACTCTTATCCACTGAACCAAACCAGCTAAGGCGTTCTCTTTTTTATGTTTCTTATCTCTTTGTTAAAGTTCTCACTGAATTCAGTGAGCAACCTTATAACCAGTGTTTTGAACTCTGCATCTGATAGATTGCTTGTCTCCATTTTATTTAGTTCTTTTTCTGGAGTTTTGTCCTATTCTTTTATTTGGGACATATTAGTCTTATCATTTTGGCTACCTCCCTGTTTTTATTCCTATGTATTATGTAGAGCTGCTATATCTCCCGGTCTTAGTAGAGTGGCCTTATGTAGTGGGGCCCAGAGGCACAGTCTCCCTGGTCACCTGAGCAGGGTGCTCCAGGTATGTCCCTTGTGTGGGTTATTGTCGGAGATCACCTATCGTCTTCACTAGCAGAGAAGAGTAGAGACCCCCAAAAGCTGGTGACCTTTGAAGCCCTAGCAAAGGTTGGAGCTGTGCACCACCCAGTTAATCTAGATAATGGTAGCTGAAGCATCCTCCCCACCTTAATTCATTTAATTCCTTAGATACTCATGTAAATCCTTATTGATAAGATAGTCTGCCTATTACTGGAAATTGTCTGCTGATGAGCTAATCTGTGTGTCATTGAAATCTCCTTACCTAAGGGCTACCCCAGATCAATAAAAGCTTGGTGAGGCCTGAGCATCAGGGGAAGTCCCTCTCCTTGAGTTGGACTTGCCCGCCTGGCTCCCCAATATTTCCAAATTGTCTCTTGTCTCTTTTCTCTCTCATTTGTGTGCGGCTCCTCTTCCAGATCCTGAACCCTGAACCACGCGGGACGTGGAGGGAAACATACTCAACAGGTTATGTGTGCCCTCCTGTTGTAGTTGAGTCTTTATTGCTGTTAGTATGTCAGTGGGAGGGATTGACCCTCAGACTGATTAGTTGTAAGGACTGGCCATGACTATAGCAGAACAGCTGTTGTGCAGTGGCTGACCTCACAGAGTTGGTTTTGCTTTAGTAGGGCTCTGATGCCTGGCAAGTCTGCTCTTTGGATGTGTCCTTTGTGGAAGTGGTTGGGTGGTGCTCTGGAGTGGTCTGAAGCTGGCTACTGGGTGTGTTGGTTTTGGGGCATCTTGGGGAGGCTCTGGTGCAAGCCAAGGTCAACAGCTGCCTTTGTTCTGCCTGGGGCTACCTGGTATGAACTTCAAAGTAATTTGCAAATGGTTGCCATTTGTGCTGGACTTGGTAACATCTGGGAGAAGCTGTGCCATGAACTGAGGCTTGGGGTTACTTAGCAAGAGGTACAGGGCATGCTGAAGCCAGATGCTACTAGTTTGGGGTTTGTGAACTTTTGAGAGATTTTAGGAAACTCTGCAGCATGACCCAAGATGGGCAAATTGTATGAAAAAGCCACTGGAAATGGTGTGGGTGGACCCTAGTGTTATGCCCAGATTTCAGGATCCCCAAAAGACCACCAGGGAGCCAGCCGAGTCCGATGCAAAAAGCAAAAGAGTCTTTATTCGAGCTAGCTCGAGCTCTCCGTCTACCACACTCGCCGACGCAGCGGCAGGAGGCAGAG
>NW_005364551.1:534931-544060 GCF_000412655.1 Myotis brandtii | reverse complement strand
GCACTTCCCTTGATTATCATTGGTTAGTTTAAAGAAATCCTAGGTGTGGCTAGCAGAGGCTTGGGCTTCCGGGAAGAAGCTCCTTGCTGAGCACATGGCTAATGGCTGCTGCCCAAAAATGGAGGATCCGGGGCAAGATGGAGGGCGTAGCCCTCGCCCTTTCACCTAGTTGGGTGGGAGTGGGGTTCTCAGGGAACCACCAGAACTGGGTGAACAGTGTTAGCCAGGTTGATGGAGACTCAGATATGGTGCCTGCAGGGGGAGAGCTCAGAAAAGTAACAGTGGGCTCTACAGCACTTCTGGGAGAAAGCTGCCCCTCCAGCCTTTGCCCTGAAGCCAGACAATTCAGTTCTCCATATGTCCCTTGTGCTTTTCTTTCCTTTAAAAAAAATATATTATATTTTTATTTCAGAGAGGGAGAGAGAGAGATTAAAACATCAATGATGAGAATCATTGATTGGCTGCCTCTTGCATACCCTCACTGGGGATTGAGCCTGCAACTTGGGCATGTGCCCTGACTCAGAATCGAACCATGACCTCCTTCCTGGTTCATAGGTCAATGCTCAACCACTGAACCACACCGACTGGGCTCCCTTGAGCTTTTTGAGCTGCTGCTCCAGTGTTGGAGCTCAGAGTGAGTAAGTCCATCTGCAAGTAAGTCCTTGAGCGGGCCCTTTAAGAGGAATGCCTGGGATCTAGTAGTTCTCGATCTCATTTAACTGCAATCCCCTTTAGTTTTTACAGACTTCTCTTCCTGGCATTGTAACCCTGGACTGGGGAACCTGGTGTGGAGTTGGGATCCCTTACACCTCAGGCTATCCCGCAAGATTTTTAACCGCCACACATGGGTGTGGGACTACCCCATTCTGCATCTCCGCCCCTCCTACCACTCAAGTGGCTTCCTTTTTTAAAAAAAAATATTTTATTGATTTTTTTACAGAGAGGAAGGGAGAGGGATAGAGAGTTAGAAACATCGATGAGAGAGAAACATCGATCAGCTGCCTCCTGCACACTCCCTACTGGGGATGTGCCCGAAACCAAGGTACATGCCCTTGACCGGAATCGAACCTGGGACCCTTGAGTCCGCAGGCCGATGCTCTATCCACTGAGCCAAACCGGCTATGGCTCAAGTGGCTTCTTTTGTATATCCTTAATTATAGGAGTTCTGGTCAGCTAGACTTCAGGGGGTTCTGTAGTTTTGTTGTAATTTTGATGTTGTGGGGGAAAGCAAGTACAACATTTACCTCCGTTATCATTTTTGTTTTCTTTCACAACTTAAAATATTTATTCCACTACCTACTAGTGTCCATGGATTCTGGTTGAAATCAGCCTGAATGGTCAAAACAGGATGTTATTTCATCACATTCTCCATAATTGAATCAATGCAATTAATTTTGTTTATAGATAAATTTGTACTGCTCACTATTATTTTATACTGCTTGACTATCCCTGACTTTCCTCCTGAGCCCCAGATCTGAGGTTCCTGCAGCCTCCTGGATAGCCTTTTCTAGAAGTCTCTCAGACCTCCTACACCCACCATGACCCCAACTGGCCTCAGTGTCTCTCCAAAACCTGCTCTTTCTCCCTGGTCCTCATTTCAGGGACAGTTTCTTTGTCTCCCAAACCCAGGACAGAGTTTTGGATCTTTTCTTAAATTCTCCCTTGCTCCTATTTCTTACATGGGCCACCACCCCCACAGCGTGTTCACTAGGCCTCCTGAGCATCTCTCCCACCTGCCCCCTCCTCTCCTTTATCAACCAGGCTTTGGTCCAGCACCATCCTCTTCTGCCCAGGTCCCTGGCCTAGTGCCTCCTGGGATCTCTGCCTCCAGTCTTGAGCCATTCCCCACAGGGAAACCAGGACATCTTTGTAATATCTGACCACATCCTTCAGCTTCTCAGTTCTGAGTGCTCCTCTGATAATTTTCAAGCTCAATATCATGACCTTAGTGGCCTTGCCTGCTCCTGGAGCTATATCGTCATGGACAAGCTGGTCTTGCTGTGTTATCTGGTGTCCCTTCAGAGTGTATGTCCCCTGGGCCTCTACTCCTAGAGTTGGAGAGAAAAGGGGGGTGGTCAGAGGACTTCCAGAGTCACTTCACTTGCAACCTCTGGGGAGGGGCGGTAGTTGAGTCCACTGGGGAGACAGGGAGTGGAGTACAAAGGTGCATTTACTTTTTGCCTTTCAGCTTCTTTCCCCTCTTGATAAGAAGAACTGCCATTACACATACTCATAGAAAGCATGAGATTAGGGTAAGACTGACTGCCCTCAGATATAGGAGTGTGCTCTGATTGGTCTAAGCCACTCAAAGTCAAATCCCTCTGGCAGTGTGAGAGGTAAAGTGGTGAGCTTATGACCCAACCCATCCAATAGAGTGACTGACAGGACTGACAGCTTGGGCATGTTAGACCCCAGGCCTTTCTTCCTCGGGACAATAAGACACGTGGATATGTACCCTCAGATTGTGAGGGGGGCTGGCCTGAGGCCAGAGGCCACACTCAGAGGAGGGAAAGCTACAGCAAAATGGAGTGAGAATCCTATGGATATTGAAGACTTCTGGATCAAGCCATACCTGGAACTTATCTTGACAAAACCCATATATTATCATTTCCATTTGGACTATTTGAGTGAAATTTTTGCTACTTATAAAAAAAAATCCTAACCTCTCCAGAGTCCCCTCCTTAAGCTAAATACCAGATAGGTGTTGATATCTGAAATATTTAATGACTGGTGCAAAACCTGGGTACTGAACAATCAGAACAGACTTCAGGCCATAGCAATGGGCCTGGGTCATGGAGGACCCTGCTGGACTGTAGAGAGGTCATGGGCGCCCTGGGGCGGGGCTTAGTCGGCAGGCACATAGAGAAGCCACTATTTACCAGCTGGCACAGAAGGACTTTGGTATTTTAATGACCTATGTGGCTGTGTGGTCTGAAAGAGAAATGAAAATTTAAGCAAAACAGAGAGACAGGTTTGGGATGGGTGACAGTTGCATTTCAAAGATGGCCCAGGAAGGAAGGAATGAGAGTGGATGGGGCAGGTAAGCGGCCTAGGTCAGTGACTTCTTCGCAGCTTCCTCAGGTTCAGCCTTGTTCACTGCCACCTTGGAGCCAACTTTGGAGTCAACACTAAATCTGGTCTCAGATGACCTGCTGAAGGCTATAGAAGAGGAGCTGTAGGAATAGTAGGAATCTGATGCCATGATGTTGTTGATCTTCCAGCGGAGGGTATTGCACATCTTCAACATAAGGGGCAGCAAGAGGCAGATGATGATGTAGAGGATCACCAGGCCAAGAAACACACTGGTTGACACCTGCACGTACCACACAACAGGTGTGGATGGGCAGCCTGGTGGGTCCCTGTCCACCTTGCAGGGCAGCTCCTGAGCAGCCAGTCACTCACCATGAGGATGAAGAGGGCTCGCTTGGCATTGAGTGGAAGCCCGTGTAGATGTAGCAGGAAGGTGAGCTGGTAGTCACAGTATGTGCTCTTGTCCACACCTCTGGTGGGAGAAGGGGTTAAGAATTGGGGAGGAGTCAGGCACCCCACAGGAAGCCCCTGATCCCAGCTGGGCCACATGCCTGGCTTACCTGTTGCTCACCAGCACCTTGAAGAAGAATTCGGGGGCGAAGATGCTATGGGGAACGGTGTCATGGCATGGAGAGTTCTCCAGACACAGCCACCTGGGGGCCCATGTTCAGGCATTTGTGCTGCAAATCATGCATAGCACGTGCCCACCCTTGATTTCTCCCTCTACCCCAAAAACCTTAAGTTAGCACCAATTAGGTACAATCTTATAACTTCATACCTGATTCATTCCTTCATTCATTTACCCAATAAGGCTGGCTGAACGCCTAGGAAGTGATAGGCCATTTGTTTACTCATTCATTTCCTCCTGCCTTTCCATGTCCCTCTGTCAATTCCTCTGTTACTATGCATTCATCTAGATCAGGAGTGGGGAATGTCCAGCCCAAGGGCCGTATAAGGCCCATGAAATAATTTGATCTGGCCCTGCCAAGGCATTAGGGGTGAGTTAATTAAATTTTGACCAAATGTAGCAGGCTAGTTTTTAAGTTGATAATTTTGTATGGCCTGAGAATGATGTTATAAATATCTAAATGGCCCTTGGCAGAAAAAAGGTTCCCCACCCCTGATCTAGATTATGGATTGTACACCTTTTATGTACCAACTCCTCACTTATTCCTTACTACCTTCATTCCTTCATCCTACAAATAGAGCTTGACCCTACAGTTTGTGGAACCTTAGGAGCCTTGCTGTGGACAGGGGCCTGAGATACCAAGGTGGGTGAGGCTTGCAGCAACTATTAGGTACAAAGTCACATCTTTCTTCATTTACTCTTCCCTTTATTCATTTATTCAACAATCATAGGTTGAATGCTGACTAGGTGCAAGTTGGTTATTTTGTTCATTCTCTCACTTCTCTCATTTGCTCATGGCATCATTTTCTTCCTCTCATTGAATAAAAAATAGTAATTGAGCCCTAGCTGGTTTTGCTCAGTGGTTAGAGCATCAGCCCACAGATCAAAGGGTCTTGGGTTTTATTCCTGTCAAGGGCATGTAGGCTCCTTCGGTTGCAGGCTCCATCTCTGGCCCTGGTCTGGGCATGTGTGGGAGGCAACCAATCAATGTGTCTCTTTCATATCAATGTTTTTCTCTCTGCCTCTCCCCCTCCCTTCCACTCTCTCTAAAAATTAATGGGAAAAAATATCCTTGAGTGAGGATTAACAACACAACAAAAAAAAAGTAATTGAGTCCCTATACACTAACTTACTCCTCCATTGTTTAATTCATCATTAAGACCTCTACTCAAATGTCAATAATGCCTACCACGAATTAATTAAACTTGTTCATTGTCTCATCCCACAAATATTATGTTGAGTTTATTCTGAATCTGGACCTATATAGGAGACAGACCTCATAGGAGACAGGGCTGGGATGGGGAACAAAGGCAGAGGGTCAAGGCAGGAATGGGGTAGCACAGAAGGATGGAAACCAACTGTCCCATCTAGAACTGTCAGAAAAATCCTCCTAGGTGAAGAAGCATCTAAACTAAGGCCTGAAGAAGAAGTAAGAGGGACTAGCACTGCAGATAGAGGGTCCAGCTTATGTAAAGATCAGCCCCATTTGAGGAACACAAAGGTGGTCAGTGTGGCTTGGTCTCCCAGAAGCAGAAGGGATGGATTGGCTGACAGATTATGGGCATGTGGGGGATAAGGGGCCGGCAGCCAGGATATGCACTCACTCAATGCCCATGTTGTGGGACATGATGTTGAAAGCCAAGTCCTTGGTAGCTGTTGAGTTCTTGGTGGTCCAGATGAGGCTGTAGGTGCTGTGGAGGACCGCCATAACCTCAGTAGAGGACCATGGAACCTCGGTGGAGCAGGGGGAGTGTGTGTGGGGGGGCCCTGGGCTGCCCTTGCAAAGGGAGGCCAGCAATGTGAGCAGTGGTGGTGGTGGGGGGTCGGGGTTGGAGCCTTCAGTGGGTGGGGGTGGGGTTGGGGTTGGGGTAGAGGTTGGAACCTTTGGTGGGCAGGGCATGGGGCCTCACATTGTGGAAGGGGCAAGAGTTTGTGGGACCTTAGGAGCCTTGCTGTGGACAGGGCCCTGAGATACCAAGGTGGGTGAGGCTTGCAGCAAGAGCAAGGGTAAGGTCTGTGGCTGGGAAGCCCGAGGGTTCTGCAGGGAAAGGAAGGCCCAATTATGGGGCTGGGTCCCACAGGGATTACTTGTCCAGGGGGCTGTTGAAGCGGTAAATCTCCTCCTCGCTGTATTCCTTGATGGTGTCCAGGGTGGGACCTCCACCCACCACCTTCAGTACATAGCTGACAGGAGCAGAGGTGCACACCAACTGGCCTCAGTTTCCTGAGTCCTGCATCATATCTATGACCCCTACCCCCGCCCATCAGCCCTGGTTTGGATATGCCTTTACCTGCCCTCAAAACTGCCAGACTCTCCCGTCACCAAATCTTGGATCAAGAAGAAGGGGTGGAAGACTGTGGGTGGGAGGGGGTTGAAGCCAGGAGGAGGAGAAATTAGCTTGGCTCGAGAAGTGGAGGATGGTGAAGAGAGAAAAGAGAGAGAGGACCAAGGGGAAGAGCAGAGAGTGGGTGGAAGGTAAGGGGGCAGGGAGGGCAAAGTGGTGGGGGCAGAGGACAGTGAACAATGCAGAGGAGGAGACTGGACACGCACTGTCACGGAAGAGGAAGCAGGGCATCTCGGGGTCTACGTGAACGCAGTCAAAATAGTGTCTGTTCTGTAGGTTGTTGTACTGCAGGGTGTAGGTGATGTCAAAGGCCAGGCGCTTTCCCGGTGGACAGCCTATAAGCACTGGCACCATCAAGTTACCCTGAGTAGGAGGAGAAAAGTCTCACTTGGGAAGTGGGAAGGGGAGGACACCCCTTCTCCCACACACGCCATCACTACCTGCCAGGCTCACCCTCACCAGGGGGCAATCTGATTACTATTTTCTTCAACATCAATGATGAGTATTTTTTCCAATACTCTAATAACTGTAAATACTTATATAGCTGTTACTGTGTGCAAAGCACTGTGTTCTAAGCACTTTACATATTCAAATTTGATTCTCCAAACAGCCTTGCAAGGTTGAGGATATAATACATTTTATTTATTTTTTTAATATATTTTGATTGATTTCAGAGAGGAAGGGAGAGGAAGAGAGAGAGAAACATCAATGATGGGAGAGCATCATTGATCAGCTGCCTCCTGCATGCCCCACACTGGGAATCGAGCCCCCAACCTGGCCATGTGCCTTGACTGGGAATTGAATTGTGACCTTTTGGTTCATAGGTCAATGTTCAACCACTGAGCCATGCTGGCTGAGCTACAGTACATTTTAGAGATGGCAAAAGTGAGGCACAGAAAGGTCAAGCAACTTATTAACTATCCAAAGCCATGCAGCTGTTAAGTGGTAGAGCTGAAACCCAAACTGGGCCATGTAGCTTCTAGCTGCCTCCAGAAAAACACATATAAAACAATAAAGCCTACACCTAGGGAGCAGCTAACACCTAGTCAGGTGCACCTAGTTTATAGGGTTGAAGTTGGGCTTGAATTCTCAAACAATTGACCTGGCAGAGCATGGGATATATGAGGAAAGTGCAGCCAGGTGGGGACAGGGGTGAGGAAACCCCTGTGACTTTGCCTTCAGAATGAATGACCCCTGGCCCATTTCAGGGGTATGTCCCAAGGGTTTCACCCAATTGTCAAAGGGACATGGGCATCCGGAAACTGTGGTCTGGGCTTGATAGTGACTGTGGAGAGGAGTTAGCAATCATAGTTCAAGCACTTCCCATGCTGGACCTGGGCCAAAAACTATACCTATCAGCCACTCACTCACTGGGAGTCTAATGGGCATCTTCAATTTAATATATCCACAACCCATCTCAACTAATGGCACCTCATCCCTCCATGTGCAGGCTAAAAGCCTTGGCCTTATCCTGGAAACCTTTCTTTCTCTCACCCCCATATCCAGTCCATTCAGATAGCCTGTGTCCCTTGACTTCAAAATAGAGCCATTCTCTCCCCCCACCTCTCAGCTCCTTTGCCCCACACTTGCCTGCCTAACTTTGTTCCCTCCCTGGATCTCACCCCCCAACACTGCCCATATGTCTTCCACATACAGTCAGAGGGAACCTGTGAACACTAGAGTCACTCCTCTGCTTAGAGCCCTCCCCATTAGACCTCACATGATCTGCTCCATCACCACTTTGACCTCATTTCTCACCACTTTCCTCTTTGCTCACCCTGATCCAATCACACTTGCCCCTACATGTTCCTTTAGTCTAACACATGAAACATACTCCCACTTCCAGGCCTTTTTACCATCCATTCCCTCTCACTGGCATGCCTTTCTGGCACATAAACACATGACTCACTTCCTCCCCTCCTTCAAGATTTTGCTCAAATGTTTCCTCCTCGGCCAGGTCTTTCCTGAGCCATCCTATAGCAAATGCTGACCTACCTCATGCACCTTGCCTGCCTTTTCCCTCCTAGCACTCATTATCTCTTAACACAATATATATATTTTTAAAATAATTCTTGTCCTAACTGGTTTAGTTCAGTGGATAGAACATCCGCCTGTGGACTAAAGGGTCCCAGGTTCGATTCCAGTTTAGGGCATATGCCCAGGTTGTGGCCTCAGTCCTCCCCAGTAGCGGGTGCACAGGAGGCAGCCAATCAATGATACTCTCTCATCATTGATATTTCTCTCTCTCTATCTCCCTTCCTCTCTGAAATCAATAAAAAATATATTTAAAATAATAATAATTCTTTATTGTTGAAAGTATTACATATGTCCCCCTCCAGCCCATCCCTGCCCCCCGCCCTAGGCCTTCATGTCTGTGTCCATAGGACATGCATATATGCATACAAGGTCTTGGATTGATTACCTCCCACCCACCCTCCCTGCTTTCCCTCTGAGATTCCACACTCTGTTCCATGTTTCCATGTCTCTGGGTCCATTCTATTCATCAGTTTATTTTGTTACTTAGATTCCACATATGAGTGCAATCATGTGATACTTATCTTTCTCTGACTGACTTGTTTTACTTAGCATCATACTCTCCAGGTTCCTCCATGCATAACAGTATATCTTCATGATAACTGCTGTTAAATCACAGAAATCCCTGCCTTCCATCCTCTCCTGGTCAAAGTAGATGTCTGTGTTCTTTGTTTTCTCTCTGTTTGAAGTGTACTGTTTTAGGGGCTGTCACATATGTTAGTCAAATGACCATAGAGTTTAGCATCTCTAAGAGCATTTCTTAGAAAAGGACTTTTCTGCCTTGCAGTGTCTTACAAGCTCTAGTGTGATGATAAAGGCATACAATTTCCAGATTATAATCATCCTGGTGATTGCTAATATAATGAATAATAATATTAAGAATTAATTTGAGGAACCACCTTGCCTCATTTCAATTTCCTCAAACTCCAGAGCTTTAGTGCACTTTTCCATGGCCTCTATCACATGTGCAGGCATTGAAACCTGAGACCTTGGCTCCCAGTAAGGAAATATCCTCCCGCCTCCCTTAGGAAAACATGAACAAATCCAGGCCTTATTATGACTAGGCTGTGTTCCAGTATAGTAAGCACAGGC
>NW_005364551.1:529138-531540 GCF_000412655.1 Myotis brandtii | reverse complement strand
CCCAAACACACAGGGAAAAGGGGGCGGGAGGGCGCGGGGGAGGGTGGGGGGGGGCAGAAATGGGGGGTAAGAGATCAACCGAAAGACTTATATGCATGCATATAAGCATAACCAATGGACACAAGACACTGGAGGGTAGGGGAGGCCAGGGGATTGTCAAGGGCGGGGGAGAAAAGGAGACATATGTAATACCCTTTGTAATACTTTAAGCAATAAAAAAAAAAGAGATGTATCTGTAAACATATCACTACAAGAGATGTCTGAGATTTTGTTGCCTGTGGTTTCTTGTAGGATTTTTATGGTTTCTCAACTTAAATTTAAGTCTTTTATCCATTTTGAGTTTATTCTTGAATATGGTGTAAGTTTGTGGTCTAGTTTCATCTTTTTTTTGCATGTATCTGTCCAACTTTCCCAGCACCACTTATTAAAGAGACTCTCTTGACTCCATTGTATGTTCTTGCATTCTTTGTCAAATAATAATTGAGCATAATGTCTTGGGTCAATTTCTGGGTCCTCTGTTCTGTTCTATTGATTTATATGCCTGTTCTTGTGCCAGTACCAGGCTGTTTTGCTTACGGTGGCTTTGTAGCATACCTTGAAATCTGGTATTGTGATTCCTCCAACTTTGTTCTTCTTTCTCAAGATTGCTGCAGCTATTCAGGGTCTTTTTTGACTCCATAGATCTGTGAAATATGCTGTTAGTATTTTAATAGGGATTGCTTTGAATCTGTAGATTGCTTTGGGTAGTATGGACATTTTAATGATGTTGATTCAACCAATCCATGAACATGGTATATTCTTCCACTTGTTTATATCTTCTCTTTTTTCAACTTCCTGTAGTTTTCCAAGTACAGGTCTTTTGCCTCCTTGGTTAAGTTTATTCCTAAGTATCTTAAATTTTTTTTTTTGTATCTTAAATTTTTTGTTGCAATGGTAAATGAGATTGTTTGTTTAGTTCCTCTTTCTGAGAAATCATTATTGGTGTATAAGAAAACCATAGATTTTGGGGTGCTGATTTTTATATTCTGCTACATTGCCAAATTCATTTATTAAGCCCAGTAGTTTTTTGGTCCGTCTTTTAGTTGTATTTTTGAAGTGGTTGTTTGCGGCAGCAGTCTGCGGTGTTTACCTATGCCGCCATCTTGCCGCTCTCCTGGATGCCTTTTATTTCATCTTCTGGTCTGATCGCTGTGGCTAGGACTTCCAGTGCTACGTTAAATAAGAGTGGTGAAAGCGGACATCCCTGTTTTGTTCCTGTTCTTAAGGGAACTGGTTTTAGTTTTACCCATTGAGTATGATGTTGGCTGTAGGTTTGTTATATATGGCCTTTATCATGTTGAAATATGCTCCCTCTATTCTCACTTTGCTGAGAGTTTTTATCAAAAATGGGTGTTGGCTCTAGCTGGTTTGGCTTAGTGAATAGAGCCCTAGCCAGCATACTGAAGGGTGCCAGGTTCGAATCCGGTCAAGGGCACTTGCCCAGGTTGCTGGCTCATTCCCTAGTGGGGTGTGTGCAGGAGGCAGCTGACCAATGATTCTCTCTCATCATTGATGTTTCTATCTCTCTCTCCCCTCTCCCTTTCTCTCTGAAATCAATATGTATATCTTAAAACAATAACAACAAACAAACAAACAAAAATGGATATTAGCCCCAGTTGGAATGGCTCAGTGGTTGAGTGCTGACCTATGAACTAGGAGATCACGGTTTGATTCCTGGTCAGGGTACATGCCTGGGTTGTGGGCTCGATCCCCAGTGTGAGGTGTGCAGGAGGCAGCCAATCAATGATTCTCTCTCATCATTGATGTGTCTATCTCTCTCTCTCCCATTCCCTTCCTCTCTAAAATCCATAAAAAATTATTTTTAAAAATGGGTGTTGGATTTTGTTGAAAGTTTTTTTCTGCATCTATTGATATGATGATGTGATTTTTGTCTTTCAATTAGTTTATGTGATGTATCACATTTATTGATTTTCAAATATATTGTACCAGCCTTGCATCCCTGGAATAAATATCACCTGGTCATGGTGTATGATCTTTTAAATATATTGCTGGATGCATTTGATAATATTTTGTTGAGGATTTCAGCATCCATATTCATCAGGGATATTGGCCTGTAATTCTCTTTCTTTGCAGTGACTTTATCTGGTTTTGGAATTAGGATAGTGCTGGCCTCATAAAAAGAGCTTGGAAATGTTCCTTTCTCTTGGATTTTTTGGAATAGTTTGAGGAGTATAGGTGTTAGTTCTTCTTTGAATGTTTGGTATAAAACTCTCCTGTGAAGCCGTCTCGACCTGGGCTTTTGTTTGTTGGGAGGTTTTTGATTACTGCTTCTATTTCATCAGTTGTTATTGGTCTATCAGGTTTTCTGATTCCTCTTTTTTTAAAAAAAATTATATTTTATT
>NW_005364551.1:510343-528854 GCF_000412655.1 Myotis brandtii | reverse complement strand
CCAGCTTGTTGGCATATAGTTGTTCATTGTATTTTCTTACAATCCTTTGTATTTCTGTAGTGTCAGTGGTTACTTCTCCACTTTCGTTTCTGATTTTATTTATTTGGGTCCTCTCTCTTTGTTTCTTGATGAATCTGGCTAATTGTTCAACAATCTTGTTTATCCTTTCAAAGAACCAGCTCTTGGTTTCATTGTTTTTTTTAAATATATATATTTCTTTATTGATTTCAGAGAGGAAGGAAGAGGGAGAGAGAGACAGAAACATCAATGATGAGAGAGAATCATTGAGCGGCTGCTTCCCACATGCCCCCTACTGGGGATCAAGCCTGCAACCCAGGCATGTGCCCTTGGCCAGAATCAAACCTGGGACCCTTCCGTCCACAGGCTGACACTCTATCAACTGAGCCAAACTGGCTAGGGCTCGTTGATTTATATATATATATATATTTGTCTCTATGTTATTTACTTCTGCTCTAATATTTATTATTTCCTCCCTTCTACTTACTCTGGGTTTTTCTTGTTGTTCTCTTTCTAGTTCTTTAAGTTGTAGAGTTAAAGAGCTTATTGTTGATTTTTCTTGTTTTTTGAGGTATGCTTGTAGTGCTATGACCTTCCCTCTCAGGACTACTTTTGCTGTGTTCCAGATATTTGGGTTTGTTGTGTGTTCATTTTCATTTGTTTCCAGGAAGTTTTTGATTTCTTTCTTGATCTTCTTGGTAACCCATTCATTGTTTAGTAACATGCTGTTTAGCCTCCATGTGTTTGAATGGTTTTGGGTGTTTTTACTGTAGTTGATTTCTAATTTCATTCCACTGTGATCTGAGAAGATGCTTGATATGATTTCAATCTTCTTGAACTTGTAGAGACTTGTTTTGTGTCCTAACATGTGGTCTATCTTTATGAATGATCCGTGTGCACTTGAGAAGAATGTATATTCTACAGCTTTGAGGTGAAATGTTGTATAAATGTCAATTAAATCCATCTGATCCAGTGTGTCCTTTAGAGTCTCTGTTTCCCTGTTAAATTTTTGTCTGGAAGATCTATCCAGTGAAGTCAGCGGGGTGTTAAATCCCCCTACTATGACTGTATTGTTATCTATCTCTCCCTTAAAGTCCTCTAGAAGATTTTTAAAATATATTTAGGTGCTTCTATATTGGGTGCTTCTATGTTTACCAGGGTTATATCATCTTGTTGGATTGATCACTTTAGTATTATATAGTGACCTTTGTTGTCTCTTGTGATGGCCTTTATTTTGAAGTCTATTTTGTTGGTTATGAGTATTGTTACTCCAGCTTTTTTTTTTCTTTTTCGTTTCCTTGGAAAACTTTTTTTCATCCTTTCACTCTCATCCTGTGTGTTTCTTTTGCAGCGGGGTGTTAAATCCCCCTACTATGACTGTATTGTTATCTATCTCTCCCTTAAAGTCCTCTAGAAGATTTTTAAAATATATTTAGGTGCTTCTATATTGGGTGCTTCTATGTTTACCAGGGTTATATCATCTTGTTGGATTGATCACTTTAGTATTATATAGTGACCTTTGTTGTCTCTTGTGATGGCCTTTATTTTGAAGTCTATTTTGTTGGTTATGAGTATTGTTACTCCAGCTTTTTTTTTTCTTTTTCGTTTCCTTGGAAAACTTTTTTTCATCCTTTCACTCTCATCCTGTGTGTGTCTTTTGCTCTGAGTTGGGTCTCTTGTAGACAGCATATAGTTGGGTCATGTTTTTGTATTCATTCGGCTATTCTATACCTTTTAATTGGAGCATTTAATTCCTTTACATTTAGGGTTATTATTGATAGGTACTTATTACAATTTTAATTTTGTATGTATCTCTTCTCATTACAGCAGTCCCTTTAGCATTTCTTGCAGTGATGTTTTGGTGGTGATAAACTCTGTTAGTCTTTTTTTTTGTCTGGGAAGTTCTTTATTTCACCAGGTATTTTGAATGATAGCCTTGCTGGATATAGTAATCTTGGTCTCAGATCCTTGCTTTCCATTACCTTGAGTACTTCATGCCATTCTCTTCTGGCCTACATAGTTTCTGATGAGAAATCAGGGTCAGCCTTATGGGAGCTCCTTTGTAGGTAACAGTTTGCTTTTCTCTTGCTTCCTTTAAGATTCTTTTTGTTTCTTTTTTGGCATTTTAATTATGATGTGTCTGGGGGTGGGCCTATTTGGGTTCTTCTTGCTTGGGACTCTGTGCCTCCTGGACTTGTGTGACTTTTTCCTTTACTATGTTAGGAAGTTTTCTGCCATTATTTTGTCAAACACATTTTCTATCCCCTTTTCCCTTTCTGCCTCTTCTGGCACATCTGCTATTCTAATATTGTTACATTTCATGTTATCCCACAGCTCCCGTAAGCTGTCCTCCTGTTTTTTATTGTTTTATGGTTCTCTGATTTTTTTCAAACCTATCTTCTAATTCACTGATTCAATCTTCAGCTCCCCCTAATCTGCTGTGTATTTCTTCCAATGTGTTCTTTATTTGTGCTATGTCATGCTTTATATGTTTCTATAGTTATTATATCTTTCTCATGCTGTTGAGCATCTTTACCATTATTTTTCTGAACTCTATATCAGATAAATTTCTTATCTCCATTTTATTTATATCTTCTTCTGGAGAATTCTCTAGTTCTTTCATTTGTGGGTTGTTTCATTGTCTCCTAATATTGGCTGCCTGTTTGGGTTTGTGACTATGTATTAGGTAGATCTGCTACAACTCTCAATCTCTGGTGCAGGACAGTGTCAAACACTGTTTCTGATTAATTAGATCAGGCAGAGACTTAAATTCTCCAGAGATTGCTTCTGCCTACAGACTGATGGGATTCTGTCTTGAATTGCCCTCAGGCCATTGTCTTCAGCTGTAGCCAGAGTTTTTTTCAACAGTGTGGGGCAATTGCTTCTGCCTGGAAGCTGTTATTCTCAGTCTCTTAATGATATCAGAAACTCCACACAGTGAGGCAAGGTGTTTTCCAATAGGGTGGGTCAGCTGTCTTCCTCCCAGGCAAAGCTGACTGTGTAGCAATTGTCTGCATGAGAAAGATGACCTCCGCAGTGTGAGGGAATGACTCAGCACAGCAAACCAGGATGTCTGCTTTCCAAACTCTAATCTCAGAGTTCCCTATCCTGGCTTCTGCTCTCACAACTCCAGTCCACTCTGCTCTCCCTTGCTGGAACACAAGATGAATGGCTGCACAGGGAATTTTGTGCATTGGCCCTTTAAGAGGGTGCCTGCATTTCCAGACATCTCACCCAGGCAGACAGCAACCCTTCTGCTTTTCACAGCCAGATTTTATGTGGGCACCTCTCTCAGTTCTGGTGCTCTCTGCTGGGGGCCCAGCTTGGGGATTAGACCCCAGGGTTCTCAGTGGCAATGCTCCACAGCTGAGATATCTCTCCGGAACGTCAGTTGTTATCTGTGGGAGCCCAGCCAGCCCTTTCTTGCCTCTGCCCTTCCTACCAGTCTCTATGCAGTCACCACTTTCCATCCTCAGTTATCAGGTTTCTCTCCAGCAAGTCTTCCATTGATTATTCAGGAAGTTTTTCTGTATTTTAGTTGTAATTCCAGTTTGTTTCTGGGAGCATGTCTATACAGCATCCACTTACTCCACCGCCATTTTTAATTCCCACAATATCTTTTATTTATCTTATTGTCAGACTCTGTTGTGGATGAATTGTGCATCCCAAAGATATGTTGAAGTCCTAAATCCCTGGTAACTGCTAATGTGACCTAATTTGAAATAGGGTCTTTATAGATGTAATCAAGTTAAGATGAAGTCAGCCCTAGTTGGTTTGGCTCAGTGGATAGAGTGTCAGCCTATGGACTGAAGGGTCCCAGTTCGATTCCAGTCTAGGGCACATGCCCAGGTTACAGTTGTGATCCCCAATTGGGGGGGGGCATTCAGGAGACAGCCAATCAATGATTCTCTCTCATCATTGATATTTCTATCTCTCTCTCCCTCTCCCTCTATGAAATCAATAAAAACATAGTTAAGAAGAAATCATACTGGACTAGGCTGGGCCCTAATCTAATGACTGGTGTCCTTATAACATGAGGGAAATTTGGACACTGATTTACAGGGAAAAGACCTTGTGAAAATGAAGGCAGAGATTTCAGTGATGCATCTATAAGCCAAGGAATTTCAAGTACTGTTAATAATCACCAGAACCCAGAAGAGAGGCCTGGAACAGATTCTCCCTCAGAACCTCCAGAAGGACCAACCCTGATTTTAGACTTCTGTTCTCCATAACTGGGAGAGAATAAACTTCCCAGTTTGTGGTAATTTGTTATGGCAGACCTAGGAATGAATACACTTCCCCCATTGGAACATCAGCTTCACAAGGGCAGAAATTGTTTGTTCACTGCTATAACTCTAGCCCCTAAAACAATGCTGGAATGTAGTAGGCACTCCATAAATATTGGTTGAATGAATTAGTAAGCTTTGGATACAGAGAGTGAAGTCTATTCCTGGTCTATCCCCCTGATCCCAGTCCCAGCTCCATCCCCCAAGGAGGCCCATGTTTGGATCTGGCCTGCTAAGAGACACTGCAAGCCTTTATTCATCTAACCAAATTTGATTGAGCACCTATTATGTGTAAATTCATTTCTTCCTTCCTTCATCCAAGATATTTACAAATTGAAAACCCACTGTTCATCAATTAGTTCCAGTTTCCATTCTTTTCCAGGATGGGGAGCAAGAGAGAGGCTCCAGGCCTTCTAAATACACATGCCTCTTGATCTGGTAATGTTTGTGTGGGGGGGGGTTGGGGGGGAGATGGGGGCTAGAAACCAGAAAGGCCACAGCCTGAGAATACAAAGAAAAAGAAGTTCAGACGACCTTTAGCACCTCTGTTTTCCTATCTTTTTAAAAGTCATTTGCTTTTTTAAAAAAAATTGATTTTTAGAGAAAGAGAGAGTGAGAGAAACATCAGTGTGAGAAACATTGATCGGTTGCCTCCCACACGCACCTTGACCAGGATCAAATCCACAACCTGGGTATGTGCTCTGAACCTTTTAGTGTATAGGACAACACTCCAACCAACTTAGCCACACTGGCCAGGGCAAAGCATTGGCTTATTTTAAAACTTCATTTTTAATATATTTTATTTTGTATAGAGAGGGGGGGAGAGGGATAGAGAGTTAGAAACATTGATGGGAGAGAAACATCAATCAGCTGCCTCCTGCACACCCCCTACTGGGGATGTGCCCGCAACCAAGGTACATGCCCTTGACTGGAATCGAACCTGGGACCCTTCAGTCTGCAGGCTGACGCTCTATCCACTGAGCCTAACCAGGTAGGGCAAAACTTCATTTTTAGATAGGTAACATGGTCACATATGAATATATGTAGATACACACACACAGCAAAAGTTTCCATTTCCATCCTCCAACTATCCTGCCTCTTCTCTATCACCAGAGTAGAGAACCACCTTGAGTATTTTTTTGCCCATTTCCCTGAAGTTTCTTCATGCAAATAAAAGCAAACATGAGTATATATTTTCAATGAACCTATTTCACGCTAATGTTTTGTATATACTGTTGTGTACCCTGCTTTTTTCTCTTAAGAATAAAATACACTTTGGAGACCATTCCACACCAGTATATGAAGATCTTTCTTTTTTTATAGCTGCATAGGTTTTCATTGCTTGGATGTACTATAATTTATTTAACCACTCCCCTATTCATGGACATTTGTTTTCTACCCTTTGCTGTGTGTTATAGATTAGATTCCCAGAAGGAATCTGCCAGGTCAAAATGGGGATGTTAACTTTGACCTTTTCAGGTTATGATAAATAATGCATATCACTAAGCATAGCAAGAAACACTTATGGAGACTGAGGTGAGTTGCTCTATCCTGCACTTGACCCAAATTATCTCATGTAATCCAAGTGTTGGGGTTGTTACAACCCATTTTTATTGCCCTCGGTCATACCAAGCCAGGAGGGAGGAGCACCAGGGTCTGTCTGCTGGCTAGTGTGTAAGGAGGTGGGTGACAACAATGCCTCTGGGTCAGGTCCCTCCTCTACCACTTGTTAGCTCCCGGAGTTACTATGAGCAGATGTCTGCATCTCTTTGAGGCTCAGTTTCTGCCTCTGTGCAAAGGGGATATTGCATGTGTAAGTAAGTGAAGAACCAAGGACCCAAAGGAGTGATCAAAGCACATGTAAGTGGGCACATGAAGAGCAACATGTGGGAAAAGGGCCAAGCTGGCCCACATGGTGCCTTTGTGCCAATTGGAAAAGGAAGCCCACGTCACAGATATTTTACTTCCCCTTGCAGAAAAGTATTAGAAGGAACATGCAAACTTGGGTGCAATCTACATAACTATAAAGGCAGCTTTTTCTGAAAACAGAAATGAATGAAAGGAGTGGGTGGGACTCCCAGGGGAGCACACAGAATCAGCCCTGCTTCCACTCTGCCCAACCCTTTCCCACCCAGCACAGGGCCCAATACCCCAAGGTTCAATACTTGCATGCGGAGCCCCTGGATCGTGTTCTGGACGCAGTGCCCAGCTGACCCCGCCACCTGTGGGTGGGATCAGGTGATGAGGGTGGGTCCCAGGGGACCAGCCTTTCCCCTCATCCTGTTTCCCTGCTCTCCAGGCTTGGACCGTACCTTGACCAGCATGGCCGTCTTCATGAGGTGATGGCCACTAATTCCCTGGTCAAAGCAAACACTTCTATCACGGAGCATAACCTGGGGTGGGGGGCGAAAACGAAGGGATTGACAGGCATGCGCAAAGATCTAGGAACGGTTTAAGGAACCACAAACTTCCCACAAGTCCACTGTCTGGGTAAATCTGTCCCTACACCTCCTCACCGCCTGTCCTCACCCTGAAAAGCACTGAGTTGCGTTTAATAAGGACCTGCTGCCTCACCACCGCCTCAATGCAGCTGGGGTCGGCCAGCACCACGCCCAGGTCCACCTGGCTCAGCAGCTGGAAGAGGTTGCCTGCTCGGGGCATAGAAGGGTTTAAGGCCTAGAACCAGACCCGTCCCAGATGGTGCCCAGGTCCCAGCCACCCCGCCCCCGCCACTCCGACTCCACTCAGGCCCTGCCCACAGACCTGGCTCCAGCTCATTCTTGATCGAGTGGCCCCGGGAGGTCAGGAAGATGGAGAAGCTGTAGCTGGTGCCCTTATCCAGGAAGATGCGCTCCGGCAGCTGGTACTCAGTCTTGACGTCGTAGATCTTTTTGTAGTTGGCCATGTCAATGTGCACGTTACCCGCACTCTTCCCGTTGCTCACCAGGTAGTAGTAGTAGTCCTGGAGCATGGGAGGCAGGGAAAGGCAGCACCCGGAGTGAGGAGCCGGACAGGGCGGGGCGGAGTGGGAGGTGGGGTCGCCCCTCCTCCAACTTGCAACCCTCTCCACGCACCTGGTCCTGTTTCTTGTTCTTCCACCAACGCCAGGTGGAGTCGTGCACGGGGTCGGCATAAGGCTGCAGAGACCGCCAGCACCGTGAGGGGGCGGAGCGGAACGTCCACAGGCAGACGACATTCCCAGACCTCTGCCCAGCCTCAGTCCCAGCTCCTAACCCAAAGCAAAATATAACCTGGCCCGCCCTGCATCCAGCCCCACGGCCAGAGCCGGAACGCCATCTCCCAGTCCCCGCTTAGCCTCAGATACCAGGCTGCTCCGCTCTGTTCCACCCTCCGCGGCCGTTCTTCCAGCTCCACAGACCTGGCCTTCTGGGCCTCCGCAGTTCCTCTCAAAGCCCCGGCGGGGACAGCCCCTGCCCCAGGCGCCCACCTTGTGGTATTTGGAGTGCAGCCAGAGCAGGTAGTAGACGAGGCCCTGATAGACAGCGAGTGAGTTCTCGGTGTGGAAGCCCGACGGCTCCAGGACGTGCGGCGGCTGCGCCCGGTAGAGCTCCTGGCGCGTGTAGATCTTCTGGTCGGGCAGGTCCCGCAGGCGCATCACCGTGAAGGGGCAGAAGTTGGTGAAGGAGAGTTTCAGGTGACTCCTGGGCGGTGGTAGTGGGGGATGGCCGCTTACTTTTCTGCGCCCTGCGCCCCAAGAGCCTGTTTCCCACCCCTGCGCTGCTGACTCCCCAAATCCAATCCAGTCCTGCTCTTCCTCAGCCTCAGACCAGAGTCTTGGATCTCCTCCTAGCTAGACTCTCCTCCCCTTCCTAAGAGTCCTTCCACCTCCCCTTCTCCACCCCGCCCATCCCCAGGCTCCTCCGCAGGTGACCAGAGGATTATTATTAAACAGTAAAATCTGACCAGGCAGCCCCTCCCCTTAATCCCAGCATAGCTTTCCAGGGCCCTCAAGATAAAGTTCCTCCCTATGGCCACTGGCTCACCTTGTCTGCCCTGCCACCACCACTGCACTCTATCTGTACTACACTTTCAGTTCTCAAAAACCCAGGCTCCTTTCCTTCTCAGGGTCTTTGAACATGATTCCCCCTGTTTGGAACAACATCCTCCATCTTATTATCTGGCCAATCCTTCCTCACAGCTCATGTACATCTTTCTCTTTGAAGCTCTCCCTGGTGCTCCCTCCCTGACTGGGTTAAATGCCTTCTTTGAACTTCCATTCACCCCGACCTCGCACATCATAGCCCTAAGGTTGTTAGTTGGGGATGGTTTGGTCTCCCTCCAACCCCCCATGGAATGGGAGCTTTGTGTGGGAAGTGTTTGGGGCTCTCTGACTACTGCTGGTCCATCCAGTGTCTTCTCACTTTTGCTGCTGCAAGGAGTAGGGGTCACTGAGCTGCTGGTGCATCAGAAGTTGCTCCACAGGCACAAGCCTCTTGATGAGCTGGCCCTGCTGGTTGTTTACAAGGTACACCAGCTGCAGTGGGAAGGCAGGGCCAGATAAGCTGGTGTCAGCCACCCTTCTGTCCCCCCCACGTCTCCCATAGCCCCTGACTGGCACCTGGTACAGATTGCTGTCTTCATAGAAGAGGGTGACCATGGTCTCATGGGAAGCATAGAGAGAGGACTGCTGCATCACCTGGAGGCTGATGTACACATTCCAGCCCTTGGATGGGAACAACTTGTACACGTGATAGCTGCCCTCCACGAGGTACCAGATCTGGAGGTGCAACAGCTGTGTGTGTGAGGGCCATGGGACCTCTGACCCCCCTCTTCCTCTGCCAAGTGTGATGGCCCCATTCCTTGAGGGGTGAGGCTTGGGAGTTCACCTCCAGCTGGAATCAGGTGAGCTCACACCCCTTCTTTCTGTAGTGCCACCTCTCTACTTCCCAGAACCCACCATTTCTGCCTCCAGCTCCCACTCACCATGATTTGCTCAGTGTTTGTCTGCTGATGTAAGCGTTCCTGATACATATACTCTCTAATGAATGGGCTTCCTGGGGCTGAGCTTTCCTTTTTTCTTCTCATTCTCCAGGGTTTCAATTTCGCCCTTGGGCACCATCGGGAAGTTGGTGTAAGACTGTCCCTAGGATCATCAGCCTTAATTTCCCATCTCTGCACTGATGCCCAGCTGCCATGTCCCCAGTACATTTGACTCTGGATCTCACCTCCTCCTGAACCTCAGCTTCCAGGATGTCCCCCGTCTATGTGGCCTCCACCGTGAGGCCATTCTTGACACACACACACCCTGACCAGGTCGGGCCCCTTCTCTGAACATCCCTAGGTGATTTCCCCTGCTGCAGCCTGACCACTCTCAACTGTCACTGTCTGGGAATGACTCTGTCTTCCCCAACTGGCCTGACACCCTGTGAGGGCAGGGCCCAGGGCTGACTCAGTTGCCACTGTGCCCCAGCACTGGGCCAGGCCTCCAGTAAGTGCTGCATGTTTATGAAAGGAACACGTGCTTGATGAAATAAAAGAGGGCACCCTCAGGAAATCAGATCATATAAGTCTGAGCACAGGTCTCTCACTCTGCTGAGGAACTTTGGAAGACACTTAGCCTCTTTGAGCTCCAGTGTTCTCAGCTGTAAACAGAGCTTCTGCTGCCCTTCCCCACAGTCCCTGAGGGTGTTCCTTCCCCTTGGCCCCTTTACCCTGGCAGGGGGAGAAGGGAGACTTCTGGGCTTTGGGGTGGACAGAGAGGAAGTGGGGAGAGGAGTAGGGCAGCCCACCTCCTCAGTCTCAGTGACAATAGCTATGTCTCCATGGAACGAGTTGACCATGTACTTGATGGATAGCTCCTTGGGGAAGTCCGCCAGGTAGATGAAGTTTTCAGTGTCATAACTGCAGGGGTAGAGATGGAAGCTAGGAGCACTCAGGCAAGGCCCCTGGAAGATATGTTTCCCCCAAACCAAGCTGAACAAGAGCTGTTTTCTCACTTCTCCACTAGCTTTGTGAGAACATGAAAAGGAAACCTGTGATTCTAGCTTCTGCCCCTGATTCCAAACCCTCTGGGGGACCTTTCCATCTGTAAACAGGAGGATTTGGTCAACCTGGCATGTTGCCAACCGCCCATGGAGTTGGCTCAGGAGCTCCTAGGTTCCTGAGGGGTGAAAAGTGCCCTAACCTTCCCCAGACAATTCTTTCTATTGCTCACATAGGTTGGGACCTCACATGAGGGCTCCCCTAGTTCCCCCCATTCTAGCCCTCGCCACCCCAGCCTGTGTTTTCCCCACTACAGTCCTCATAACTTTGGGACTTGGGCAAACTGAAAACTTGGTGACTTTAGAAAGGACCCCACCCCCCACCCCTCATGGGGCGGGGGAAGCAGAATATGCCCAGCCCCCTACCTCTGCAGGAGGAAGTTACCCCAGATGAACAGCAGATTATTAAATGAGTTGTAGGACATGCCCTTGGGCACCATCGGGAAGCTGGTGTAAGACTCTGTCCCTAGGATCATCAGGAACTCCAGGCCTCGAGCTGGCGGGGGCAGAGGCAGAGTGGACACAGTAGTGAGGCAGGATCCCTCCTGGCTCCCACTCACCTTTGAGGCCCCCTCTACCTTCCCCTCCTACCATCAGGAATGAATTCCGGGATGGTGTAGAGAATGGACAGGTAATCATTGACTGCAGGTGAAGAGAACACAGCAAAATCTCCTGAGGCTTTGAGCTTTCAAAAACCTGAAACTAGGCAAGTCACCAGCTTCCCAATTCCTCCCAAAAACCCTGCAATGGCTTCCCCTTCGGGCCTCTTGGCCCTTACTGTTTCTTTACATGGATTCTAAAAAGGCACCACCTCTGAGAAGATACATCCAGTTAGGGCACAGGACTTGCCTCCTGTAGCTCCTTGACGGGGGAGTGCAGGGCACAGCCTATTCAACTGCACATGGCACCCTATTCTCAGTTCAGGTAAAATAAAACCTCCTTACTGTGAGCCACAGGCCCTTCCTTATCTGGCTTCTGCTCCAGTCTTCATCACCCTCCTTTCTCTTTCCTGCTCTGTTCTAGTCACATTGACTTTCTCTCAGTTCCTCCAACCCACCAAGCCTGTTCGCCACCACCACCCCTTACCTAGGAGTGACACGAGCAACATTTCCCTCCCATTGTCTGCTGTGCGCTCAAGCCCCCCACCCATAGTACCCCAATTACCCAGGTTGTAGCCGACCATCTGGAAATACTTCCTGGCAGCAGTGTCTTCAATCTCCACCAGCAGCAGTAGGTTGTAGTTAATCTCAGTGTATACAGCCCAGGTTATGGAGCAGATGGCAACTGGAAGGGAAGGGGAGGTCCAGAGCAGCCCCGAGCCCAGCCCTCTCCATCACCTCCTCCCTCTCTGAGACTGCCACCCCATCTCATCCCTGTAAACTCTTCACCTCTCCCCATGACACTGCCCGTCCTTTTCCTTCCTTGTGACCTCTCCCACCCTTTCCTGCTCTCCATGCCCTAGATCCCCACACCCACCCACGGCAGACTCATTTGGGACATGGGTACCTTGTATCCTTTTGCACACGGACTGCTGCCTGGGCAGCATCTGGAAGGAAACAAGGCCATCTGCGGAGCAGGACAGTTCCATGTTCAGGCCCTTCCCATTCTCAGCCCAACAGGCATCCCACCACAGTAGAATGCCGGTGCCCCCACCCACTTCCTCAGGCCTACGGATTTCAGGGGACAGGTCTTACCCCCTGACCTTTCAGCCACTCACACCTGGCCTATCAGAGTATGTCTGTCTCTGGTCACAGTAATTGGTTCAGGTCCAGGCACATGACTAAGAATCAGCCAATCAGAGTGCACCCTTAGGAGTAATGAGGAAGAGGCTGCTCTCATTCTCCTGGGTGACTCACGCCGGTGGGAGAAGATCCTCGAGTTCCTGGGAGCCCTCCTTAACCCCCACAAGAGGAGCATCTACCTGAAGATGAAGCTAAATCACAGGGCTCATAATAGTAATCCCTTTCCTAGCACTCACCATGTCCCTAGCACTATTTTAAGACCTTTATGGATGCCAACATATATTTAATCTTTATATCAACACAGTGAAGCAAGTACTAGTAGTATTATTGGCCCAATTTTTCTGATTAAATGAGACCAAAAAGAGAGGATAAGTCACCTGTCCATACCACAGGTGACTTGGGTTGGGAGTGTTGAAGCAGTTTCTCTCTAGACCTGTGCCATAATTACTATACTATACTATCTTGCCAAGAGACAGAGTCTTGACAATATACCCTATGAGCCCCTGGATCCAGCCATGCCTGAAGTTGGCACTTTGTCTTTTCACTTATAAGTCCACAAATTCTTTATGCCTAAATAATTTTTGAATTGAACTTATGCCTGTTGAAAACAAACAAATAATATAAGATACATAATACACCCCAGGCATTATCCCTACAAATGTCTAAGTCCTAGGACCAACCTCCAGCCTGGGACTTTGTTTGTTTTTGTTTATTCTCACCAGAGGATATTTTTCCATTGATTTTTAGAGAGTGGAAGCGAGGGAAAGAGAGACAAAGAGAGAAACATCGATGTAAGAGATACACATCAATTGGTTGGCTCCCACACACGCCCATACCGGGGCCAGGGATCGAGGTGCATGCCCTTGACTGGGAATCAAACTGGAGACCCCTCAGTCCTCGGGCTCACACTCTATCCACTGAGCCAAACTGGCTAGGCCATGGGACTCCTTCTGAAGGCACGTAGTGAAGGGTTAGAGCCCAAGGTCAGAATTCTTGGAGGTGAGAGGGAATGGAGGAGTTTCTTGGGCTGCCAGAGGCCCCCACCCTTACCTGTAATAGTCCCAAAGTGGACATAACCTTCGTGCTTCCCAATGGTGAGGGCCATGATGTACTCGGAGCCATTTCCATGAAAATGCACGGGGCACAGCTTCTTGATGCACTCGTTGGGCAGTACACGAACCCAGCTCTCTGCAGTGGCCAGCATGGGGCCTCAGGCCCAGGTATTTGGACTTGGGCCCTGCATCCACATTTCCCTGGCCTTAATGAACCTGTTATCATCCTCTCTCCCTGGAGCAGCTGCTCAGTGTGTTGACTGAGGGACCTTTAGCATAGGGTTCCAGCTGCCTTTGAGAAAATCCTCCTGACTCACATTCTGTCCCTGAGGTTCCGATTGGGCTTGACCCCACCCTTGCATTCCCCTGGCCAGAGCCATTGATTCTGAGCTGGGCTTGTGACCAAGCGGGACAAATCAGAGACAGTCTGAGCCTGCAACCACTAACAAAAAGATGCTCTTTCCTGGGGCCCCTGAGGGTATAAAAGTCTGCAGTTGCTGGGAGTCACCATGGCCATCACAAGAGAAGCCTGTTTAATAGCTACAGTGAGTCCCTAGATCCAACTATGCCTGAAACCAACATGTTCCTGGTTTGTTTTGTATTTTAGCTATCTAAGCTGAGAAAACACCCCCTTTTTTTTTACTTGAGCCTATTTTAATTTGGTTCCTCCCACTGGCCAAGTGTCGTAAGTAAGAAAGGAAGAAAAATGAGCTGTTGAGAACATGCATTAACTAATGAAATATAGGTGACACCAAGTTCCTGTGACCCTGTAAGTCCAAGTGACCCTAAGTCCAAATGACATCTCTCATTTGAATTGGGGGGAAAACCTAGAAGAACTAAGTGTTCCCATTTAAAACAGGGGTGGAGGATGTCCAGCCCTTGGGCCTCTGAAATCATTTGATCTGGCCCTGCAACAGCATTAGGGGTGAGTTAATTGAATGTTTGACCAAATATAGCAGGCTAATTTTTTAAATACTGGTATATATTTTAAAATATATTTTTATTGATTTCAGAGAGGAAGGGAGAGGGAGAAAGAGAGACATCAATGATGAGAGGGAATCATTGATTAGCTGCCTCCTGCACGCCCCCTACTGGGGATCGAGCCTGCAACCCACACACGTGCCCTTGACTGGAATTGAACCCGAGACCCTTCAGTCTGCAGGCTGACGCTCTATCCACTGAGTCAAACTAACTAGAGCAGCAAGCTAATTTTGAAGTTGATAATTTAGTATGGCATGCAAATGATGTTATAAATATCCAAATGGCCCTTGGCAGAAAAAGTTTCCTGCCCCTGATTTAAAAAATGAGGCTGAGCCAAGTCTTTCCTTTTTCTCTCTTCATGACTTTGCCCATCTCTGTTTCTCTCTCTCTCTCTCTCTCTGATCCCTATGCCTCTCCCCATCCCCACACCCAATTCCTCTCTTAGTATGCCTTTCTCAGTATCTCTCTCTATCTCTCTCTCTCTCTCTCTCTCTCTCTCTCTCCCCTCCCTTCCTTCACTCTCAACCTCCCGCAGCTGACTCACACTTCCTGGGAAGGTCTGGATGAAGGCCCCACCCCAGCATAGAGAGAGTGGGAAAATGCCCTCCCGGATGGGCAGGGTGATTCAGGACCTTGGAGAGTCCCTCCAACTCTCCCTCCTCCCCCACTGGCAATCCCAGCCCCAGGTGCCACGGTGGATGGGTTCATTAAGGCAGCCCCTGGGACTCCAACAGGCAGTTCCCTTGTCCAGACCCCTAGGCACATGGCCCAGCCACAATCTCCTCACCGCTGCCTTGGTTGCTCTCGTGGAGTATGGTATAGTTGCCTGTAAAATAGTAGACGAGCTGGTTCTGCCGAATAAAAAGTGTGCTCTCTGTGGCGATGGCATCGTAGATGGTGGCGGTGAAGTTACCCTGGGGGCAGTAGAAGGAGCCTACCCAGCAACTGTCAATGCTCAACTGCAGAGGAGTACAGCCAGTGGTGAGCACGTGGCCTTTGCCTCGGCCCCCACATCCTGCCTTGAGGGGAGGGTCCTGCTCTGACAACTACTCCAGATGAACACATGCAGCTGCCTGCTCATTCTGCAGCAGCACCTTAGTGACCAAACTTCTTCAACATGGACAAGGGAAGGAGGTGACCAGGCAGGAGCCTGGAGCTTTGTGTGTTCCCTAAATTTAAACAGCACACAGAATATTCAATGGCCCCTGAGTGTTGTACCCACGTAGACCCAAAAGATCCAATGCTTGGCCCAAGGCACATACTTAATAATCCTATTCTAACTTGGAACACAATTGACTGTCAGGCTGACACTAACTTACTGACTGATCACTAACACCGGCAATATCCCCAACAGTGGGAAAGCACCAGCAATGCAGGGTTCTTGCCTATAAGATTGAATCTAAATTTAATCAAGCTTTTAGACTGGCAGTATGTTGTGTTATAGACTAACTAGAGGCCCAATGCATGAATTCGTGCATGGGTGAGGTCCCTCTGCCTGGCCGATCTGGGCCGGCTGGCTGGGAGGAGGGACCATGAGAGGTTGGCTGTGAGAGCACACTGACCACCAGGGGGCAGCTCCTGTATTGAGCATCTGCCCCCTTGGTGGTCAGTGCACATCATAGCTACGGGCCAGTCATCCAGTTGTAACAGTTATGTAGGCTTTTATATATAGAGATTGTGTTCCCATCCCTAATTTATATGTTCAATCCCTAACCTCTCGTGTGACTGTACTGTTTTTGGAGATAGGACCTTTAAGGAGATAATTAAGGTACAATGAGGTCATAAGGTGGGGCCCTAATCCTATTAGACTGGTGTTCTTATAAGAAGAGGAAGGCACACCAGGGAACTCTCTCCACTCATGCACACAGAGGAAAGACCAGGTGAGGACCCTTTCTGCAAACCATGGAGAGAGGTCTCACCAGAAACTAAATCTGCTGGCATCTTGATCTTGGACTTCTAGCCTCCACAACTGTGAGAACATAAATTCTGTTGTTTAAGCCACCTAGTCTGTGATACCTTATTATGGCAGCCTGAGCCAACAAATACACAGGGTCAGAGGAACAAGTGAATTGATTCTATGAAGAAGCAAGCAGCCAAATTCTATAGGATAAAAAGGCCTGGTTTATTAAATTGCCTGATAAAAGGGGGCTGGTAGCAGACAGGGTTGGGGAGCAGACTTATAGGTGAGAAGGGCTTTGAGAGACTTAACAACCAAATGCAGTGTATTGATCCTGATTCAAACAAAGAAACTTTAAAAGACATTTTTAGATAATTGGGGAAAATTGACTATATTTCCCAGCCTCCCTTGCAGTTGTGTTAGATAGGAAAGGGTCTCAAGATCTGGTTCTTGCTATTCTTGCTAAATGTTAAAATGTAGCACAGTATTTTGCAGACTAGCTGTATACAGGATGAGCTTGACAGGAACCTAACCAGATAAGTGTAGCCAACTGCTAAGAAGAAATCAACATATAATTGACCAAATCATGTATATAAGCAATGGCTAAAGCCTCCCTTCAGGGAGACAGAGCTTTGGATTTGTATCCTTTACGTGATGCAAGTTAATAAAACTACCTTGCTACAACCACGTCTTGTTCTTCAATAGAACATGTCAAGCAGAAAACCCCTTGAGTTAGTTAACAGTTAGGCACAGCCAACTGACTAATTCCTCACTAAAGGAATGTAAGTGGAAGTGAAATTTGCTTAAAAGAAAAATGCTTGCTCTCTGCTTCTGCTCTTTCCCTTTCCCATTGGCTGGAATATGGACAGGAGTAGGACCCATCTTCCATCATACAAATGAGATCAGCACCTGGGGCCTAGGGGTTGGTGAAAGGAACTATTTAAGCCAGGGGTCCTCAAACTACAGCCCGCGGGCCACATGCAAATACAAATATTGTATTTGTTCCCGTTTTGTTTTTTTACTTCAAAATAAGATATGTGCTGTGTGCATAGGAATTTGTTCATAGTTTTTTTTTAAACTATAGTCCGGCCCTCCAATGGTCTGAGGGACAGTGAACTGGCCTCCTGTTTAAAAAGTTTGAGGACACCTGATTTAAGCTATTCCCTTTCTGTCAGGGTCTCTTTGTAACAGCATCTAAACTTGACCATCACATTGATGAATCCCAGGGGCAGTCTGGGAGTGGTGAGGAAGAAGGAAAGAAGAGGAGACAGCAACATGGGAGAAATCCCCATGATTAGAGAATGAGAATAAATGGGCGTTTATTTTGGAGTGACAGAAATTTTTTAGAACTGGATAGAGATGGTGGTTGCACAATATGAATGTACTAAATGCCATTAAATTGTTCACTTTGAAGTGGTTAATTTTATGATTTCACCATGCTAAAAATTTTAAAATCCTCCTATATAATAAAGGGGTAATATGCAAATTGACCATCACTCCAACACACAAGATGGCCACCCCATGTGGACACAAGATGGCCAGCAGGGGAGGGCAGTTAAGGGGGACCAAGCCCTACAGGGAAGGGCAGTTGGAGAGGACCAGGTCTGCAGAGGAGGGCAGTTAGGGGTGACAGGGCTGGCAGGGGAGGGAAGTTGGGAGTGACTGGGCCTGCAGTGGGAGGGCAGTTAGGGGTGACCAGGCTGGCAAGGGAGGGCAGTTAGGGGTGACAAGGCCTGCAGTGGAGAACAGTTAGGGGTGACCAGGCCAGCAGGGGAGGGCAGTTAGGGGCAATCAGGCCAACAGGGGAGCAGTTAGGCATCAATCAGGCTGGCAGGGGAGTGGTTAGGGGGTTATCAGGCTGGCAGGCAGGCAAGCAGTTGGGAGCCAGCAGTCCTGGATTGTGAGAGGGATCCCAGATTGGAGAGGGTGCAGGCTGGACTGAGGGACACAACCCCCCACTCCATGCATGAATTTCGTGCACCAGGCCTCTAGTCCTATCTAATAAAAGACAAAAAGGGTAATTGACCGTACCTTCGCTACGCTTCCCATTGGCTAATCAGGGTGATATGCAAATTAACTGCCAAGAAAGATGGTGGTTAACCGCCAACAAAGATGGCGGTTAATTTGCATACGTAGGCGCCAAGCAATGGAGTGAAGCTGGCTGGCCCTGGGCAGGAGCGCTTGCCACGCGCTGGCCTCCATCATGCCCCCGGAGCCCGCGCATGGCGAGCGAGGAGCTAAGCCCCTCGCCTGCCGTGCTGGCCCCTCCCAGTGAAGAGTGAAGGCCTGGGTTCCAGGTGCCAGAGGAAAACTGGTGCCAGCAGCCAGGGGAAGGGGCCCCCGAGGGGCCCCAGACTGTGAGAGAGCACAGGCTGGGCTGAGGGACCCACCCAAGTGCACAAATTTTTGTGCACTGGGCCTCTAGTCCTATCTAATAATAGACAAACATGGTAATTAACTGTACCTTTGACACGCTTCCCATTGGCTAATCAGGGCAATATGCAAATTAACTGCCAACCAAGATGGCGGCCGG
>NW_005364551.1:498663-509220 GCF_000412655.1 Myotis brandtii | reverse complement strand
ATCGGCCCTACCCTGAGCGTGAGTGAGGGTGGCATCGCAACCTCCCGATCCGCCCTGCTCTGTGCATGACGGGGCGGTGCCCCAACTCCCCAATCGGCCCTGCTCTGAGCCTGACCAGGGGCTGCACTTAGGGATTGGGCCTGCCCTCTGCCACCCGGGAGCAGGCCTAAGCCAGCAGGTCGTTATCTGCCGAGGGGTCCCAGACTGCAAGAGGGCACAGGCCGGGCTGGGGGACCCCCCTCCCCCCGCCCCCCGAGTGCACAAATTTTTGTACACCGGGCCTCTAGTATATAATAAAAGCCTAATATGCAAATCGACCGAATGGCGGAACGACTGGTGGCTATGACATGCACTGACCACCAGAGGGCAGATGCTCAATGCAGGAGCTGCCCCCTGGTGGTCAGTGCGCTCCCACAGGGGGAGCGCTGCTCAGTCAGAAGCTGCGCTCATGGCTGGCGAGTGCAGCGGTGGTGGCAGCAGCGCTAAGGAGCAGTGAGCAGGCAGGTGGTAAGGAGTAAGGGGTCCTGGGGAGTGGGCCTAAGCCAGCAGTTGGAGTTGAACATGGGAGACGCCCCCTCATGCACTGGGGCCCTAGTACAATTATAAGGGTGTCTGAAGTTAAAATTGAACTCTTCATTCCTGTGAGGTAAACCTCCTTCTTTGCCCTCCAAATCTCTTCAGCAGAATCCCTATCAACTACATATCCCCTGTGCGTGTCTTTGGAGCAGGAGTGAGAAAACAGCAATGTCTGGAAAGACTTGGCCCAGATGGGAGAAAGCTGACACAGGACAGGGAGATGGTCTATAAATTGAACAAATTCAGTAAAGCAGGAATTTAGAGCCAGAATGTAAATCTACATGGGCTTCTCAGACATCAAGGGTGGGGCTTTTTGCTTGATGGAAAGAGGTTGAGACAACCTTTTGGGGTTGCTATGGAGCACAGTTGTTATCTTGGCCACCATTAACAACCAGCATCTTCTCCCCTCAACTTGTGATAAAGCTACCCTGATTTCACTCTGGGGAACGATTCTTTCTCTGCCTCTTGTCTCAGCTGCTTTCCTCATAAAGATGGAGATCATGACCTGTGCTAAGCCAGCTGGCATATTCCATCATTTTGGGACACATGACCCAAACTGGACCAATCAGGACCAAGGAGATACATTTCAGGATTTTTGAAAGGCTATTTAGGAAAGTGATGCTACTGTTCCCCACCCTGGGAGTTGGATTTTGAGCCACTTTGAGGACAGAGCTAATCCAGAAGAAATGGAGCAGAAGTCTTCATTTGAAGTCCTGTGTCAAGCCAGGCCTGAAGCCTCCTCTGTGCTGGCTTTGCAGTTAGGTGCACCTACTAAATCCATTCCTCCGCTTAAACCAAACTGGGTTGGAACTCTGCTCAAATGTGTTTCTCATTCACACCAAAAGAACCTTGCTTCAGACACTCTTTCCCCATTCTGGGAATAATATAGGCACCCAAAGCTGAATCAAAAACCCTTGGGGCCAGATGTATATTGCGGTTCAGAATTTTTAGTGATTAGAAGATAGTATGGCACATATATAGCATTCATATGTAAACCACTGGGGCCTGGGGTAGCACTCCATAAGCAAACATCTTAAAATTTCTGCAGGGCAGAATCTGAATATTGAGACTACATGGGATGCAAAAAGACTAAGTAGCCTTTGTTAGCTCAGGTCAGAGTTTCTTGACAGATGAATTTGAGCCCTAAATTTGTGAAAATACCATTTTCAAAGCTTTTAGGTTTTCAGAATTACAAATGGTGGACCTACAAATAATAATAGCTCATTGGTGTCCAGCTAATATTAACTGATATCATCCTCACACTGATTCTATAAGGTAAATATAATTCCCATTTTACAGAAGGGAAATCTGAGGCCGGGGTGGGTGAGGTGACTTGCCCAAGGTCACACGCCTAGGAGGTAGCAGAACCAGGATTTGAACCTAGGTTGTCTGGCTGCAGAGTCATATGTCCTTCCTTCATGCTATCTGCCTCTAATGGGGATGGTAATGTCTTTGGGGACCCCCTCCATAGCCCAAGGCTGCAACCCACTTGAGGAGCTGAGGGCCAGTACCCTTCCAGAGGCCCCAGCCCACTGCCTCCCTTGCACCTCTCACCTCCACAAGAAAAAAGTCCGTAAAGCTGGTGTCAGTCAGCAGAACTGACTTCTCCTCAGGAATTCCACCCAGGATGAGCACAGGTGTCTGGTCCACAGTATACCACAGGGGCCTCGATGGGGCATTCACAAAGTACCGGGGTATCAGATTGAAGAGCTGCGGGGGGGAAGGGGCAGGAAGGCTGTTCAACATCCCCCACCCTCCTATGGCTTCATCTCACTTACGGTAAATGCCAAAGTCTTCTCCCTAACCAAAGGCCCCACACAATTCCCCCCCCCTCCACACACACACACCTCACTGACCTCATCCCCCTTACTTTCCCCCTAGCTCACTCTTTCCCAGATACATGGGCCTCCTGCTTCTCAGACTGCCCAGCACATTCCCACTTCAGAGCCTGTGCACTGGCTGTTCCCTCTGTATACAATGCTCTTCCCCTAGGATCCACATGATTCCCTCCTCTTCTCCTTCAAGGCTTTATTCAAATGTCAGCCTTCTCAATTCTGCCTTTCTTTCTTTCTTTTTTCATTAATCTTCTCCTGAGGACATTTTTTCCATTGATTTTTAGAGAGAGTGGAAGGGAAGGAGGGAAGAGGGAGGGAGAGAGGGAGAGAGGAAGAGAAGGAGAGAGAGAGAGAGAGAAAGAGAGAGAGAGAGAGAGAGAGAGAGAGAGAGAGAGAGAGAAATATCAATGTGTGAGAGAGACATCAATTGGAATTGGTTGCCTCCCGCACATGCCCTGACCAGGGCAGGGATAGAACCTGCAACCCAGGTACATGCCCTCGACCGGGAATCAAACCCAAGACCCTTTGGTGCACAGGCTGACACTCTACCACTGAGCCACACTGGTCAGGGCTCAATTCTACCTTTCTTGACCATTCCATCAAACACTGCAGTCCCCTCCTGCACAGACCCTATCCACTGCACTCTGTCTGAATTCTATCCAGAGCACTTTTCACCTTCCATAGAATTTACTTGATTTCATGTTTACTGGTTTGCTGTATGTCTCTCCCACTAGAATGTCAGCTCTAAGAGGTCAGGGACTTGGGTCTGTGTGTCCACTGTTTTGTTCGCATGGGGATGCCTTGTGCTCAGTAAGTGCTTGCTGAATGACTGAATGAATGGACTCTGATTAAGAATATGTGTGCAGGAGTCAAGCAGACACAGCTTCAGGTCTTGTTCCGTATGTACATGCTGAGAGACTGCGCAAATGGTTCCATCCCTTTCAAGCCTCAGTTTTACCCTCTCTAAAATGGGTGTGTAAGAGTACCTTCCCTCACAGGGTCAATGTTGAAGATGTAATGTGATTGTGCATTTAGTAGAACACTTCACCTGGGGCCTGGCACAAAGTAAGTGCTCTAAGTCAGCAGTCGCCAACTGGTGGTCCGTGGGCCACTGGTGGTCCGAAAGGTTGGCGACCGCTGCTCTAAGTGGAGCGTGCCACTTGTGTGGGGAGTAATCAGAGCCCCGGCCCACTGTCTTTAACCCACATCTTCTGTGCCCACTGTCCAGGCCCCCTTACCTCATTTCCCACAGTGAACTGGAGTCTGTTGTCTTGCTGTCTCTTCAAGAAGCCATTGATGTTCACCAGAAACCTGGCAGCGGTGTGAGGCAGGCACAGGCAAGGGTTTGGGTTCAGGGACTCCTGCCACAGCTCACAGCCACCTCCCCAGCCTACTCCCTCCCATTGGTCTCCTCCTGGTTTCTTTGGGAATGTGGAGATAAGGAAGTCCCTCCCAGAATCCACCCCCTACCCTGGGTGTGGGGAAGGGCACCTTTTATTGGGGATGAAGGGCCCGAGGCCATTGCTGCTGACATCCACACGCATGACCACACTGCCATTCTTGACGGGCATGGGTGTGTACCAGCTCATGATACACACCTCCTCTGCACTGCACTGCTCTGCTGGTAAGCAGGGGGCACTGAGGCAACTGGGATCTCCATGCAACTTCCCATGTCCTGCTCTACACCAGGAACCCCACTGGGGCCTCTGTGTAGCCCCATCTAGGCCATGCAACCTGTTAAAGCCTCCCCCCCGCCCCCTCCCCTCCTCCAAGTCACAGATGTCACTGAGGGCCCCCAACAAACCCCACATTTCCACCAGGTCATGGACTCCTCTGATGCCCCCAACCTCCCCTTCCAAGTCATGAACCCCTCTGAGGCCCCCAGAAATCCCCCACCCCTCCAGGCACCCCGCAGGCCCACCTTTGCTGCGGAAAGGGGCTGCCTCCATCTGGATCTGCAGCTGTTCTAACTTCCAGCGATTGAAGTTAACTGGGGACTGGAAGATGACCAGCACCACAGGCTTCAGCCCCGTCAGGTGGCCCTTGCGGACCAGAGCCTCGGAGGACTGAGGGTGAGATGGCCCCACAGGTGTGTCTTTAAGATAAACTCTGGGCCCCCTGCCTTGACCCCACCTTTGGTAACCTGTTTTCCTGGGCTGGGTAGGGAGAACAGAATCTCCACCAGGGGAAGGTCAGAAAACATGGTCTAGGTTTGGAGCTGGGATGGAGGACAGACCAGGCTAGGAAAGGGGTAGAGGGGCTAGAAACTGTGGAGGCAGTCAGGAGGTCTTCCTGGAGGAGGTGAGTCCAGGGCCACGGTCTTCAGATAGAATTTGAATGTAGGGAATACATAGAGAAGGGCAGCATGGGATAAGCAAAATCGTGATGGCGGGAATGAACCTGGCACCCAGAACTACTAATCCCAGGCCCACTCTTGAGGTTTCCACTTTCCCTCCAGAAATGAGACTCTGCCACCCTCAATAGTCAAAAGATAATGAGGTTTGGGGGCTGGGACCTGGGGTAAAGGTGGGATGGGACAGTAAAGACTGGGGAAGATGGTGAGGGGGCAGCCAGAGACAACCTCCCAGAGATGCCAGAATCCTGGCTGGGCTGAGAAGGGCAGTCAGGGCTTAGGGTGGAGATGGAAGGAGGGAAGAAGGGTACTCCAAGTGTATGGATCAAGCATATGCAAGAAGGCTGCACTCAGGCCAGAGTGGGCTTTGAGACCAGGGTGAGACACTTAACGGGTCTAATCACCTTTGCACAAGCTTTCATCTCTGCATGGATTACCCTTCATAAATTATTGTATGTATGTACTTACCGATTGCTCTGCTGATGGGCTGAATCCATAAGAAAAACCTGGCTGTGTTGTTTATCACTGTACCCCCACTCCATTGTAAAAGAGAATCTGACCCATAGTAAGTGTTGCATGAACGAATAAAGGTATTATTACCATACTTTTACAGGTAAGGAGAGATGGTTCATGGAGTAAAACTCTATGCCCAGGGTCATGCTCTAGAAACTTATTGCTAGCATTCACTGAAGCCCTTCTGTGAACCAGACACTGTGCTGAGAGCTTCACACATAGTTAATCATTTTATGAAGTTGACACAATCATTACCTTACCCTTGTTAAGGATGAGGAAACTTTGATACAGAGAAGTTAAGTAACTTGCCTGAGATCACAGTTATTATGGTATAGGATCTGAACCCAGGCAGCCTGGCTCAAATTGTTAACAATCATGCTATTCTTCCTCCAAGTAAATGTTAATCAGTGGCAGATTCAAACCCAAGTCTGCAGCCTCCAGAACTTCACTTCTGGACCACAACATTCCATTGTCTTCAAAAAGCTTACTTGAGCCCTAACCACCTGTTTGGCTCAGTAGATAGAGCGTCGGCCTGCGGACTCAAGGGTCCCAGGTTCGATTCCTGTCAAGGGCATGTACCTTGGTTGCGGGCACAACCCTGGTGGGGAGTGTGCAGGAGGCAGCTGATCGATGTTTCTCTCTCATCAATGTTTCTAATTCTCTCTCCCTCTCCCTTCCTCTCTGTAAAAAAATCAATAAAATATATATATTTTTTAAAAAAGCTTACTTGAGCCAAGTAAGAACAAAGTTTGAAGACTCAAACTTTCCAATTTGAAAACCTACTACAAAGCTATAGTAATCAAGATCATGTGATACCAGCATATGGATAGACATATAGAACAATGGAATAGAATTATACCCCAAAACAAACCCTTACATTTATGGTCAATTGATTTTTGAGAAGGGTGCCAAGACATTTTACTGGGGTAAAGAATGACATTTTCAACAAATGGTACTGGGATAATTGGGTATTTACATGTCAAAGTTGGATTCTTTTAAAAATATTTTATTTTATTTTTTAAAATAGATTTTTATTGATTTCAGAGAGGAAGGGAGAGGGAGAGAGAGATTGAAACATCAATGATGAGGGAATCATTGATGAGCTGCCTCCTGCACACCTCCTGCTGGGTATCGAGCCCGCAACCCAGGCACATGCCCTTGGCCGGAATTGAACCTGGGACCCTTCAGTTCACAGGCCAACACTCTATCCGCAAAGCCAAACCAGCTAGGGCCAAAGTTGGTTTCTTACCTCACACCACATACAAAAATTAATTCCAAATATTTTGAAGACCTAAATGTAAGAGTTAAAACTTAAAAACTCTTAGTAAAAACCATAGGAGTAAATCTTCATGACCTTTGGTTAGGCAAAGCCTTCTTAGACAACACCAAAAGCACAAGCAACAACAACAAAAAAGATAAATTGGACTTCATTGAAATTTAAAACTTTGTGCTATTTTATGGTATGTGAATTATATCTCAATAAACATAAAACTTTTGTGCTTCAAAGGACACCATCAAAAAAGTGAAAAGACAGACTCATAAATAGAGAACAGACTGACAGCTGTCAGAGGACAGGGGGTTGGGTGGAAAAGGTGAAAGGATTAAGCAACAACAACAACAAATCTCATAGACACAAACAACAGCATGGTATTACCAAGAGGGAAAGGTGGAGAGGTAGAAGAGAGTGTAAGGGGGGTAAATGGTGATGGAAGGAGACTTGACTTGGGTGGTGAACACACAATACAATATAACTGATGTTACAGGATTGCACACCTAAAATCTATATAGTTTTATTAACCAATGTCAACCCCAATAAATTAAATTAATAAAAAAAGAAAGTGAAAAAACAACCAATGGACTGTGACAAAGTATTTGCAAATCATACATCTGATAAGGAACTAGTATCAGAATATATTAAGAAATTATACAACACAACAATAAAAAGACAACTCAATTTTTAAACGAGCAAAAGATCTGAATGGACATTTCTCCAAAAGTAGATAAATGTCCAAAGAGTACATGAAAAGATGCTCAAAATCATTAGTTATGAGGGAAATGCAAATCAAAACCACAATGAGATACCATTTCATACACACTAGGATGGCTATAATAAAAAAGGTGGACAAAGACAATTGAGGATGAAGAGAAACAGGAACCCTCATAGATAGGAATGTAAAGTAGTACAGCTGCTTTGGAAAATAATCTGGCAGTTCCTCAGAAGTGAAAGGGAGTTAACATATAACCAAGCAATTCCATTCCTAAGTATATACGAAAGAATTGAAAACATGTTTACACAAAAATCTGTACACAAATGTTCATAGCAGCATTGTTCAGAACAGCCAAAAAAGTGGAAATAACCCAAATGTTTATAAATTAATGGATTTAAAAAATCTATACAGTTGAATATTATTCAGCCATAAAAAGGAAATACTGATAGATGCAATAACATGGATGAGCCTTGAAAATGTAGCTTAGTGGTTAGAGCTTCAGCCCTAGGACTGAAAGGCCGTGGGTTCGATTCCCAGTCAAGGGTTCGATTCCCTGTCAAGGTTCATGTACCTGGGTTGCAGGTTAATCCGAGGCATATGTAGGTGTCAACTAATGGGTGTGTTTTTTTCACATGGATGTCCCCTCTCTATTCCTCTCTTTCTCTCCTCTCTTCCCTCTCTCCCTTCCACTCTCTCTAAAAATCAATGGAAAAAATATCCTGCAGTGAGGATTAACAAAAACAAACAAACAAACATGCTAAGTGAAAGAAGCCAGACATAAAAGGCTACATATTGTACTGCCTGCCTGAAATAAGCAAATCCATAGGGACAGAATGTGGTCTCCAGGGGCTGGAGGGGCGGGGGTACAGGGTTTCTTTTTGAGGTAATGAAAATGTTCTAGAATTAGTGGTGATGGTTACACAAGTTTGTGAAGCCAAAATTATTGGCTTGTACATTTTAAATGATGAATTTTATGGCAGGTGAATTATATCTTAATTTTTTAAATATATTTTATTGATTTTTACAGAGAGGAAGGGAGAGGGATAGAGAGTCAGAAACATCGCTGAGAGAGAAACATCGATCAGCTGTCTCCTGCACACCCCCTACTGGGGATGTGCCCGAAACCAAGGTACATGCCTCTGACCGGAATCTAACCCGGGGCCCTTCAGTCCGCAGGCCCATGCTCTATCCACTGAGCCAAACCAGTTAGGGCTATATCTTAATTTTTTAATGGAAAAAAAAAAGGCTTACTTGAGCACTTACTATGTGCCTGGTGGGGCTCTGGCAATCGTTGTGAATCCTTAAGGGCTCCTAGGGTTTGGTGGTGCCACTACCATTAAAAAGCTAGAAAAGGGGAAACTGAGGTTCACACAGAATGAGCCCGCTCGAGCTGCAAACACTCACCTCTCCTTTGCAGGAGTAGTTGATCTTCAGGTAGTAAGGGAAGCCCAGGTATTTCTGCAAGGAGAGGTTGGGCAAATGTCCAGAGCCCAATCAGATGCACCTCCAGGACCTCTCCCATTCACCTGACCCCAGTCCCCTCACCTCCTCCGGGTCGATAGGCGCGTCCACCAGAAGACCAAACAAATTGTCCACTGTGTCCAGGGGTTCTTGCTCAAAGAAGCGGTCACTCCCATGGTTCTTGCCTATCGTCTCGAACTTGTTCAGGACAACCTGCCAGGTGCACTCCTGGTTATCCTCGACAGCCCACAGCCTCCACGGTGACAACAGCACCGCCATCAGTGACCACAGCACCCACAGGACTCGGAGTCTCGGCCACGAAGGGCCAGCAGGGTTCATCACGGGGCAGCGCGCAGCGTGGCTGGAACCTGGAGAATGCAGGAGTCAACACCCGCTAGCAAGACTGCGCTCCGGGGCCACCTTCTGAGATCCCACCTCTGTCCTTGCTTCGCCCGGCTCCTGCATTTGGCCCCCCACCTGCTCCGGGCCTCGCCTCTGCTAGGACTTCTGGCCCCCACGCTGCTCTTGCTCCTGGTCCCGCCCCTGCTCTTGCTCTGGGCTCCGCTTCTGCTCCAGACCTCGCTGATGCCCCAGGTCCTGCTTCTCCTGGGAAGCGAGATCCCACCTCCGCGGTTTCTCCGGGTCCCGCCCTTACCGCCGCTCCTGGCCACGCCCCCGCTCCTGGTTTCGCTCCACCTCCTCATCGCTCCCCTCAACCTTGCACCATCCTTGTTTTTTGCTCTACACTTGCCCTGCATCCGGTCTCTGTTTCTCGCTTTGTCTGCGTCCCACCTATCCCCCCCCACCCCCAGTCCTGCTACTCCCCCAGATCTTGCACCTGCACCTGCACCTGCAACTCGCCTCATCCCCACTTATTGGCCCGCCTGCCCACTTCTTTTTGTATCGCCCCTTTCTCCTCGTTCGAATCTTGCCTGCTTACGGGATCCTGTACCTAGCCCGCCCGCTCCCGGTCTTGGACCTTCTCCACGCCACGCCCCGCCCGCCCCTTTCCCTGTCCCCTCCCGTTTCTCACCCAGAGCTTGCTTCCCGATTTGCCTTTGCTCCCAGTTCCTCGACCTGCCCCTTATCAGCGATCTTTTCCCGCTGGACCTGGACCAGCTGCTCTTCCCGAGCCTACGCCTCGCCCCGTCCCTTAGAGACTTTGCCTTTCGATCTCTCGTGGCCCTGCACCTATCTTCACTCAATGACGGGGCTATCACCTTTTCGTCTCACCCCCTCTGCTCACCACCCCTTTCCATACTCTGGACTCAATGGGCTCCACGCCCGGCCTCTTCGCGCCCCGCCCCTACTCGGCTCGCTGCTTCTCCCCTGCCCTTTCTCCGCATCTCCCCGCCTCCGCGCGGTGCCTCTGCTCTCCGCCCTCCCCTTGCCTCTCCCCCCTCTCCTCCCCCTTCGCCCGAATGGATGGCACCAGGCACCTCCCTTTTCTCCCCACCCCGAGGTACCAGTCACTTCGGTAAAACCGGCCAACCGTCACTTGGCCGCTCCAGCCCCGCCCGCTTTCGCCCGCACTTCCTCAACCGCCCTCCGCCTCGCGAGGCCCGGGCTGGGCTGTCTCCACGGCAACGCGCCTGTGTCAGGCTGGCGGCGGGGACTGGCCAGCAGAGGGTGCTGGAGACAAAGTTTGTGATACCTAGGCGTGCTTCTACCCAATCAGGCTTTTATATTAAAAACTAGAGGCCCGGTGCACAAAAATTTGTGCACTCGGGGGGTGGGGAGGGGGGGGTCCCCCAGCCCGGCCTGTGCCCTCTTGCAGTCTGGGACCCCTCGGGAGATAACGACCTGCTGGCTTAGGCCTGCTCCTGGGTGG
>NW_005364551.1:483335-497552 GCF_000412655.1 Myotis brandtii | reverse complement strand
TTTTTTTATTCTGGGCCAGCTTTAGCTCTGAGGCTCCAGCTCTTAGGCCTCCGCTGCTGAAAGTAGGTATCTGGTTTGTTTCGGTTCGAAACAATGTATAACTGCAGCTCTGACTCCAGCTCTGAGATCCCAGCTCGCTGAAAGCTTTCTTCTGTTTTTTTTTTTAGCTTCTATAAATGTTACAATGTTCAAACTGCAGGCTCAGAGGCCTGCAAGGCAAGCGGGGAAAGGTTTCCTCCGCTTCAGTGCCTGGCTGCCGGCCGCCATCTTGGCTGACAGTTAATTTGCATATACACACTGATTAGCCAATGAAAAGGGTAGCGGTCGTACGCCAATTACCATGTTTCTCTTTTATTAGTGTAGATGCTACACCTAAAAAGAGTTTGGTCTACTTGTGGGAATGAATCTGACTGCAGTTTAACACTCTCCTCAACAAAACAGAACAAAGGCAGCCATCGTGTAGAGTTATTGTGGGAAGTCAATAAGGTGACACCGGAAGAGTGCCTGGCACAAGTAAATAAATATTCAGGTTAACAATTTCCATTTATATCCTGATGCCTAACAAGGATTCAGTCCATGACTTTTTTAAATCCTCACCCGAGGATGTTTTATTATTATTATTATTATTATTATTATTACTAGAGGCCCCATGCATGGGGTCCTGCCACCTGCCCCCAATTGGGGTGGGGGGCAGTCGGGGGCGGGGAAGATGGTGGTTGGCTGGGCACCTCTCCTGGACACCTGACTGATGGTCCAGACCGTGAGCAGTTTTCCTCCTGATCACTCATCATTCAGGTGCCTGGTCTATGAAGGCTGGAGAGCGTTTACTTACTTAGAATCACTGATCAGGGTCGGGTGGGGGACCACAGGGGGGAGGGGCCACTCCACCATCGGCCAGTTGGGCCGCAGTTTGTGTCATAGCCACTGGTCATTCTGGTCGTTCTGCTGTTCGGTCGCTTGGCTTTTATATATAGATTATTATTGATTTGAGAGAGAGAGAGAGGGGAGACATCCATATTAGAGAGAAACATGGGTTGGTTGCCTCCCTTAGGCTACCTCACTGGGAGTGAACCTGAAACCTAGGTATGTGCCCTGACCGGCAATTGAACCTGCAACCCTTTTGATGTGTGGAAGACGCTCCAATCAACTCAGCCACCAGGCAGACCATTACTTCTTGATGAACTGCAAAGCTGACTTTACGCTAAACCAGTAGTTTTCCAACTTTAGTGTGTATTAGACTTGCCAGAAGAGCTTGTTCAAACAGGTTGTTGGGATCCACCTCCTGAGTTTTTGATTCAGTAGGTCTGAGGTGGGGTCTGAAAATGTGGTACTTCTAGCAAGTTTCCAGGTGTGGAAGCAGGAAAATACAATTTCCTCCCACCTCTCTAAGTTCTTCTGGACTTATGATTAGACTAATATTAGACAGGTTATCAGGAGAAAAATGTCACAAGTTTATTTCAGATGCACATGCAGGGGTGCCATAGAACAGCAGACCCAAAGAGGCTTGGGGCAGTTGAGGTTTATATGCCATTCTGGAGCTAAGGGGGTTGTGGTTTGCCAATTCTAAGGCAGGAAGGCAATTCACGTGGAGATAGAAAAGCAGATGTTCTGTAAGTAAATGTTTGCTGAGCCTTGTTTAACAATGGGACACAGAGAGGACTCTGGTCAATTAAGCTTTTCCAGGGTCCCCCCTGCTATCACACCTGGTCCCTATTGAATTGTAGTTATCTCTGACGATAGCTCCTGTCAGGAGCAGGTCCTCTATCTCTTGTCAAAAATAACCAGCTTGAAATAATCAGCACCTCCAAAAGCATATTTTTAGGTGGTAAACTTTGGCGCCCCCCCTCCCAGGTGACGCTGATACTGACGGTTTGGGCCCACACACCTTGGGAACCAGTGCTCTAAAACCTTTCATGACTCCCTGGAACTTCGGGGAAACCTCCAAAGTTGGTTTCCAGAACCCTGCCTGTTGGCCTTCCTATCCAGCTCTTCTCTTTTCTCCCTATAGGTGTGTGTAGCCCACAGCCTAGTTACACAGAGCAACTTGAATTCCTGGGTGAGGCGTGTTCTCTCTCCAGACTGCACATGCTGCGGCACCTTCTGAAACACTTTTCTCTACTTTGTCGGTGGCTGAACACTTTCCTTCCCTGGGGTCTTGTGATACATGGCCAGTCCCTATCCCTCCCCTGACCACACCAGAACATGACAATCTGGGAACCGGTCTTTGTTTCCCACAAAATCACAGACTTTAGATGACAGGGCCTAGGGCTTTCTGTCACTGTTGTTCCCAACTCTGTCCAACACAGAATAAGTGTTCTAGGTAAATGAACAGTTGATGGATGTGTAGGCTCCCGCCCCTAGCCCACCCACAGGCCAGGGAAGAATGACTTCATCTGAGAGAGAAAACTCAGCAGCTGTGTACCTGAGCCCTTCTAGATTCCTGAGCAGAATCAGAGAGACTGGTGTCTTCTCATGGTACCCAGCTCAGAAATACAGCCCCATGGGGGGTGCCTCTGTTAGACCTTGATACAAAGGTACACCCTGCAACATCCTTTATGCCAGAAACTGCCAACCACCCACATGTCCATTAAGGAGATGTTGGAATAATTTATAGGATGTGTGTCCTAGAGGAGGCACTGCAGAAATTAGAAAGGATTTAAGACCTACTTGTGTGTCTCTGGGATGACCTATGAATTACACTGGGTTGGTGGGGAAAAAAAATCAAGGTGCAGAAATGAGAATATTAGAAAAAGTATATAAAATTATACATAACATATAAAAAGTGCAGAAATGATAATGATTAGCTAACATTTTAATGAATACCAGACACTGTTCTAAGAGCTTTACAGATAATAAATTGCTTAATTCTCTAACAAGCCCATGAGGTAGGTGCCATTATCCTCCCATTTCACAGATTGGCAAACTCAGGCACAGGGAGGCGAAATCACCTGCCCTGATTGGGAGTGGTAGAGTTCTGATTTCTGTCCAGGGACTCTGCCTCCAGAATCACACTAGGTACCATTTGTGTAGAGTGAAAGACACTGACACACATGTATATTGCTCGTATTTGTCTGAGAAATCGGTCAACACAGCCTGAGTGCTGGAGAAAGATTGACTTTCCACTGTATACTCTTTTGTATCTTTTGAATTTTTAGCATGCACCTTTTTAAAAAATATTTTTTTGTTGATTTAAGAGAGGAAGGGAGAGGGGGAAGAGGGATAGAAATATCAATGATGAGAAAGAATCCTTGATCTGCTGCCTCCTGCACAACCCCTACTGCAGCGGTTCTCAACCTGTGGGTCGCCAACCTGTGGGTCGTGACCCTCTGGGGGTCGAATGACCCTTTCACAGGGACCGCCTAAGACCATCGGAAAACACATATATAATTACATATTGTTTTTGTGATTAATCACTATGCTTTAATTATGTTCAATTTGTAACAATGAAAGTACATCCTGCATATCACATTATGATTCATAACAATAGCGAAATTACAGTTATGAAGTAGCAACGAAAATAATTTTATGTTGGGGGGTCACCACAACATGAGGAACTGTATTAAAGGGTCGCGGCATTAGGAAGGTTGAAAACCATTGCCTACTGGGAGTCGAGCCTACAACCCGGGCATGTGCCCTTGACTGGAATTGAACCCAGGACCCTCCAGACCCAGGACCCTTCAGTCTGCAGGTTGAAGCTCTATCCACTGAGCCAAGCCAGCTAGGGCGGCATGCACCTTTTTAAAAATGTCTTCAACTGAACAAGGTCTGGTTTCTTTTTCAAGAAGGGGAGAAACAACTGCCTCCCCGCGAGCTGCTGACTTTAGCATGGTGAGGAGACAGAAGACTGTGAGACTGAGAAAGAGCTCGACAGTAGGTGTTTCTGAACTCCCATGGGACAAGGTGACCAATCAAAACCTTGCTCAAATCCATTTTGCACTTCTGTGTGACCTTGGACAAATTATTTGATCTCTCTGGGCCTCCTTTCCTCAACTATAAAATGTGGTGAGAATGTATCTAACAGTTGATAAGAGGGGTAAATAAATTATGTATCAAGGGCTTGGAGCAGTGCCTAGCTCATAGTAAATCCTATATGTGTTTTCTATTACTATTATTAAAACAATCTTGTGTGCCTTTTTAGCATGATTTGACAATGTTGACTTCTCCCTTCCTAAAATACTCTCCTTCTCTTACCAATACTCCCCACCCTCCTGGTTTTCCTACTCCTCTCTGGAACTCCTTTTCTGTCTTCTTTGTAAACTCTTCTCTCTAGTATGAGGACATTGGTTGAAGGGACACTGCTCACCATATGGGGCCTTTACTTAGAAAAAGAAGCCTCCTTTTGGCATATTTAGCCTTGAACTTCAGACCCTATTTGTGTCCACCCTGCCAGTCAGGCATCGCTTATGTAGGTCCCAACATGCATAATTATACATGATGGCCTTGGCTGATTTGTTAATCAATATCTACCCATCCTCCCACTCTTCGGCCTTTCTAATAGAAGCCCAATTTCATTCAAGTATTCACCAGCCTCCAAGCTGAAACCTTACCCCCAGCCTCAGTTCTGGGGAACAGGGGGAATCCTGAAGAATCTAAGCTAATCCTAAATTCCTCAAGCCAATGATTGGCTCAGGATGGGCATGTGAGGCAATTTTGGCCAATGAGATGGAAGAGGAAGTCTGCTGGGAGGCTTCAGGAAAAGATTTTCTTGATTCCAGAGACAGCATGGAAAAAGATGCCACTCTCTTCTTGTACTAAAAATTACCACATCTGCTTGTGATGCCTGGGCCTGCAGCAGCCACTTTGGGGCCATAAGGGGAGTCCATGTGGGAGCCAAACATTCAGCTGAGGGTGGCAGAGCAGAGAGGGAACCTGGGGTCCAAGACTCTCCTGGAACTGTCACTGTATCATGCCTAGAGCTCTCCCCAACCCTGGTGATGTGCAATATACACTCATCTCATTGTTTCACCTCGTGCCATTCTGGATTTTGTTACCCACTGCCCAAATCTTTCCTTACTGATACAAAATATAAATATCCTTAGGCTGATTTCTCAAGGCTGGTCTTCTCTTCACTCCTACCTCATGGCCTTGGTTCCAGCATCTGTCTCCAGCCTCAACTACTCTGAGCCCCAGCCCTGGGGGCTCTGTGGCCTCCTGATATCTTCCTCTGGGTGTCTTTAGCCCCTCACACTCACCATGTTCCAAACTAGTCTCAGCATCTTCCCTCAAACCTGTTCTTTCTCCAAGGCCCCCATCTCGATTGCAGTTGACCATCCCTTGCACCTTTCCATGGCCTTGTTCCCCACCCCAAGTATATAAGGCCTATGGCCTGTCCACTTGGCCTTCTGAGCATCCTTCCACCTGTACCCCCTCCTGTTGGCTCTGTCCAGCGCCATGATCTTCTGCTTTGTTCCTGCCATAGCCTTCCCTGGGCACCCAGCTTTTGTCTCCCCCTCTCATCTACATCCACAGAAAAGCTGGGGGATTTCTTAAGGCACAAACCCAACCATGACCCTGTTCTGGTAGAAACCCTGCCATGATTCTCTAGTGTCCTCAAGAAAAAAGCTGTTTCCCAAGCTGATCATTTAAAGACACTTAAGAGGGGCCCATGTCAACTACACCACTATCCTTCCCCCATTCACTCCACACTTGTCACAGAAGCTGATGTCTAACACGCTTTCCTACCTCCAGGCCTTTGCATACATGGTTCCTTCTGTCTGGAATGCCCTTCCCATTTGTCTGTCAAGACCTGGCTCAGATGCCCATCCCTTGTCACCTTCATAGGGCTTGGGAGAGGTAACAGCTCAGTAGATGGGCCTTTGGTGTAAGTGCTATTGCTGATGTATCATTGGGCAGGGGGCAGGGACAGACAGGAAATCAATTACTTCCTAATTCTGTGTCTAAAACAAGGAACGCCCCTCCCATGCCTCAGTTTCCTCATCTGTGGAGAGAGGATAATATTATATTTTCTCATGTAAATTACCCAGAACAGGGCCTGGTCAAAGCATCACAGAATAACATGGCAGGCTCTGTGAAGTCATCTTGTGAAGTACTATTATTATTGCCATTTTACAGATGAGGGACCTGAGAATCACCGGGGAAGTGACTGCCCGAGGAGATGGGCAGTATGCAACTGAGTTGGGATTTGAGCCCAAGGAGGCTGGCTCCAAAGCTCACAGAATATGCATTTAGTGCTCCACAAATGGGAACAGCTGTTACAGTAGTGCTGTGGCTAAGAACAGTGCCTTCTGTGCCATTCGGATCCAGACTGGGATCCTGTTTCCTGCTGAGGAAGACTCTAGGACCCAGGCCTACCCCAGGGCTCTCTGCATGGGTCTTGCTCCCTGGAGACACCTGAGGAAAATCAGTTACACCTTCTTCCCTTGACTACTACTCATATTGCAGGAGTGAGTTCAGTTGCCCCTTCCTCCAGGAAGTCCTCCCTGACCTTCCAAGTTATATTGGGTGCATTCCATGTTTTCTCCATCACACCGCTGACCACTCTGCCTCTGCTATTAAAGTCCTGCCAGTTTTGGGCTCATTGTGTGGAGACGTCTGTCTAAGTTACTAGACTATGAGCACCAGGAGAACAGGGCCCAGCTACATCACTAACAATGCCCAACATAGAAGAGTTTGGGATGAATTAATATACAGGGTGGGGCAAAAGTAGGTTTACAGTTGTGAGTACACGAAACAGTTTATTCTTGTATTATTTATTAATTATTGTATTATTTTCCATATGAACAACTGTAAACCTACTTTTGCCCCACCCTGTGTTCTTTCCACTGGACAGATAAGAAAATGAGGGCTCAGAAAGGGCTGTCACTTGCCCAAGGTGTAGTGACTGATCTAGTGCCTGAAATGATACCTGAGCCCAGAGCCTGGTAGAACTGTAGATGGTGAGTTGCTGAGAGAAGTAGATGGAATAAAAGAGTAAGAAAAAAAGAGATGTTGAGAGGGAAAGACAGAGACGGTGAGAAAGCCAAAGAAGCACTAAATGTGGGGGAGATGAGGGAAGGAGCCAGGAGAACAAAGCAATGCAGGCGCTTGGGGAGCCCAGGACAGGTACGACAAAGGATGGACAGCTGGTGACAGTGCTCTCATGAGCCCTGGCATGTGCCCACGAGGGTCTAGTATGTCCGTTCCAGTCACATGGTCCCTCAGCCGCAGGCTAGGTCCATCCAGTCTCAAGGTGCCTGCCCCAGCTACCTGGGGATGGAGGCGTAGTTGGTGTGGGAGCTGGTGGTGAGTTGCTGGTGTGGTTCTGACTGGGGACCCAGAATGTCCACCCGATCATCCTCATCCTCATGGAAGCCGGCAGGGCGTGGACTGGGCAGCAGGATGAGCTCTGTGAGGCCATGAAGGTCAGACACATGCCGGACAGTCTGCAGCACCAAAACCATGGCGATCAGACCCAGGAAGAGGTAGGCTGCAAAGACGGCAGAGGGGCCATGGGTGAACTCAGAACCTTGGCAGGCCCAGGGTGGGGCTGTGACCCTCAACTTCCCCCTAAGACAGGCCAGGTTCCCCTTGTACCCTCCACGACAAGGCTGTGCCCTGGGTCCTGAGCCAGCCACCCTACTCACCTGTGACCAGCACCTTGTAGAGGGCCCGGTAGGGCTGGCCGGGGGCTTCACCGGGCACATAGTCACCCAGGCCAATGGTGGACAAAGAGATGAAGCAGAAGTAGAAGGCATCCAAGAAGCTCCAGGCCTCCTCAAGGTGGGCAAAGATTGCGGCGGGCACCAGGAAGCAGGTGGTCACCATGATCCCCAGCAGAACCACCAGGTGCCAGCGGGCCAACCGCCGGGAGTCCCAGCCCCAGCGTATGCTCAGCCAGGACAAGGGTGCATGGCTCAGCAGCAGTGACAGGCGCTGGGCGGAGGCAGTCAGCAGCAACATGGTGGCCGGCACGCCCAGGAGCGCAAAGACAATGGAAAAGGCCTTGCCCGCATCAGTCAGCGGTGTTGTGTACCCATAGCCTGTGGAAGTAACAGGGAAATCCTTCTGCCCACTTGGCACCTACTTGGGGTCTGTGGCCATCCTAAGCCAAGACCTAATGTTACCCTTGAACTTGCCCCCCATTCTTTCATTTCTGGTCACCCTTGACTTCCTTATCACTCACAACCACTTTCTGTCAGTGAATCCCATTGTCTCAAATTTCAAGTAGATCCCAAGTCCATCCACTTCACACCACCCCACCTTCATGTCTACCCCGTAGTCTCCTCCCTGGCCTCCCTCCTCCACCTCCACCCTTGCCTTCAGTCTGTTCCCGCCACGCAGCCAGAGGGGCACTGTGAACACCAGTGTAAGTCATGTCCCTCCCCCGCTCAGAGCCCCCTGGTGGCTCCATCCCACTCAGGAGGAAGGACAAAGTCCTCATCATGACCCTCAGGACCCACACAATCCAGCAGGGAAATACACTCCCACCTCAGGGCCTTTGCACTATCTGTTCTTTCCCTGTGGAACACCTTCCATCAGGTTTTCACAGGGCTCCCTTCTTCTCCAGGTCTTTGTTCAAACATCACCTTCTCATGAGGCCTTCCCTGACCACCTTTATTTTGTTGTTGTAATCCTCACCTGAGGATATTTTTCCATTGATTTATTTAGAGAGAGTGGAAGGGAAGGGGAGAGATACACAGAGAGAGCGCCATCTATGTGAAAGAGACACATCCATTGGTTGCCTCCTGAATGTGCCCCTACTGGGGCTGGTGGAGCCGGCAACCTGCCCTTGATGGGAATGGAACCCTTCAATCTGTGGGCTGATGCTCTATCCACTGAGTTAAACCGACTAGGTCTAACCACCTTATTTTAAATTTTTACACCTTCTCACCCAACTTTTTTGGTTTGTTTTCATAGCACTTAACACTGTCTAACAAACTATATGATTTACTTATTTGGCTACTCTCTGTCTCCCCCATTCGGGTGCCATCTCAGGAGGGCAGGGGCTTCTGTTTGCTTTGTTCAATGCTATAGTCCTGGTATCAGGCACAGAGTGGGCACTCAGTCAATAGTCGAAATAATAAATGAAGGGTGCAGGCTCAAGTCTGGCTCCCTCCACTCTAAAACGGGTGTGACAAGCCCCAGTGACCTCCTGGAGGGCCGTGAAAACACAGGACCACAGGACCATGGGTGTGAGTTCTGCAAACTGTAACATGATACAGGGGGATTCAGGTGTAAGTGAGACTGGCTCACTGTTTTAATGTATAATTTAAAATATCTTTATTTCCCAAATAAATCAACCCAAAAGGTCAGAGATATGATGGGGGTGATAAGGGGCCTGGTTAATGTTGAGGTCAAATGTTTTTAGCCCAAAAGACTACAGATCCAGCCCTCTGATCAAAAATAACATGTGGAATCGTGCAGATGAACACATCTCCCATACAAAGGGATCTGATTTTTTATATACTCAAAAAATTGAGAGTAAGGGCTGGAAGAGATTCCTGTATACCCATGCTCATAGCAGCATTCTTCACAGCCAAGTGTCCATCGATGGATGAATGGGTAAACAAAATGTAAATATATACAATGGAGTATTATTCAGCCTTATGAAGGAAGGAAACTCGGATACATGCTACAACATGGATGAACCTTGAGGACATTATGCTAAATGAGAAAAGCTAGTCGAAGAAAGACAAATACTGTATGATTCCACTTATATGAAGTATTTAGAGGAGTCAAAATCAGAGACACAAGTAGAACGGTGGTTGCCAGGAGCTGGGGAGAGGGCACATGGGGAGTTGGTGTTTAAGGGTAGAGTTTCAGTTTTGCAAGATGAAAATTGTTCTAGAGATGAATGGTGGTAACGATTGCACAACAATGTAAATGTACCTAATATCCCTGAAGTGTACAATTAAAAATGGTAAATTTTATGTGTATTTTACCATAATAAAAAAATGGGGGGAAAAAAGACTCTCTGGCTTTCGCTGTACACATGGCCACCTGGAATAAAGACATTCCCTCTTTAATGGGGTTTCTCCATTAAAACCTTTGTATTAATGAAGGCTGGAGCCATAATGAAAAACCTCAAATAATAATTGCGCAAATAAGATGCAGCTAGGTGTAATTAGAATAATTTCTGACCAATGAGGCATACATGAAAGAAGCAAACAAGTTCCAAGAAGTGTCCTTAAAGAGAGGGAGGTGCCACCCTAGCCGGTTGCTCAGTGGTTAAAGTGTCAGCCGTGGACTGAAGGGTTTCAGGCTTGATTCTGGCCAAGGGCGCATGTGCAGGAGGCAATCGGTCAATGTTTCTCTCTCTCTGGCTCTTTCCCTCCCTCTCCCTAGGGTGAGGATTAACAACAACAAAGAAAACACACACACACACACACACACACACACACAGCCATAAAAGAAAGGGAGATGCCTATCCCCTTCTTTCTTCTTTCTTCCCGCTGGCTGAAATACAGACAGAAAGGCAGGAGCTGAGCAGCCACCTTGGACCATGACGTGACCTCGGGATGGAAACCCTGCATCGAGAGTTATGGAGGCGCTCTGACCATGCAGCATCATTCCAGAAATAGATTTCCATCTTATTTACGCAGCTATTATTTGAGGTTTTTCATTTATGGCTCCAACCCTCATTAATACAAAGGTTTTAATGGAGAAACTCCAGCAGTCAGCTGAAATGGCAGGTATGCAAATAATCTGAGTCTCAACTTGCTACCTCAAAGAGCAAAGTTCAAATCAGTTTTTTGCCATTTATTCCCTACATGACCTTGGCCCAATGACTTTCCTCAGAGTCCTGCAAAATGGGCTCATAAAAAAATGTCTTCTTCAAATGCAATAGTAATAACCCTACCAGGGTGGATTGCAAGACATAAAAAGAGTTACCATGGCAGTCATGCTCACTTCCGGGGTGCTGACCCCGCCATCTCTGGCCTCAACTGGAGCAAGTCTGCCTGGATCAATTCCAGGCCCCAGGCCTTTCTCAGAGGGCTCGGGCCTGACAAGACCAGAGGTGCCGTGGAAGAAGTCTCTCTGAAAGACTTGGCTTTTCATTTCTCAGACACATTCAGAGCTCCAGGCTTTCCCACCAATAACAATGAAAACTGAGGCACAGAAAACCTGTTATTATCCCCAACCCTTCAAACTTACAAAGACTTCCTCCTGACCAAACTTTAGTTAGGCTCCTCTTGACTAGGCCGTTTTAGCAAGAATGCTGTCAGTTTAGGGAGGATTCCTCCACTCTTGATATCTGATCACATTCCTTATTCTCCACCTTTGAGAGCTGAGGTCTTGGCCTTTTGCAACAATCCCATTAAGCCAGTAAATAAGAATCCCCTCTCTCTTAATAATTTCCCACCCACTGATCCCCTCACTCTGCTCTCTATCTCCAGCTGTCTTTGTTATATTCAGAATTGAGTTCAATCTCGCTCCCTTATTGCAACAACTTACCATTTTTAACAAGTATCTGAGTAATTTTTCATTTCAGTATAGACACATCACTCCTCTTCATGCAGGCTTCAGAGGTAGTGCAGTGTATTGGTTAAGAGCATGGGACTCTAAGGCCTGATCGCCTTGGTTCAAATTTCTACTCTACACCTTCCTAGTTGTGTGACCTTGGACAAGTTGTCCAACTTCTCTGGACCTCAGTTTCTATTGCTAAAAAAATAGGGCCAGACCCAGCCCATGTGGCTCAGTGGTTGAGGGTCTACTCATAAACCAGGAGGTCAGGGTTCAATTCCAGTTGGAGCAGGTGCCTGGGTTGCAGGCTCGGCCCCCCACCAAGGGACTGTGTGGGAGGTAGCCAGTTGGTGATTCTCTCCATCATTGATGTCTTTCTCTCTCTCCCTCTCCCTGAAATCAATAAAAATACAGTGTATTTATTTTTAAAAATAGGGCCACTAATGGTACCGGCTTTACAAGGCTGTTGTGCTGATTGAGTTAAAGCCCATATGTGGCAACTCCTCTACCAGGTTTTATTATTACTGTGAAGTGGGGAGTGTTATTATTCCCATTTTACAGATGTGGGAGGACACTGAGGCCTAGAGTTGAGCAGCGGGCTGAGCAGAAATCCGAACCCAGGCTGTGCATGCCTTGAGTTTGGCTTCTTCATCTGTCCTCTTGGGACAACTTCTCAGAAGCCAGGATCTGGGAGGAGGTTGATGGAGACACTCATGTGACCCAGTGAAGCCCAGGAGCAGGTCAGGCAGGCCCAGCCAGCGGAACAGAGTATAAAAGGAGCATCCAGCTCTGCTAACAATGGACTTGGTTTGCTGGTCCACACAATGGGGCACCAAAGGCAAAGGCCACCTGCTACTGCAGGCAGGGAGGAGGAGTTAGGAGTCTGCTAGGCCTGCCCCAGCCCCCATCTCTCCTCACCCCCAGGCCAAATTCCAAGCAAAGAGAGGAAGAGGGAGTTTTGGGGAGGGGATGTGAAAGGACCAGCAGAGCCTTGACAACAGGGATTTCCCAGGTCTGCAAGTGCTGAGGTGGGAAGGGATGTCCCGGGTAGGACTGCGGGGAGGGGGTTGGTCCTACCTGAGGAGGTTGGTTTCTGGTTTGAAAAGGATCCTGGGTCCAGAGGAAAGGTGACAGGCCCCGGTGGGGGCATTTTCTGGATTACAAATGGGACTGGGAGGGGATTCCTCAGGCGGAGGGGGATTATGAGCCTGAGGATGCCTGAGAGGACATGATGAAGGTAGACAATGCTAAGGAGATGATGGGACAGGGTGGGTGTCTCGGGTCCAAGGGTGGAAAGTGGTAATGGTTTTGACTGGACACTGGGGAGGGCTCTGGGGTACAGGGGGCCTGGAGTATCCTTGGTCCAAAGCAGGCTGTGGCGGTGTTAAACAGGGAGTTCCCAGCTGCGGGTTTAGGGATTGGAGCGTTTCCTAGAGCCTAGGAGATTCCCTTTCTTGGGAAATCCAGGTTGAGCAGGGGTAGCAGGTGCAGAGAGCAGAGTTCCTGGGCTGGTATCGTGTGATGGTGTGTGTGTGTGTGTGTGTGTGTGTGTGTGGTGGGGATTCTGCTCTCAATGATAGTGTGTGTGGAGGGCACTGGTGTCCCTGATAGAAGGTTCAGGTGGTTCTGGGGTTTTTGCTGAGAGTGATGAGTCTCAACTAGGGGTTCTCAGGTTCAAAGAGGCCCCATGGGGAGATCCTGGTTTGGAAAGCAGTAGGGGTTTTGCTAGAGCCAGTTTTGAGATTGGAGGGGAGGGAGTCCTGGCTGGGGGGCTTCTGGAGGATAATCTAGCTCCCTCCACGATGGTTGTCTCTCATACATCCATAGTTAGGGGCTGCTAAAATGGAATTCCAGGTCCAGAGAAACCCAAAGTGTCTCTATTGGGAGAAAACTCTGCATTGAGGGCTCCCCGATACAAGGGAGATGTCAAGATGGAGTGGGGTACATGGAGAGGGGTCCTGTATCTGGAGTCAGGGCTTACCTGCTGGGGAGTATGAGTATGAGAGAGGCAAAGGCCACCTGCTACTGCAGGCAGGGCCCCTTTCAGGGTAATGGTCATGATCCAGAGGAGGAGCCCTCTCAGAGGGAGGCTCCAGGTCCTGGCTGAGGGATCTCTACTGGCAGTAAGGTGTTTAGTGATGGCACCCTGAGGGGGTCTGGAGATTCAGGGTTCTCTCTGGGCACCAGAGTCAGGAGGAGGTTGGGATAGGGCTTCCCGAAAGGCTTCCAGGAAAGACCTATCTGGTCAGTCAGGAGACATTGTTTGAGGGGGTGGCATTCTGAGACCAGAGTCTTGGGTGGCTGAGGTCCGAGTCCAGAGAGGGTGAGGGTCTCAGGCCCAGGGTCCCAGGTCCTCGCTGGAGGTTTCTGAGTGCAGTCTAGGCCCAGAGGGGCCTGGAAGGGCCATGTCTCCAAGGGGTGAGGCAGAGGAACAATGTCCCAGATGCTCCCTGGCAGGTATGAGTACAGCCCTCGTCCTGGAGAACTGGGTGTTTTCCTGCGGGGAGGAGAGGCTTGGCTGGGGGCTTCCCGAGGGAGGCAGATCCCACGACTGTGGATCCCGGATTTTCCTCCAGGGGTTTTGAGGGGATCCCAGGCCCAGACCGGACTGGAGTGATCTGCTGGGACAAGGTTACCTCCTGAGGGCTACCGAGTGCCCCTGGGGGTGGGTTCTCGCTAGTTTGGGGACTGGGGCGGCGCTCACCTACCCACGGTGGTGACCAGTGTGCTGGCAAAGAAGAGAGCAGAGGCAAAGTCCCAGGCGGGGTCCGAGGCGTTGGCGGGCCCCGAAGCGTTGGCGAGCGCTGCGCGTCC
>NW_005364551.1:480686-483120 GCF_000412655.1 Myotis brandtii | reverse complement strand
GCCCCGCTGACGTGGCCCCCGCCTGTTGATGGCCGGGCGCCCAGCTTTAGTTCCGGGAGCTCGAAGCACGGCCTCCAGCTCCCCAAAGAGGAACCCGAGAAGAAAGGGGAGGGGAGGGGCAGGAGAAGGAGGAGAAGCGCCCCGCCTCCGGGAAACTGAGGCACGCCCCACCGCCAGGTGTTAACACCGAGAGGGTGGAGCTCAGCACTCCGGGACCCAGGAGACTAACCGGATGGAAAGAGTGGGGCATTCTGCCTTTCCCTCTCTGCGTCCCAGGCGTCTTGATTCCTTTGTTCAGAAAGAGTCCGAACTCTCCTTTCTGCTCAAGGACCGAGAAGTCGCGCCCCAACTCCTCCGGGCCATCTTGCTGGGCTACAAGATTGTGCTTTTCATCAGGGTGCATGGCTGAGGGGACCAGGGGACAAATTGGCATCCAGCCCTCATCCCATTCGCCAAGTCGTGCGCTCTGGAGTGGAGTTGCGTCCACCGGTGGGGAGGCCTGTCTAAGTCACAACGAAGGACACCACAGGGGCAGGTGTCCTCGTGCCCTTACGGACAGAATCGGGATATTTAGCTCCACCAGATCTTTGCTCAGTGCCCACTTTGTGCCCGACCCTTTGCTGAGTGATCCCGGGGAAACAGCAGTGACCAAGACAGTTCTGGAACCTGCCTTCAGGGGGCTCCCAGCACTTCAACAGAGTGACAGCCCAGAAAGCAGCACAGGCAGTGACCAGGGCTGGGATGGAGGATGCCCAGAGGAGGCAACTACCGCAGCTTTTGAGAAACCAAGAGCTTCTGGAGAAAGGAAATATCTGAAGTGAGAGAGGAAGGATGAACAGGAAAGAGCCAGGGTCTCTTTTCCAGGCAGAATCACAGATCCATACCTTCACTGAAGGGGGGGGATCTTTCCTTCCCTGCTCCCTCTGCTTCCCTGCTTCCCTGCTCCCTCTCCACACCCCCCTCTCTGACTGCCTTCCGGAGGGCAGCCCCGACTCCTGACCACATCTGACTGGCAAAGGAGTGGGGCTCGGGGACCAGTTCAGACACACCCAGATGGTTCTATTTATAAAACTGTGGCAGCTCTTGGGAAAGAGCCCAACTTGGGGCTTAGAACTCACAGGAAGAGACACCTGATAATACAACAGCAACAGTAGGGGCCAGTGATCAAAGGCCCTATGGACACATGAGCTTGTATCTCAACCCCTCCTCTATTATTCCTCTATTAGCCATTAAACAGATGAGAAATTTTAGGCTTAACAATTGAGTAGTCACAAAACTGGTAAGGTGTGACCATGTGAACATGAGGCAACACAAAGCTAAAATACTTGCTTACTAATAAAAGTATTCAGAAGATGAAAAAATAGTGATGGAGCCCGAAGGACAGATGCTAAACCAGAGGTTCAGAAGAGGAATGGGGACAACTCACAAAGAAAGCCCGCGACTAAGCCAGGACTCATAACTGAGAGACTAGAACAGTCCTCAAGGTCCCCAGAAAAGGCAATGCCTCGGGAGGAAAGGGAAAGCCACAGTGACAGTCACTTGCTGACATTCTTCCGGAGTGCTGTCACTGCCCAGAAGTCACTTCTACCGTTATCTTTGCCTGAGATAGTGGAGGAAAGTGTGGGACAGAAAATGGGAGGCTGCAGGGGAGAGAAAGGGGAGACCGAGTGAGATACATGGGGATACTGAACGACAAAGAGAGGAGAGACTAAAGAAGCTTAATTCTCCGGGCTTCTCACTTGCAGGTGTGCCTGTGTGTGCTGTGAGTTGCTGGGGGATGTAAAGTGTTTTGGGAGAACTGGGAAAACCAGGTCGCAACCCAAAGCATTTTTTATCATTTTCTGGGGGAATATGTAAAGAGATATTCCTACAGACATCTTGGTTCTTACCCCCTAACTTGCTGAGTATTCTTTTCTCACTCTAAACATTCACTTTAATATCTAAGATCTGCCAAAACTGTAAAGGGCAGAGCCCGCTCCACTCCGCTTAGCCCCTCGGAAATACAAATGGACTTCTTCTTCCCTGCTCCACACCCTTCCCTGGTTCCCGCGTGCTCTCGGCGACCCAAATTGAGCGTCTCTCCAGGGAGAACTCCATTTCCCATCCGCCTCTTCGCTCGACACCTACATTTCCCATCATGCACGACACCGTCTACTCCTAAGATCGTTCCCTGCCCCGCCTTCCTGCCGCCCCGGTCTGGACTCTCGGCTTACGTCACGGGCTTCCAGCCCTCCCCTCTTACCCACAGCGAACGCGTCCAGGCTTCCACGAGAGGGCGTGGCCTCTGAACGATCGTAACGCCCATTGGCTGTCGCGTCGCCGGTGGGACGTGGCTACGGGAGCCGGGCGGGCACATTTCGAACCGTGGCTGGGGCGGCGGCGGTAGCAACGAAGGATGCATCCAGCTGGCTCGGCGGCGGCGGGGACTCCCCGG
>NW_005364551.1:473035-480649 GCF_000412655.1 Myotis brandtii | reverse complement strand
GCGGTTGGCGAAGTCGCTGCAGGTCGGAGGTCAGGAAGTCAGGGATCTGGAGCTTCGAGGTGTGCACCGCACCAGGATGCCAGCTCCGGGTAGGGGCGCTTTGGGGTCGATTTTTTTCCCCTTAGGATATTATTTTGAAAGAAAACAACTTTGGGCAGGATACTGTATGATGAGCAGAAAATCGCGACTTTCATTGATTTTGCCGTAAGCAATCATCCTACCCCTTACCCCTTCGTAGCCACGGGCTGTCGCCTATGCCCTAGGACAGGGTTCGTAGCCCTCCATGAGCGAAGAGGGCCATGATTATCCCTTATTTAAGATTTGAACCTGTGTTTATTTGGCTGTTAACCTCTTTTTTTCCATCTTTGCGAATTTGTATGTCTAACCTCCGTGAATGTGCGTGCATCTCATCTATTCATTCAACATATCCTGCCTCAGCTCCCCTGTGCCAGCCCTGTGCTGGAATGTGGGTACCTGGTAGTGACCAGCAAAGCACCGGTCATTGTTAACTCTTGTTTGTTTCTGAGTTTGGTGGGAAGACAGCCACTAAACTCAGAAACAAACAAGGCAGCCTGATAATTTGGGGACTAATTAGAGCCATAAGGGGAATAATCAGGATGTGTTGAGGGAGACAGTGTGATGCGCCCATTCCTCCCTTCAAACATCAATAAGGTGGCTGGCTGGTCCTGTGGTAGGTGATGCTGGAAATACAGTGGTGCCCGACAGGTTCCTGACCTCATGGAGCTACCAGTACAGAGCAGAAGACAGCAGCAGGCTTGAGTGATGGACATTCTGATGAAAGAAGCAGCACAGGCAGACGAGTTAGAGCCAGGGAGAGGGAAGCACAATCAGAGTGATTATGGCTGAGATGGAGGTGTTGTGGTAGCCCAGATTAGGCATATGACCCAGCCTGGGGGTGTCAGTGAAGCTTCCTGGAAGAGGTGCATCTAATTAGCCCAGAGAAGGGGATTTGTAGTGAGGGAAAAGCATTGGAGGCCTGTGCTGAGTAAACAAGTAGACAAATGAATTGTGATAAGTGCTCAGAAGGGAACAGAGAATCACTGGATATTATGAGAAAGAACAAGTTGTGGCTAGTGTTTATATTGAGGAATGAGAAAGATCTCTGAGAAGGAAACATTTGAGCTGAGGCCTGAGTGCAACACTGGCAGTTGTCAATAGTGGGAAGGTGTTCCAAGGTGATGGATGTTCAAAAGTCTATGGGGGCCCTGGCCGGTGTGGCTTAGTTGGTTGAGCATGTCCCAGGCACCCAGAGGTCACTGGTTCAATTCCTGGTCAGGGTGTATGCTCGATCCCCAGTATGGGGCTTGCAGAAACAGCCGATGGATGTTTCTCTCATTGATGTTTCTTTCTCTTCCCCTCCCTAATCAAGAATGAATATATATGTGTGTGTGTATGTGTATATATGTATATATTTGTATATATATGTGTGTATATGTGTGTGTGTGGGGGGGTGTGTGTGTGTGTGTGTGTATATATATATATATAGAGCCTGTGGGGGCTTGGCAGGGTCATGGTCTGAGAGGAGGCCATTGTGACTGAGGTGCAGTGAGCCCCAAGGAGGGGTAAGGTAGTAAAAGAGGGTGGTTAGCAGGGCTGGGTCCTGCAGGGCCTCATAGGCGTTAGGATTTTATTCTAAACACAGTGGGCCCTGATCTTAGGCAGAAGACAGGAAATGTTCTCTTTTGCACTGAAAAAGATCGCTTTGGCTGCCCACTGGAGAGAACGTTGGTGCAGCTAAGAATGGACAGGAGGACCCAGGGGGAGGACATTTAAGTCAGGTGCAAGCTGACGTAGTCTGAGAGGGAAGGGTAACATTGAGACATAGTGGGCAAGAATTAGCGATTGATTGGTTGGATGCCAGACAGAAGGGGAATCGGGGGCTTGGAGACGGCGATTAGGGCCCAGGGGCAACCAGAGGCCATTGCCAAGAAGTGGCCTACCTGGGTCTGGCTATAGGAGAGAAGTGGTGGCCAGAGACAGAGCCCAGAGCCTAAGGTACACTGTGAAAGTTGTGGGTGTGGGTGAGATTGCCCTAGGTTAAGGCAGAAGACAGGGCAAGGGTGGAAAATTGGGTCACACATTCCAGGGAGCTGGAAATAAGTCACCGATTGAGAGAGACAGATTGGGAATCCATCAGCTCCACGAAGGCAGGAGTTTTGCCCCTTTGATCATTGCTCCCTGCATCAGAGCCTAACACAGGAGGGTGCCAAGTAGGTATTTGTGGGCCTCAGACAGAAAAGAGAAAAAGACAGGCACAGTGTCTCAGACGCCAAGAGTTGGAGGTTGGCATTTGGGGCAATGCACCTAGTGCTGTGAGGACTTGGATTGGATGAGAGCAGAATAATGGACCCGACCTGGTGGTGCAGAGAGCCTTTAGGTGGCTGGTGGGAGCAGGACCCCAAATACCACTGGCTGAGGGGTAACAAGGAGGAAGGACAGGCTCACACCAAAGCTTTTCAGGAAGTGACCCTTCGGCCAGAAATGAGAGAGGAAAAAGGGAAGTGGAACTTGAGGACAAGAGGGCCAGAACCACTGCTGCGTTCTTTGGGACTGAGGACACCTGCGTCAGTTTTCCAGCTACAGATGACTGAGATGAAGAGCTGAGGGGCTTGTAATTGGCAATAGGTGCCAGGCCAAGGGCTGAGGAGTCTGAGTGTCACTTTGCCTTGGACTATTAACCCATTCTACAGAGGAGAGAATTGAGGCACAGAGAAAGTCACGATGCAGATGATTTGCCTCCTACCCCATCCATTGTAATCCTACCACCCTGTATCCTGTGCCCACAATGGTGCCTGGCATATAGAAGGAGCTCAGTGAATATTGGCTGCCACAGCATTGCTTATTGGTTAGGAGTAAAGGCCTTGGAGCCAGAGTGCTGGGTTCAAATTGGTCATCTCCATATTTCTATCTCCTTTCTCTTACCCCACCCCAATTAAGCACACATCCAGTAAGTCCTGGCCCTCCCAGCTGGCTCCAAAATCTATCCAGAAGCAGCCCATTCCCCTCCCCTCAGTCTCCACTCTCTATCCTGGTCTCCCCCTTGGACCATCAATAAATTCCTCCCTCCTTTCCTCTATCTATACCCAACATGAAGCCAGAGAGACCTTTTTAAAAACTTGAACCCTGGCTCTGCCTCATATTATCTGTATGACGTTGAGCAGGGGCCTGAACCTCTTTGGGGCTTGCTTTTCCCATCTGTAAAATGGGGGTGCTAATAGCATCAACACAAATGGGTTGTTGTGAGGATTAAATGAGTTAATCCATAATGTTTAGAACATGGCCTAATATGTGGTTAGTGCTCAGTTGGGGTTGAATTATTGTAATATTTATTGAGCAACCTGGATTGGACTCCTGCTCTTCCCTCACTCTGTTTGGCCCTTTACACAAGTAATTTAGCTTGTCTGGGCCTCGGGTTTCACATCTGTAAATGGGGATAGCTACTGATTCATTTAGTAGGTTTTTGTCAAGTGCTAGGTATAGGATTTAGCCATGAACAAGACAAAGATTCCCACTTTGGGGACTCACGCTTTTGTGGACAGACAGGGGGAAAAAAGAAGTAAAACATCTAGTATCCCAGCTGGTGCCGAGTTCTGTGGATATAAATGAAGCAGGGAAGGGGGGTGCCACCTATGGAGGTGCAGTTGTATACAGGATGGTGGGGGAAGGTCCCATTGAGCCAAGACTTCAAGGAGGGCAGTGAGCCATGAGGACACCTGAGGGAAGAGCATTCAGGCAGAGGAACAGCCAGTGCAGCAGCCCTGAGCTGGGAGTATGCCTGGTCTGCTCAATGAAAGCCCATGTGGCTGGAGCTGAATGAGTGAGGGGGAAACATGAAGAGGGATACGGACAGAGAACTTGTTTGTAAAAAGCTTAGTACAGCATTCTGTGCATAGTAGCTATCAACATCATCATCCTTGTTATTTGGATGGATGGATGGCCAGCAGAGCCTGCCTGCACTTGACTGGCTGACCCATCTAACATGAAAACCAGTGCCCCACTGGAGTAAGGTGGGAGGGGGCGTGCCCACAAAATGAATGAGACATCTACCTCTCTCCCCCTGCAGCCTCAAAGCGGAGGATCCCTGTGTCCCATCAGGGCATGGCTGACCCCCATCAGCTTTTTGATGACACAAGTTCGGCCCAGAGCCAGGGCTATGGAGCCCAGCGGGGACCCAGTGGCCTGGGCTACCCTACAGCTTCTGCCTCGCCCCAGGCAGCCTTCTTAGCTGACCCTGTGTCCAACATGGCCATGGCCTATGGGAGCAGCCTAGCCGCACAGGGCAAGGAGCTGGTGGATAAGAACGTGAGTGGGCTGGGCTGGTGGGAGTGGGGGGAAGGCTGGGGCCATGAGGCCAGGGCTTCAGGGAGAGCTCTGCCTCCCCAGATCGACCGCTTCATTCCCGTCACCAAGCTCAAGTATTACTTCGCTGTGGACACCCTGTACGTGGGCAAAAAGCTGGGCCTGCTCTTCTTCCCCTACCTGCACCAGGTCAGAGCACCGCCTACTGAAGTGACCATCCACGGTCAGAGGGAAAGACAGCCTCTGGGTAGGGGGCAGTGGATGGGGGTTGAGTCAGAGTCTGGGGCCTGCATGAGGGGCAGGATGGGTGATAAGCCTTAAGAGAGGGCCTGTGAGCAGGGTAGAGGAGCCCAGCTCTGGGGGTTCTGTCTGCTCCCTCACTATCCCCACAGGACTGGGAGGTGCAGTACCAGCAGGACACGCCAGTGGCCCCCCGCTTTGATGTCAACGCTCCGGACCTCTACATTCCAGGTTTCACCCTATCCACCACTGCCCTGCACCCTCCTCCCTCTGGGTGGGCATATCTAGGGCAGAGGTTTAGGTACCTGGAAGCCCAGATGGTCCTTCCTCTGACCTGTGTCTGTGTGTCTGCTTCCCATAGCTATGGCTTTTATCACCTACGTCTTGGTGGCTGGCCTGGCACTGGGAACCCAGGATAGGTAAGAGAGAATGCAAGTGGGTAGGGTGGCACGGGCTTTGGAGGGCTGTGGGGCAGTTAGGAGAGTCTCTTGGTCCCCTCTCTCAGAATAGCCCACTGTGCTCTCTAGGTGTCATACTCAGGGTCACCCCTCTCTTTCCCACCCACATGTAGTACCCTGTGCAGGGTGATTCTCTAAATTCATCCTCTTTGGCCTCCACCACCAGATCTAGTCTTATCCTCTCCCGCTCCTAACCAGCTGCCCTGACCCCATACCCCCCTGCACCCTGACTTTAGCAGCAGCCAGGAAGGTCTTGTCTGAGAGGCAGGCCTGACCACATCCCAACCTGCTCAGAAGCTGTCCATAGCTCCCCAGGCCCCAGACCAAGCCCCAGCTTCTTAGCCCTGCACTAACCTCCATGAGGCCCTTCTCTGCCCCGCCTCACTCTGCTGTGCCACTCTGGTCCTCTTTCCATCCCCCACCGGGCCTAGCACTGCCATCCCAGGGCCTTTGCACATCTAGTTTCCTTTGTTCAGGAGTACGTTCCTCCCTGACATCATCACCTGCTGAGCATCTGCTCACTCAGGGTGTCTCCACTCCAATGTCACTTTCTTGAGGAAGCCTTCCCACCACCCCAGGCTGGGTCAAGCCTCCACCTCTTGTTCATAGGCCCCTGTTCATTTCCTTTGTGGCACTGAAAATAATTATCATTTGAATATGGCAGAGAGCAACCATCTCCTTACTCCTTCAGGCCTCAGGCAGGTGTCCCTCTGGGAAGCCCTGTCTGACACCCCTCCCGCTGGGTCAGGCACTTCCCATGCCCTGTGCTTCCCCATTCGCAGCCCTGATATGTCTAGGATGTCACTGAGGACAGATCTGCCTTTCCTGAATGGGACTTTCATGAGGACAGGGCCCAGATCCACCTTGGTCACTGCCGGGTCTCCAGCCCCACCCAACACAGGCTGTCCCCAAGTGGATGTTTAGGGAGGGTTTGAGCAGGCCAATTGAATGACAGCTTGGGTGCCGGCAGGTTCTCCCCAGACCTCCTAGGGTTACAGGCCAGCTCGGCGTTGGCCTGGCTGACACTGGAGGTGCTGGCCATCCTGCTCAGCCTCTACTTGGTCACTGTCAACACCGACCTCACCACTATCGACCTGGTGGCCTTCTTGGGCTACAAATATGTTGGGTGAGTACCACCATCTCCCCTCCACAAACAGCCCCAGCCCTGGGCCTCTTCCTCAGACCAGCCTTCCCCTCTTTCTCCCAGGATGATTGGTGGAATCCTCATGGGCCTGCTGTTTGGAAAGATTGGCTACTACCTGGTGCTGGGCTGGTGCTGCATGTCAATCTTTGTGTTCATGGTAAGTTGGGGCTCAAGGGAGCATGAAGTTGAAGACACAGGTCCCTTGGGCAGATTGGGTTCCCCTGAAGACATCCAAGCAGAGGATGTCAGGTGGAGAGTTTAGACCAGAGCTGCATTGCTGAACTGAGGAGCCCTGGAGTGGGTGCCACAGCTTGGGAAAGGAGGGCCTCCTGGAAGAGGGGGTGTCCAAGCTAGGGCCTGAAGGAAGAGAGGAGCCAGCCAGACTGCTAGGGTGGGCGGGTGCTCACCCTCACAGCACTCTCCTTACATGGTGGACTTTCCTGCCAGGATTTTCTTTAAGATGAAAAAAGTTTCAGCGCCCCTGACGTAGCTTGTTTGAGGGCTCTTTGTGGGGGTCTGGTTAAGCTAGGCCTGGGTTTGATCCCAAGCTTAGCTGCATCCTGGGAAGATCACTTTCTCCTTTTCAATCTCAGTTTCCTCTTTTGTAAAATCGGGATGATAACTGCACCTCAGGATACTTGGGGGACTTAGTGTGAGAAGCAGAGGGCACAAACTGGTAACTTGTGGGCCACATCTAATCATCAGATAAACTTTGACTTAGATGTTATTTACAAGATTTTTTTAAAAAGGCATTCTGGTTTGCGTTAAAAATTATCATCTGACCAGCGTAAGCAGTGACAGCAACCAGAGTGCAGTTCCTCCCTAACTCACTTAGGGGCCTGGCCTGGGTTTGAACCCTAACATTTTCTCAAGGCCTTGGGAAGAGCATCACCATCTATTAGATTCGGGGGGAAGCCAGGGAGTCCCAGAAGTGGAGATGAGCGCAGCTGCCCCTGTGGAGGGAGGGAGAACATGGAAACTGCAGAGGGGCAGGGACTGAAAGTGTCCAGGCGCTCCCACTGCCGGGAAGGGCTAAAGGGTAACCTCTCCCGGCCCCAGATCCGGACGCTGCGGCTGAAGATCCTGGCGGAGGCTGCGGCCGAGGGAGTCCCAGTGCGCGGAGCGCGGAACCAGCTGCGCATGTACCTGACCATGGCTGTGGCGGCAGCGCAGCCTCTGCTCATGTACTGGCTCACCTTCCACCTGGTGAGGTGAGGGCGGCGGGCCCGCCTCTAACTGCTGCTCCTGCCCGCTCATCTCCGGGCCACCTGCCAGCCCACTTTGCCATGGCCCCCCAGCCCCCACCCCGGGTGCAGAGATCCCCTGGGGCACTAGCCACCCCCCAGCAGGCGGCCTCTGTTCTGGAAACAATAAATCTTCATGAGCCCAGCTTGGGTAGCTCTCCTTGGTGGCTGTGCGGTTGCCCACAGGGGGCAGGCCAGGCCCGCTGGA
>NW_005364551.1:451838-472975 GCF_000412655.1 Myotis brandtii | reverse complement strand
GCGGGTCGCGGTTCACAGTTGCCTGCAACCTGGAGGCCACCAGAGAGGCCTGAAGGTTTAAAGAGCCTAGCCCAGGCCCGTCAGTGGGAAGCCTTCTTCCCCTTTTTCAACTTGGGCTTCTTGACCTTGACTGGGGTGCTTCCGTGAATCTCTGCAGGGTGGGGCTGTGGGAATAGGAGAGGAGAGGGGGTTCCTTGGTGAAGGGGCACCCACTTGGGAGGGACAAGTCCTTTACCTTCACCTCCATGTCTGAGTTGCTGGAGCTGCTGTCAGAATTTGAGGAGCTACTGGGCCATGGCCGTGCTAGTTGAAAGCATAACAGTGAGGCCAAGGGCCGGGCAAGTTGAAAGCCTGAGCTTGAGACTCAGGGCTCTGGGGTCAAAAGCACCCAATTCCACCATGCACCCCCTTCCCCCACAGGATATGCCCTGTCGAGAGGTGATTAACCCTTCCGTTAGCTTCCCCTGCTTCTGACAGGCCCTGAACTTTGGGGGAGCTGTATTTGGGGTCACTCACCTGGCCTGCCCCCTGTAAGCTTTTGGAGGTGGACTCCAGGGCTGCTGAGAGAAGTTGGCTGGATTGGGATAGGAAATGTCTCCTGCACACTCCCAGGAACGCGGGTCCAACTCTATGTGGTGAGAGAAGGTGTGTCCAAAGTGTGTGTGTGTGTGTAGGGGGGGAGCAGCAGGACATGCCCTCAACAGGAATGCTGAGGAGTCCCTCCAGACCTTTGTTCAGAGTCCTCAGCTCTGCCCCAGCCCCTCCCCGGCACCGCCCAACTTTTCCTCTGCGCAATGGGCAGGGTGGACAGTTAACTGCAAAACAAAAAAAAACCCATTCCCCTCCAGCCTTGGCAAGTGAGGTGGGGCTGTGTGGTTGGGAGTTGGGGTGGGCAGTTGCAGATTCCTGGGGAGGGGACTAGAGCTGTCATCAGCTTCCCCCAAAAGGGTCAGATGCCTGCTTTTGCTTTTGAAGAAACAAGAGGGAGGGTGGCTCCCCGTGGCCTGTATGCGTGAGAACACTCACTCCCTGTGTGCTTACTGCGTGCCAGGTGCTGTTCTAAGGGCATCGTGCATTATTACTCACTTTAGCAACCCCTCTGTGGCTTGATGACAAGCAATCTAAAAGGGTGAAGAGTGTGAACTTGGGACCAGCCTGCTGAATTTGAAGCCCAGCTATACCACTTAGTAGTGGGGAATCTGAGGACAGTTGCTTTGCTGCCCTGTGCCTCAAGTTTTCTCATCTGTAAATGACAGTTACCATATGGGGTAAAGGTAAGAATCAGATGGATTAGTTTCCTAGACCTGTGCCTGGCACAGAGTAAGTGCTTACATTCATATATATATAATATATATTAAATTGATTTCAGAGAGGAAGGGAGAGAGAGATAGAAACATCAATGATGAGAGAGAATCATTGATGGGCTGCCTCCTGCATGCCCCACACGGGATCCAGCCCACAACCTGGGCATGTGCCCTGATTGGGAATCGAACCATGACCTCCAGGTTCATAGGTCAATGCTCAACAACTGAGCCACACCAGAGGAAGTGCTTATGAAATAATGTTTTGGCTTTTTAAAAATAAAAAGTAGATATTGTTACTGTCCCTGTTTTACAGATGAAAAAACTGAGGGATCAAACAGTTAAGTAAGATGACAAGGGGCAAATGCAGCAATAAACAGCCTAGAGCTGGAATTCACACAGGGAGTGTGGCTCAAATCTGAGCACCTGGAGGGTGATCAGGGGAAGGGGCAGCTGGCAGAACCCAGCCTTCCCTCCCCACACTGGGCTGGGCCACTTGCTCCCGTCACTGTCAGGCTAAGTTGTCTACGTTTCTCTCCAGCCCAGCCCTGCCAGCAGTTGGGCAGCCTGTACCTAAAGCAGGTGGCTGGGGCCTGGGGATGACAATGAATGTGCAGTCATCAGCCTTGTGCACTCAGGTCTCTGCTCCAAAGTCCATTCCTTAAGAGCCTGCCTGACTGCCGGCTCCACAGAGTCCCATCATTTTATCTCTCCACTGCTTGATGGCCAGCACAGCCCTTGCTATTATCTTTAAGTTATCTTGATTCTCACTCATCCCAGCAGCATATATTTATTGAGTACCTACAATGTGTCCAGCACAGTGCAAGTGCTGGGGGTACAGAGGTGAACAAAACGTCCAGCCTCCTGGAATTGATATTCTATGTGGGAAACAAGGTAAAAATGTTTAGTATTTTAGAAAAAACAACAGAAAAACTGGAAAACAAATTGACCAATGGTTGGTGAATGGATAGGGAAAATGATATATCTATACAACAAAAAGGATGAACTGGCACATCCATGCTACATCACGGGAGAAAGGAGCCAGGCACAGAGATTACCTGTTGTATGATAGCATTCATGTGATGTGCTCACAGAAGGCAATTAGAGAGACAGAGTGGATTAGTGGTTGCTGAGAGCTGAGTGGGAATGGAGATTAACCGTAAATGGGCAGGAGGGATCTTGGAGTGGGGGGCGGGAAGAAAATGTTCTAAAACAGATTTAGGGAGACAGTTGCGCCACTTGGTCAAGTTATTAAATATCACCGAGTTTACGTTTGAAAGGAGTGAGTTTTATGTAACTTATACCCCAATAAAATCCATTAAAAATAATATGTGCTAAGAAGAGAAATGCAGCAAGAAAGGGGACTAGGTAATAACTATATGGTATGTTGGGGAGGGGTTGGATTTTAGTTGCAGATACCAAGGAAAGCGTCACTGAAGTCATTAAGTAAAGATCTGGCGATGAGAAGACAAGCCATGCAAGGATCTGGAGGGACTATCAAGTGCAAAGGCCCTCAGAATGGCAGTGAGAATGGAGAGAAAGAAAATGGGGAGGATTGGGGGGCAATGTCTTGTAAATCAAAGATCTTGTTCTTTACTCTGAATGAGAAGAACTGAAATGATTGTGGTTTTCCCCACAACTGTATGCAGGATATGAAAGTGGCTGTCTCTCCGGGCAGGTCATAAGTTCCATGAGTGTGGGGACCTCGTCTGCTTTATTCAACACCAGAACAGCATGGCTCAGCGTTGGTGCTTGTTATTTGGTGAATGAGTGAGGTTACCTGATGCCAGGCAGTGTGCTAATCTAATGGCAGGTTAGAGCAAGCATAGAGTGGCCATGAATTTGGATTCTGGAGGTCAATTTGCTTACAGGTAAACCCTCGCTCTACTGTCCTGTGGACTAAGAAGTCAACCATTCTGGGCCTCAGTATCTTCCTCTGTAAAGTGGAAAACTTACCTGATAAGGTAGATGGTTTTCCACAGAGCTTGCCTGGAACAAGGTAAATAGATGCTCAATAAATGTCAGGTTTTATTATTATCCACAAGCACAAAGGTAAATAGATGCTCAATAAATGTCAGGTTTTATTATCCACAAGCACAGTCTCATGATTCCTCATAAAACTGCCAATAGGATCCTCATGTTATGCCCAAGGACAGTGGGCTAGAAGGTTGTGGGTAGCAGAATAAACAGTCTTCCAAACACAAGACACAGTAGCACTCTGCTGTGCTAAAGTTGCGTGGAGGGTGAATGGGTCTGGGGAGGCCACGGCCTGGTCCTTCAGACTCCTCTCTAATCACTCCTGTATTATAGTTAGGATGTGGCAGCTTTTGCAGAGACCCAAAAGACAAGAGGCTGAACAACATAGCTTCAGTTTTTCTCTACTACAAAAGCCTGAGCTGATGGGAGTCAAGTGGTGAGTGGGTAGTATGGGACCTGCGCTCCTCCCGTCTGGTTCCGCATCCCTCCAGGGTGTTGCCTTGGACAGGCTGGCTCCCACTGTGGCAAGTCAGCGCGGCCATGGCATACTCAGCCCCAGGACGCCTTATGTGCCACGCCAGCTCAGCCTGGTTCAGTGACCCTGAGAGAGGACGGTGAAGGATGGAGAAAAGACAGACAAGAGAAAAAACTGGGTCTGGTTGGGACGCTGCTCCCAGATGGAGAGAGAGCGCCATGGACTACAAGTCGTGTCTTTATTTTATAGCCAATTCCACAAGGCAAATTAAGGGCATGGTCAAGATGTTTACAACTTTCTCGTGGGTTTCGATCCTATTCAATTACATGCACCTGAACTCTATCAAGCCTGCATCACTCAGGCAGGTGGGGCCACATGTTCGGACCATGGGTTTAAGCATACAACTATAGCTGTTGGCTATAATTGTGCTGGGAGGGCTCTGTCCTCCAAGCTGGGACTTGCATGTGGCAATGAGAGGACTGTGCCCTCTCATTAGTCCGAGGCTTGAACCTGTCCAAACACTAGCCGCTCTCCACACCCCACCATCCGTTCCTCTGGACGGGAAGGGGCAAGTGGAGGGCACAGCACTTCCTTTTAAGTAACCTACCTGGAAGCAGCACATACCAGTTCGGCCAGGACATAGACACATGGTTACTGCAGGGGAGACTGGGAGATAAAGTTTCTAGTTGGGGAGCCACGTACCCCCTAAAACCTGGGGACTTCTATTACTGAAAGGAAGAAGAGGAAAATAGATACAGGAGTCTGTCTCACTACTCCCTGTTGGTGGCACGGTGCCTGACCCAGAAGGTTTACAAATGGAGGCCAGAGCAAAGCTGGGAAGGCAGACGCAAATGCTTGGATGGAAAACACAGGTGTGAAGTCCTAAGAGCATGTTCATTCTTCTGCTCTTTGGAAAACATTAGTTAGTTCTCAAGGACAGTAGCTTAGGTATGTCCTATCCAGTCTCTGCCTGGCCCTGGCATCTAATGGCACTGCCCTCCCCTGCTTGTTTTATTATTTCTGCCTAAAACAAATTTTAAAAAACCTACCTAAAGGTATAAGTGATGCTTTCTCCTTTGTGGGAAAAGGGAACGTGTATTCCCAACTGGCCTGCAATACTGATGTCATTCACTCTTCCTCCAGCTTTTCACTAGCACACATTCTTCCAGGGTCACTCCAACCCTGATGTTTTAATCACTACAATTTAGGAAGAGACTTCTGGATGCCAAATTTAGTGGCCAGGGAAGACAAGATGGTGTAGGGAGAGACCCTCCATGGGGTCCCACACTTCTGCTCATCTCAAGACTGACACAACTCACTGGAAAAACTACTGCTTTGAGGCCTGGTTCAGTTTCTTTCTGGAATTTACATGAACAGAGTGCCCTGGTCCTATAAACACCATAATCCCCGTTGTGAACTGTTTTCTTAGAACTTAACCACATCTCAGGAGATGGATGACCTTAAGCATGCAGTAGGCAGGGCCTCAGTTTCCTTTCCCACAAAAGTGTTGCACTGGCCTGAGTCTTTCTGGAATGCTGATAATCAGAAAACTGACAACCATCCTTTGGGAGTTCCAAGTGGCTGACAGCCCAACTGACTGTTGTTTCTGGGGTTTGATTTTACTCTGTTTACCAGCTAGCTAGTAAGATGGCCCTGGAGCAGTTTCCAAAATGCTGGCAGAAGCCTCCAGACTCTTGGGTCAGATATAAAAGGCTTTATTACTCACAGCAAGACACATAAGCATCAGTATCTGTGTTTGTTTCCCTTGCCACATGGGGACAAAATGGAGGGTCCAAATGGGCCCTCCACATGCAGAGGGTTGCATTACAAGAGTGGGACACTGAGCTTGGGGACCTTACATGGGGACAAAATGGAGGGTCCAAATGGGCCCTCCATATGCAGAGGGTTGCATATGGGTTGCATACTCTTGTAATAAGAGTGGGACACTGAGCTTGGGGACCTCCCACCTTATAGTAGGCAATATACAAGTGTGCTCTTTGGAGCCATTTCCTCATCCCTCAAGGTGCTCACTGCAAACCAGGAAATGGCCTAGGTCCAGGTCGGCAAAGTCGCAAACTGCGGCTCACGAGCCACATGCAGCTCTTTGGCCCCTTGAGTGTGGCTCTTCCACAAAATACCACGTGTGCGCACGTACAGTGCAATTGAAACTTCATGGCCCATGCGCAGAAGTTGGCATTTTGTGGAAGAGCCACACTCAAGGGGCCAAAGAGCTGCATGTGGCTCGTGAGCCGCAGTTTGCGACCACTGGCCTAGGTAAACAGCTGTCAGGGTCATGCATTTTGGCACACCCAGAAAGATCTGTAGCAGCACAGAGTATTGTTTCTACCAACAGCCTGCCCGTCCTGGTTTCTGATGAATTTTCACATGAATATGCCATTCTGTCAGTCACTGACTAATCTAACATGGACTGGGGCCATATTCAGTTTTTCTCATACAGCATTTAATTAGGGCTACAGTTAACAGGACTCCAAACAACAGTGGGTCGGTCTTGTTGCTATGAGGCCAATCTGCCGTCTAGTTGTGAATGAGCAGGACTCATTCCAGGATATAGTGTAAGGCTGTCATCTGTTAGGACCCACAGGGAGGGCAGGGTGCCCTGTTGATCTTCCATGTCATTGCTAATAATCACAAAGCCTGAAAGCAGCCCTCATGCCCCATGAAGAGACATTATGACTCATTCTTTCCCACACACAAAAGCACAGACTGCTGGGGCATAGGGCACAGCAGTTCAGGATTTGTTGTTGAACTTGACTTGGAACACTACCCTGGTTTGGTTAAACCACATGGGCAGTGCCACTGAGTAGTTACAGCCTCCATTGCCATACATGGCATAACCCAGGGGTGCTCAGGCAGCAGTGTGTGATTTCATCAGCCAGATTAGGACAAGGCTGTGCAGGTCTGTGTTTATAAATGTCTATAGGTGGAGCCTGCATTCAGAAGCTGCTACTGATGGGATTAGGCACAGAATTCGTCAGGACTAGCCATGCCTGTCAGTCACGTTGCCAGCTGCAGATGCTGCAGGGCTCAGGTGGACCAGGTGATTGGCCAGGATTCGGTGTTAGATCTAGAGGACAGAGAAGGCTCTGACTGCACCTTTCCCTCCACCCCCACTTCCTGGGGTCTAAGGCCTCCCTCCAAGGACTTGAAATCAGTGTGTATCCCATCCCAGTAGGTATAGCTTCACTTCTTCTATCAACACTTACTCATACCCAGACCTTCTGTTTGGGTCAGATATGAGTGGAACAAGTATTTTTACAAATGTACAGGGACAGCCACCATAGGAAGGCCCTTTCTGGGAACTGCCAGTCAGTGACCAAATTGCCTTCCTAAGGTATATGGACCAGGAGGAAGTGAGATCTTTGTGAGGTGATTTTTTAAAAAGTCCATTTCACTTAATGAGGCCAAAGGCTGTGAAGTGTCTACTGAGTAACTTGGCTATTGGCCCATTGTTGGGCAGCCTTTGCAAGAAAAAGAACACCATTGTCAGCCTGTCAATGGTCCAGCCAGTCGAATCCATGGCACAGTTGTTTCAGGGCCCAGTGGCATGGCAGAAAGCAGCTGACCAGCCTGGCACGGCAGCACCACACCTGAAAAGTGCAGGGTGGCACCACTGGTAGTCAATCTACAGGAGCAAATGGGCCCTGGGGCTTCCCTCACCGTGAGACAAACGGGACATATTTTGACAGAAGCAAGTCATAGTGAGAACTTCTGTGTCAGAAACATAAAGCCCTCAAATGCTCAACTAGTCTTGATGGTGTTAAGAAAATTTACATGCTCTTCCTACAGCAGTAAAAGATTCCCAATTTTCTTAAAAAACCCAAACACAACACTTCCATGTAACTAAGGTTTAAAGGTGGCAATGCTTGTAGGTGGAGAAAGGCCTTCTCCTAGGTCCAAGGCATCAGTGAGTTTGAGGTTCCTGAAGATGGAGACTTACGTGGACTTAATGGTTGCTCATGGTGGCAGGATAGGTCTAGGGGAGAGCCACCCACTACTGAGAAACAAGTAGGTATGTGGGCAGAGGCGGAAACCAGCCCCTTCCCTGAAGGAGGCTTCCTTGCTGAGCACGTCCCATGGGCGACCTGCCATGTGATCTCATGTAACCCTCACCTCCCCCTATCTTAGTTTCCTCACTATCTTACAGGTGAGGAAACTCTAGGTTCAAAGCAGTTAAGTGAGCTATCCACTACTGAATACCTGGACTGGTGGGCAGTCTCTTCCCAATGCATATGCCCTTTCCCTGGACCACAGGCTCTCCCATTTGGGGTTCCCGATGTGTGTAGGGCAGTGCAGGCTTTCCTGCTCACCAACTGAGTCAACTGCAGTGACTGAAAGGCTTGGCAGGGAAAATGCCAGAATCCATGAGCAACACCTACCATGGACAAGGGAGGCCAGGAAGGAACAGATGAGGTATTTGCCAACTTGCTTCTGGAATAGATTTTTAAGCCCTGATGGATGCATATCTTCCTTCCAATGTACAGAATGTGTCCTTTTTGGCCCGAAAGATTTCTAGGAAGAAGTTTATTAGTTATTTTGTTCCAAGGAGCAGCCAAAGAAAAATTGGAACTGTCAGGTTGCATAGGGCACACAGGCTGGCCAAGTACCTCTGCCCACTCCCGAGCCAGAGTCCAGCCTCCTGAGTCACGAAGGCAGGTGGAAACTGAGCATGTTCCTTGATGTGACCAATTTGCCCAGCTAGACCAGAGGCTGCCTGACTGTCACCGCCCCTATATCCCACTAGAGCTGGTTCCTGGAATAGGCCATTGCTTGTCCCAGGCAAGCATAATAAGCCATTTTCCTTTACCTGAAACAAGTCACCCCCAGTACCTTTGTCATCTTGCCCTGTTCAATACAATTCTTTAGTGCCTTCAGGACCTCTTGCTGCTCAAGATAGGCTCCAAGTTCCCTTAAAAAACTCTTTGATGCACTGATGGAGTTATTAGCCTTTTTCTTTGGTCTCTCAACCCTGGGAAATTTTACCTAATGCTGTGGGTTGCCTGGATTCTGCTGTGTTTAGGACTATATGTTTGGAAGATAGAGGGGAGGAAAGTGGCTTCCAGAGTCAAGACAGGAAGGGAACACCCAGATAGGCAGCAGAATCAGGACAGCCTGGGGGCTGAATTTAGCCCTGTCCCCATTTCAATACAGGGACTCATGGGAGACCTGAGAAAACTGTAGAATTGCAGGAAAAGATGAAAATCATGAGGCCCAAGTGATCTTGGTTAGAACCACTCCAATTTTAGGAAAGTCTCGGTTTTCCCCTGAACAGGATGCATCCTTATTCCAACCCTCCTGTGCAAAGCAGTGATCCATTTTAGTGGGTCATTTAAAAATAAAAAATCAGCCTTAGCCAGTGTGGCTCAGTGGATAGAGTGTTGGCCTGTGGACCAAAGGGTCCCGGGTTTGATTCCGGTCAAGAACATGTACCTTGGTTGCAAGCTCCTCCCCAGCCCAGGCCCCGACATGCAGTAGGCAACCAATCTATGTGTTTCTCTCTGCCTTCCCCTCTCTTCCACTCTCCCTAAAACCAGTGGAAAAATATCCTCAGGTGTAGATTAAAAAAAAAATAAAAAAATCAATTAAAGAGCAACCCTCCTGCTCTTATTCAGTGAGATATGGCCAGAATTTTAAAAAAGAGAATTAGAATAGAAAATACCAACAACAACAAAGAAACAAACACCCAGAGCTCACCATGGATGGTAAGGCTGTGTTTGATAAAACTTCATGGGCACTCACGTATAATGCAAGATGTATTTCATTCAAAAAGATCTGAAAGATGCTCTTTTTAAAAGAGTTTGTTTCTAGAATGGGACATCTCATGTAGTGTCCTGTGATAATTTTGGTAGAGTTTAAATTAGCAGTCCCATAAAGAAATAAAGCACATGCTGAAATTTATTTTAAAAGGGAAGACCCTTTTTATTGAACTGGTACATTTTACTCTCTTCCTTTCAGAATTCTAATAAAAAAAAACCTTTTTATTTGTTTACTTAAAAAAAGAAAAACCCACAAACCAAACAAAGGAAATTTCTATGATGGGGAAGGAGGCAAAAGGCTTCAACATAGACAAAGAAAACTATACATGGAGTAAAGAAATCAAAGAGGAACTGACTCTGGTCTGGGGCCAAGCCACCCAAATGTGAACAAAGCAAACCTGCCCAGAGGACCAGGAAGCCCTCTTAACTTCTGAAGTAACAAACAGACCAAAAGCCCGAATGATCACAAAAATACAAATCAATCACTCTATTTTAAAAAGCACACACACTTTCTACATTTGTGCCCCCACCCCCAGGTTCTCTTCATCGGCAGGGGGTCCTGAATCCTGAAGAGTCGTGGCCTCTTGGTGACAGGGCGTTCACAGCACATATGTGTTCTTCACCAGATGCTCCTTATCGTCCCCGGAGCTCCAGACAGTGTGGAGGGTGCGCTCCTGGTTCCTCCGTGCCACTCTGATCAGGCAGACCACGGAGGCTCCCAGCAGGAGGATGAGGACCATCACGAACAGCCCCGCCAGGACCACCACTGGGGATGAGAGAGGCCTCAGAACCAGTAGGGCAGCACAGAGCTTAGGAACGACACAGGTGCCCTAGGGGCTGAAGGTAAGGACCAGCATCCCTTGTGCCTAACATCCCTCCGCCCAACCTGGGAGAGTCTGGAGAACTGACATGGCCCACCAGGGAGGTCATCAGGAGAGTCCCTATAGTCCTAAGAAGCTGGTTCCTGAAAAAGGGAGGTGCCATGTTATATTCAGACAAAGAGCAACTGTATGCCTTCTTTTTGAACAAACAGCCTCACTTCAACTCTCTATTTCCCTCCACCACTCAGGAGCAAGCTGTATAGGAGCCCTAAGCCCTTGCATACCAGGATGTAAAGAGCATACATGTCTGGGGTGTGTGGAAACATAAAACCCCAGGCTATGTGTTCATATACCACCCCCAACCAGCCACAGAGAAAGGTGGGCTGCAGGTGGCTGGGAGGCTGCCTGTGGAATGAGTTAAGGGTGGAGGCAAGGGTGTAATTGGAGCAGTGCTGGGAGGGGACCCTACTGCTCCTAATGGCCCTAGAAAATTTAACATTGGTCATCCTACTGGTCATTGAAGATGCTTTCTTTCCAGGTGGGGTTCCACTAAAGCAGTGATGGCGAACTTATGACATGCGTGTCAGAGGTGACACGTGAACTCACTTTTTGGTTGATTTTTCTTTGTTAAATGGCATTTAAATATATAAAATAAATATCAAAAATATAAGTCTTTGTTTTACTATGGTTGCAAATATCAAAAAATTTCTATATGTGACACGGCACCAGAGTTAAGTTAGGGTTTTTCAAAATGCTGACACGCCGAGCTCAAAAGGTTCGCCATCACTGCACTAAAGCAATGTAGCTCCTGTGGCAGCTACCTGGTTCCCTTTCCCCACTTGGCTACAGAATCAGAAAGGGGTGAGTCCCTCTCCATCTTTACCCCACCAGCACTCCAGATATGGGCTGGGCTGCATTCAGCCTAGGCCTGGCAAACCAGTTCATTTCACCCCTCCTCTAAAATAGAGCAGGCAGCAGGCCAGGCTGGGATTCCTTACCAGGGCAACAGGTGAAAAGAAGCCAAACCAGTGTGACAGGTCCTTTGTGCAAACACTATCCTCCATGACAGGCTCAGAATCAGAAACAGAAGCGAGAGGCCCAGCCTCCTTATCAGACTACTGACCATACTGCTTGGGGACAGCAGCACTGGCTGTGCCTAGCATACAGCAAGGTTTCCAACTTCCTTCCTATCACCCATGACCAACTCTGTACACCCCACAAAGCAAAGTTCCCTCCAAACCTGGAGTCAGACTCAGGCCTGTGTGCAGCAGATCCCCGCATGCCTAACAGCAGGACTTGCCTCCTCCAGTCATCCCCAGCTGCCTCACTCCCAGCCCCCGCTATGTACACTCTATGGTGGGACAAACATCAACCACATGCTCCAAGCTGCCTGGCTATTCTTGTGCAGAAACACGACTTTCTACCTAAAGATGTTTATGGTGAAGAATGATGTGTCTAAGACAACATGAGCCTGCAAACCACAGCTGAGCTTAGGCAGGCAGGCAGGTGGGGGAGGGTAGGCGGCCATTTACCTTTAGTGCTACGGGGCAGGACAGGATACAGCTGCTTGCCTGGAAGAGAACACACAACCTTGAGGTCAGCTCAGTCCTCCTCCCTCAAAGCTGTCGCCACCTGAAGATCCCCCTCGGCCCTGGGACTTCATGGCAGAATCCTTCTGAGGCACTTCCTCTTCCAGCTCTTCTGAGGTCTTTAAGGCCTTGTCACCTTGGTGGGGACCTAGGACATGTCTGCCCAATAGCCAAGGCCAAAGCCCACCTGTTCCCCAATAGGGAGCCAGAGAAGGATGGAGGCCAGATGACAGCCTTTCTAAGGCCTCGGTTTAGGGATAGGGATGAACTCTGGGAGGGCCATCCACCCACCATTGCTTCTTGGATCCAGGATCAGACAGACTCACCTACGCAGCGGCTCATGCATGCCTCCTTGGAGAGATAGTTGTTTTTATTGCCCCAGCACCCTCCATAGATAAAGTTATCACAGGAGTTCTTCTCGGTATCAAAATACCAGCGTGGAAAGGATGCGCGGCAAGGCCCAGTGACCGCCTTGGCAGTGCAGTATTCTGGGAGCGGGAGAGCCGAGGAGCACAAATGAGTAGGGCCCAGGGAAGGGAGATGGAGCTAGAGTGTTCCAGGGCAGTCACACAGTTGCCAGCCAAGGGAGAACTGTCTGCTACAGAAACTGGTAAACTAAAGAAGTGGCCAGTTTGTCCCCTTAGACACCCTCCCCCACATTTCTAGTATCTTTCTCTTTACAGTCAGACTATGTTATAACGGTGATTCCTCTATGCCAGGCACTGTTCTGGGTACTTTCCATGTATTAACTTGGTCTCTAAGCGATCTGTCCTAGGCCCCTTATTTCACAGTCAGGGACTCTGAGGCTGGGCCTGCACTCTGGACTGCCTCTCTGGAGCACAGCTTCCTGCAGCACGCTGTGCATGCCCTGCTGCCTGCTACCCTGGGCATCCTCGTGCATTCGACGCCACCTAGGAAAGGCCATGAAGCTTGACGCTACAATTTCCTTAGTGGAGATCCTCCACTGTGTCTCAATTCCAACTAACTAGAGAAAATACATCTTGCCCATATAAAAGTATTTTTTAAAAGTTATACTTTCTTATCATCTAAAATAAAAAATGAATTTTAAAAAATGTTATACCTTCGTAGTTGAAAATATCACCAGAGGGATCATCAAAATTCTGTCTTCTGGGAACTAAAACACAAACATTTGTATCAGGGAGGCTGGGACGGACACAGGACATGTGGTCTGACGGGGGCTGAGTCTAAAAGGGCCCATCTACTGAGGGAGTGTGGACACTGGCACCCTATGTGGGCAGCTTTGCACCATTCCCTCCAGTGCCAATGGGTTCCATAGCACACACCGAATGAATGCTAAATGGGGAGGCCCGCCTGCCACTCCAGGGGTTGCTATGGAAACTAATCCCAGTCACAATTTCTGGGGTGATGAGGAAGCTGGTCTTGTTCACTCTCTACACAGCAATGAGGAAGCTGGTCGTGTTCACTCTCTACACAGCGAGGAGGCCCCTCCCTTACTCTCCTGGGGAAATTTTCTTCTGAAACAGGACTGATACCAGTTATTATGCAAGGGCCCCAGGGTTCTGGATGGCCTTGGAGAGGCCAGACTGGGAATAGGGAGCCCAGGCAAAGTGATAGCCAGGATGGTCACAGGATTCCTGGCCTAGCAAAACCGGAAAGTGGTTCTAGCCTAACTTTCAGCATTCTGCAAGTCACAGAATAAACACTCTCCCACAAGTGCTGGTGTCACAGTCAGAGGGGGTTGCCCTTCAACTGGGCGGGAGCGGATTTCCTCCCTTCACAGTACGACTTGCCTAGCAGGACCCATCGCCTAGGGACTGGCCTTCGGGAAAGCTAGGTTGAACTTGCTAGTGCATTTATACCACTCACCCCAGGTGCCCGAGGCAGAGCCCTTTAAGCATAAAGGAGGAATGCGGTAGCTGCTGTCAGCAGTACAAAGCAAGATAACACAAAGCTCAAGATCAAGAACTGTAGTGGGAACGGAGGCAGGTGGCAGAGAAGTACTCTTAGCACAGGAAGCAGAGGAGACAGAACAGGCAAGGAGAGGTGGGGTGAGCGGTGAGACAGCAGAGGCCAGCCTAGAGAGAAGGAAGGGCCTGTGTCACATGGGCAGTGATCACAATTCCCTGACCCACAGGAGGAAGCTGAGGTCAGCTCAGAAGCACTGCAGACTCCCCCAGCTCTCATTTCTGTTAAGGAGCCAAAAGGTGGCAGCCTAGGCAGAGCCCCTGTTTGCCAATGGTGAACAGAAGAACCAGGAGGTGGAAGCTTATGTACAAGTCCCAGATTACAAATATCCTTTCACAGTTCCCCATCTGGACAGCCCTCATTCCATCCTGGGTCTCTTAAAAACCTACCACTTGGGATTGAGGAATCTGCTCCATTCCTGCTGGTGGCCAGACCATCACTAGTGTTCTCTACAAGGAGACAAATAAACCATAGTGAGAAAGTGCCCCTCCCTTCAAGCTATCCAGTGAAACAAAACAAGGCGTAACACTGAGCTTCATGGAGACTCCCGTTTCTCCTTTATGTGGGCCTTTCAATGAGCACACTGGACCACAAGCCTGCCAGAACTTAGAAATAAGGAACCAAGACTGTCCTTGTGGGTTAAATTTTAAGATCAACATGCTAGTAATTGGAGCAAAGATGTGTGAAATGAATGTAAAAAGATAATATGGCTTACAAGGCCAAATACCCTGTTAACTGCAGTAACCTATCTAATGACTAAAAAATTAAGGGGGTGCACAGCAATGTGAATGTACTTAATGCCACCAAATTGTACACTTACAAATGGTTAAAATGGTAAAATTTATGTTATGTATATTCCCTCTCTCTCTCACACTCACATACACAGTTAAGGGCGTGAGGTAGAGTGGCTAGCCACTTAAGGAAGCACAAAAAGGAGTGCTGGCAGGGTGCAGGAGGGAGTGACCCTGGCTTCCCGCCTTCCTACTAGTCCCAACAGACTTTCTGGAGAGGCACGAGGCTGGCCTGACCAGATGCCATTAAACATTCATGTCACAAACCAGCTCCCCTTGTTCTGCCTCACTCCTCATCAAGCATTCTTCTGGGAAGTTGGCTGAGAGGACTGCCTATGTGGACTACAGGTACAGGCACAGGGACCTGAGTGTCTGGTCCCCTGGGAGGTTCTGGTTTTCAGTATAAATTAATAAACTGGCATTCTCATTATCATGTGGTTTCCCACAGAGCTTGCCTGACTGGGAGAGAACTTGCTGGCAAAGGCCCCAGTGCCTAGCGGCTCTGGCAGTTCGAGTTCTTGCACAGCTCACAAGAGATCCTCAAGAGACATGCAGTGGAGACATGCTTGGGTGCCAAGAAAAGAGCTTTCTGGGCCCTTAAGACTAGGGTCAGACTCTGAACAAAGATAGCTGTCTGTCTTCTCCCAGCCAAACACAACCATCCCTGACCCCTTGTAGTGAGCTCCTGTCTTAATGCCTAGTGTCTGCTGCTTGCATTGTTAAAAACAACTCTCTTCCTGAGAAAATGAGAAGCAACCAGAATGGGCAGGTACACTTCCTACAGTCAAATCAATGGGGAAGGGACAGAAAAGGCAGCAAAATTATTTCCCCTTAGTCCCTCCCCCAACACTGGATCCCAGCTGATGATGGAAAATTACAATAAATGCTATTTTCCTCAGTCACCATCTGGTAAGGTTGCCAGTTGCTCCCTGAACGGTGAAAAGCTTGCCTGTATGATCCAAAAACAATACCCCAGCTCTCCAAACACTTGCTGAGTGCCTACTGGGCACCAAGCACACAAAGATCAGCAAAGTGTTCAAGGCACTCAGTCACTGGTGGGCTTGTGTGTTCAGCATTGTTTCAAATCTCAAGTTATAGCCCCCCCCCTCTTTACATATAACTTTAATAAGGTTATCTGATTTTTTAATGCAGAGTGCAAAGCCAAGAGAGATTACAGCCAGCGAGTGAGGAGAGAGAAAAACCGCACAAGGATGCGGGACACAGGCTCACAGGCTGGCGGTATGCAGGGAGCAATAAAGGCACCAGCACATCCTGACACAGAATCAGAATCGAGCCCTAATATCGATGCCAAGCCATCAAGAACAGATGAGGGCCCTAACCGATTTGGCTCAGTGGATAGAGCATCGGCCTGTGGACTGAAGGGTCCCAGGTTCGATTCCGGTCAAGGGCATGTACCTTGGTTGCGGGCACATCCCCAGTGGGGGATGTGCAGGAGGCAGCTGATCAATGTCTCTCTCTCATTGATGTTTCTAACTCTCTATCCCTCTCCCTTCCTCTCTGTAAAAAATCAATAAAATATATTAAAAAAAAGAACAGATGAGGGAAGTCACATAACAATGTTAGAGAGATTGTCAACGAAAACATTTAACAGTTTGGGTTCTCTGGAGTACTTGGGAGGGACCAGGCCCCAGAGGTCCAATGTCTCATTGCCATCAAGAGGTTCCTCGAGGCTCAGTTCAGAGCCAGTGAAGGTTGTTGTGGGAATTAAGTTTTTATTCAAATTGTGAGGCTCTCAGGGTCAATGTTATCTTGATTCCACAGAATCCCTTGCAAGTGAGGGCTGGGAAAAGGAAGGACTCCAGGAAGTATGTTCTAGGTTTTTTGATTTTTAAAATATTTTTATTGATTTCAGAGAGGAAGGGAGAGGGAGAAATAGAAACATCAATGATGAGAGAGAATTGTCAATCAGCTGTTTGCTGCACGCCTCCTACTGGGGATCGAGCTCGCAACCCAGGCATGTGCCCTGATGGGGACTCGAACTGTGACCTCCTGGTTCATAGGTGGATGCTCAACCACTGAGCCATGCTGGTCAGGCTGTACTAGTTTTAACTTGACTCAGAACTCAGCTGGCTGGGTGAGCTCCTCAAGTCATTTGCTCCAGAGGCAAAAATAACCCAAATGTCCAGGGAGCAATTGGGGCAGCCTACCTGATTGAACATTGGACTCTGTTCAAGGGGAAGTCACTTCCTCCTGTGTGGGGTCTGGTGTGGAACCTGCACTCAGTGGTGGGAGAAAGGAAATCACGGAGAAGACGTAGTCCTGCCCCCACCCCAGCCTGCTGCCTACTCTCCCCTTTCTGGGAAGAGGATGGAGAGGACCACTGTGAAACCACTGTGTTGGTAACCTTCGCACTGTGCCTGTTTCTTCTGATTTTTAAAACATCCCCCAAGTCCAGCTATGAAGAACTAGGGAAGAGCAAAAGGCACCCACATCCCAATGAATAAACTGACTCTAAATGTAACATATCCTCAACTCCACCATCTTACCTGTGACATCAGCACATTTCTCAAGACAATCCTCCTTGGTCAGGTAATTATTGTTGTTCCCACCACAGCCTCCATATACAAACTGCTGGCAGGATCCACCAGTGGCATTGTACCACCACCTATGCATGGAGGCCCGGCATTTTCCCACTACCTTCGGAACTTGGCAAAAGTCTAAAACACAAAGTACACACCAGTTAGCTTGGCATGGCAATCCCAGCAACAGAGAACATGCCCAGACCTGCAGGAGGAGGCCCACAGTCGTCCAGAGCCCCAACATGAGGGCCAGTCCAGCACAGTTCCTCCATGAGCTGTTTCTACAACGTCACCATCAGGCCCTCCTTGGTGATTCCTTCCTTGTACAGGAAAGAAGCACTTCATCTAATGACAAAGATACCAACCCACTCAACCGAATTGTATTTCAGTTGCATGTTGGTTCTGTCCTTGCCCCCATTATCAAAGACGCACATATCCAGTACAGAAATTGATGTTCAGATGCAAAAAACAGACTTCAAGGTCCTACTGAATGTGTCCCATCACAGTGGGCCTAGGGGAGCTGAGTGCTGAAAAGCCAGCACTGGAGATGGGAGAGCAGGAAGGAAGCACACTAGCACTCTTAGCACCTCTCAAGAGGAACTCTCTTAACCTTTCCTACCCACTCTCTGACCCAGCACACCGCTTCATACTTAAACTACCACAAGAGCCTCAGAAAGAACTACCCAACTCTAGCTCCCCCCACTGCCAACCCCCAGCTCCAAGGGCAACTCAGGTCACTCCTTTGCTTCCACCTGAGCACACCAAGGTGCCCCCAAATCTGGCCTGCTCTTGTACAAGGGAAACAAAACAATGTTATCAAATTCCAGCCAGATACATCTGCCTGAGAAAGGTCTAGCAATCTGCTCCCTCTCTTAAAAAAAGAGATAGCCTGGCTGGCGTGGCTCGATTCCCAGTCAGGGCAAATGCCCGGGTTGTGGGCTTGATCCTCAGTACAGCTCTTGTAGGAGGCAATGATTCTCTCTCATCATTGATGTTTAAATCTCTCCCTCCCTCTCTCTGAAATCAATAAAAACATATTTAAAAAAAAAAAAAGCCAGGTGACTCAACCTTCCCATGTGATCATGAGTCCACACTACCTCTCCTTATATCCTGGCCTCCATGATAATCAATAAAAACATATTAAAAAAAAAAAAAAAGCCAGGTGACTCAACCTTTCCATGTGATCATGAGTCCTCACTACCTCTCCTTATATCCTGGCCTCCATGAGCTCTACCTCTGGCAAAAGGGAGCCTAGCACAGGGTGCTCGATAAACATCTCAGGGCCCAACACTTGGCTCCATGTTGTTTTCATGTTTGTTAGGTTTACTTCACCAATTAGGGCAGTGGTCGCCAACCTTTCGGATCTCACGGACCACCAGTGGTCTGCGGACCATAGTTTGGCGACCGCTGCTCCAAAGGTTTCCTTAAACCAGCGGTTGCCAATCTTTTGGACCTCACGGACCACCAGTTGGCGATTGCTGCTCCAAAGGTTTCCTTAAACTAGCAGTCGCCAATCTTTCAGACTTCACGGACCACCAGTGGTCGGCGGACCATTGGTTGGTGACCACTGAACTAGAGGATGACTCTAGAAAGCATAGGAAGAGGATTTGGCTTCTCTTGTGTCTCCAAAATATGTCACATCTAGAGGCCCAGTGCACAAATTCGTGCACAGATGGGGTCCAGCTGGCCGGGCCCCAATTGGAGCCGGGCCTGTCAGAGGGAGGAGGAGATGGTTTGAGGTTGGCTGGCCAGCTGGCCCACCCTGATCAGGGCGATCAGGGCCGGGCCAGCTGGGGGGAGGGGCCACGGGTGGTTGGCCGGCTGGCCCTGCCCCTGATTGGGGTGGGAGGGCCAACTGGGGCCCTGATCGGGCTGGTTAGACACCACAGTGCACATCATAGTGACCGGTCATTCCAGTTGTTCCATTGTTCCGGTCACTTGGCTTTTATATATATAGATAATATATAAATATATAAATATATCTCTATATTTATCAATATCTATATATTTTTATATATCTATCTAATCTATCTATATATCTATATACAAATATATGTGAGAGAGAGGGAGGGGGGGGGGGGGGGGGGGGGCCCGCAGGCAGTTGGCCGGCCGGCCCTGACCCTGATCAGGGTGCGGGGGCTGATCTGGGATGGGGCCAGGCAGGGAGAGGGGCTGAAGGAGGTTGGCCAGCTAGCCCCGCCCCTATTGGGGTGGGGGAGCAATCAGGGGCAGGGCTGGCCACCCTGCCCTTGATTGGGGTGGGAGAGGCTGATCAGGGGCAGGGCCAGCTGGGGGGAGGGGCTGCGGGAGGCTGGCTGCAGTGGGCGTCATAGCGACTGGTCGTTCTGGTCGTTAAGGCGTTCCAGTCGCTAGCTTTTTATCTATATAGACTAGAGGCCCGGTGCACGAAATTCATGTGCAGGTACAGTCCCTAGGCCTGGCCTGCGATCAGGGCCATCTTTCCCAGCTGCCCGCAGCTGGCCCTGCCCCCTGCTGCCACCAACCCCCGGTTCCCCGTTTGCCATCAGGTGATCGGTGCCTGACGGCCGGGCAAAGGGACTGAGAGGTCGGCCCCACCCCCACCACAGGTGGCCATTAGGCGATCGGAGCCTGCTGGTCAGGGAAAGGGACCAAGAGGTGGTCAGTGTGCCTCATAGTGACTGGTCCAGCGGTCGTTCTGGTAGTTCTGCAGTTAGGGTCAATTTGCATATTACCCTTTTATTATATAGGACTAGAGGCCCGGTGCACAAAAATTTGTGCACTGGGGGGGTGGGGAGGGGGGTTCCCCAGCCCGGCCTGTGCCCTCTCGCAGTCTGGGACCCCTCAGGAGATAACGACCTGCTGGCCTAGTCCTGCTCCCGGGTGGCAGAGGGCAGGCCCAATCCCTAAGTGCAGCCCCTGGTCAGGCTCAGAGCAGGGCCGATTGGGGAGTTGGGGCACCGCCCCCTGTCACACTCAAGGCAGGGTCGATGGGGAGGTTGCGGCGCCACCCCCTGTCACGCACAGAGCAGGGCCAATCAGGGGGTTGGGGTGCTGCCCCCTGTCACTCACAGAGCAGGGCTGATCAGGGGGTTGGGGCGCTGCCCCCTGTCACTCTCAGAGCAGGGCCCATCAGGGGGGTTGGGGCTCCGTACCCTGTCACACACAGAGCAGGGTCGATCAGGGGGTTGGGGAGCTCCCCCCTGTCACGCACAGAGCAGGGCCTATCAGGGGGTTGAGGAGCTCCCCCCTGTCACTCACAGAGTAGGGCCGATAGGGGAGTTGGGGCACCGCCCCCTGTCACACACAGAGCAGGGCGGATCAGGGGGTTGGGGCGCTGCACCCTGTCACACTCAGGGCAGGGCCAATGGGGAGGTTATGGCTCTACCCTGTCACACACAGAGCAAGGCCCGTGGAGGGGGGTTGGGGCGCCACCCTCTATCACCCACAGAGCAGGGCCGATCAGGGGGTTGGGGCGCCACCACTGTCACACTCGGGGCAGGGCCGATGGAGAGGTTATGGCTCTACCATGTCACACACAGAGCAGGGCCGATCAGGGGGTTGGGGCGCCACCACTGTCACACTCGGGGCAGGGCCGATGGAGAGGTTATGGCTCTACCATGTCACACACAGAGCAGGGCCGATCAGGGGGTTGGGGCGCCACCACTGTCACACTCGGGGCAGGGCCGATGGAGAGGTTATGGCTCTACCATGTCACACACAGAGCAGGGCCGATCAGGGGGTTGGGGAGCTCCCCCCTGTCTAGGATAGAAGGATAGAGGCCTGGTGCATGGGTAGGGGCTGGCTGGTTTGCCCTGAAGGGTGTCCTGGATCAGGGTGGGCTGGGGTGCCGGGGTGCCTGGCCAGCCTGACTGAGGGGCTGAGGGCCGTTTTCCGGCTGGCGGGTGACTGAAGCTCCCAACTGCTCCTTTTTTTCTTTTTT
>NW_005364551.1:443071-451771 GCF_000412655.1 Myotis brandtii | reverse complement strand
AGCCCGGCTGAATGGAAGCCGGTTTCTGGTGTTTTGTTTAGCTTCTTATTTGCAACATAGTACATAGTTGCTTAGAGTTGCAGCTGAGAGGCCGGCAAGTGAGGCGGGGAACGTTGGAGTCCGCAGCAAGCAAGCCTCATGCTCGCTTCAGTGCCTGGCTGCCGGCCGCCATCTTGGCTGACAGTTAATTTGCATATACTCACTGATTAGCCAATGAAAAGGGTAGAGGTCGTACGCTAATTACCATGTTTCTCTTTTATTAGTGTAGATGATCAGCATGAAACCAAATGTTCCAAAAAACATCAATCTTTGCACAAAAAAGGTTGGTGCTGTGCAAAATACCCCCCACACACCAATAAATCACAAGTAACTAGTATAGCAGGAAAAGCATATTCTGAAGTAAGAAATTGTTACTTTGAAAGCAACTATCAATGAAATCACCAGTTAAAACATACCTTATCTGGACATGTGATATGAACAGAATCATACAGCATGTCCAGAATAGGCAAATCATTAGGGTAAGACGTAGATTAATGGTCTCCGGTGCTGAGGGATGGGGTGCTGAGTCCCTGCAAATGGGCACAAGAATCTTTTGGAGATGATGGAAATGTTCCAAAATTGGACTGTGGGGATGATTGGATTATACAACTCTGTAAATGTACCAATGATCTTTGGTATGTAAATAATACTTTAATAAAGCAGTCTTTTTAAAAACAGGGATAATTTTTGCCCATAACACTTCAACCAGAACCAGCTGGGTGTGCACCTGGAGCAGGTACTTTCAACAATGTACCAAAGGTCACAAAACAGCCCTGGCTGTCATGGTTCGGTGGGTAGAGCGTTTGACAGTGCACCGAAGGGTTCAATTCTAGGTCAGGCGCACGTGCCTGGGTTGTGGGTTCGCTCTCTGCCCCTGGTTGGGGTACATATTGGGGACAGCCAGTTGACTCACATCAATGTTTCTCTCTCTCTTGCTCCCCCAGCCTTCCCTCCTTTCCACTCTAAAAAAGTAGAGGGCCCTCGCTGGTTCAGCTCAGTGGACAGAGAGTTGGCCTAAGAACTGAAGGGTCTCAGGTTTGATATCAGTCAAGGGCACATGCCTGGCTGGCAGGCTTGATCCCTAGTAGGAGGTGTGCAGGAGGCAGCCTATCAATGATTCTCTCTCATCATTGATGTTTCTAACTCTCTCTCTCTCCCTCTCTGAAATCAATAAATTTTTTTTAAAAAGTGAGGGAGGAAATACCCTCAGATGAGTATTAACCAACAAACAAAAAAGGTCACAAACATATCCCGTTAACACAACCCAGGGGAAACAAGGCGGGAGAGCTCTCTGGTAAATGATTCTGCCTGACACATATGGCTGGCCAAATGTCAGTGGCAGCATAGCTATGAGACATGACAGTGAGGATCCACTTAGGACCCAAAACTGAAATCATCAAGACAGGGAGCACCCAACTGCTCGAGGCAGCAACAGCCTGCCTGATGTCCTGCTAAGCTGAGAGCCCTGGAAAGCACCCCGATTGCTGTGTGTCCTTGCTTCCTGAGCAGTACCAGGCACTGCCTTTTTTCATTTTATTTTAGGGGACATTTATTAAAACTGGGGACAGTGAAACAAGAAAGGGCCTAGAATAACAGGAGAGGGACCAGGTGGGAAAATGAGGCTAGGCTGGGCTGCTTTGGCTCACTGGGAAGTCAATACAGGTTCAGGGGATTTACGTGGGATAAACTGCTGCTGCACATTACCACCCTGGTTGCAAGTCTCATGGGGTCCCTTGGAGTTTAGGAGGTTGTGCCTGTAGGGGAAGGAGAGGGGAAAGGGAATGGCATGGGCACACTACCTGGATGGAGAGCATGCCCAGGTACTGCCTTTTTGGCAAAGAGCTAAGGGTGGAATTGTACACTTTAAATGGGTGAATTATATAGTATTCGAATTACATCTCAATTAAAACAAAACCTGAGAGAGGGCCAATCGAAGCTCAAGGTAAGAACTACCAGACACCAACGCAACAGGGTGACCAAAGTATAAAGGGTGAAAATTTGGTGGTTTTTCATAAGCACAGATGCCATACACACACTCTGTGCAGGTATGGAAGACTCAGTGTCTGCAAAGAAGAGAAAAAAAACACCTATCCAGGGTGGATGGCAGTTTCCTTGGTGAAGGAAGTCAACACTGCCTGGAATGTGGCCCTCATCTTTACAGGCAGACAACACCCACAGGGATGCTGATCCCTGCTACCACAGCACACAAGAGGATACTGAGAAAATAACTGTCAAGCCAGTTGGATGTGTACATTCACCAGCATACCATCTCAGAAAGCAAGCTGAAACGTAGAAGGTCACTTGGATTTGCGGTTTAGAAAAGTTTGCCGTAGGATTCCCAGGCACATCCTCTCTCTTGGGTCTGCCTCAGAGATGCTTTCTTTCCTGACTGAAATGTTCTTTCTGTGGATATGCTGGTCCCTTCCTTACTAATCTTTCGGGCCTGGGAGGCCAATCTGTCACAGACAGCTGCTCTCAATTATCGCACACTGATTTCATAGCTTCAGTTTCAAAAGCAGCCTATTTCCAGGTTCCTTGGGTAGAGTAGGAGGAGATGGGGAAACTTTACTTTTGTCTCTAAATTAGACAAAAATCACAGCGTATCTGGAGAGAATATTGATAATTGTTGAACCCAAGGGATGATTTGAGGGGGCTCATAAAACTGTTTTCACTACTTTGTTGTGTACATTTGAAAATTCCTATAATAAAAAGAGAAAAAAAGTAATCTCTTTTTTACTCAAATTTTATTCAAGTAAAAGTAAAAGAGCCTGGCTGGTGTGTGGCTCAGTGGATTTATCGTTGTTCCATGGACCAAGAGGTCACTTTTTCGATTCCCAGTCAGGGCATATGCACAGGTTATGGGCTCTATTCCCAGTAGTAGGCATCCAGGAGGCAGCCAAATGGTATTTCTCACTCCCTCTCTCGCAAAAAAAATCAATAAAAATAGATCTGCGGGGAAAAAGTCAAAGAGCTCTAAGTATCTGATTAATTGGCCAAAGTGAGGTTCAATTAAGATGAAATTTAACCATCCACTTACTGTATCAAGACAAGTGCTTCTGTGAATATAGAAGCCAAATGGTGGAAAAATCTCATTTTGTCATATGCTTTTACTAACTAAATTGCTTTTGAGCCTCTATGATATGCATTTTTACTCTCTAGGCTTGAGAGAAATGAGCTCATGAAAAATAAATCTGTTTTATTTGCTTGTTTCAAAGGAGACAGTGTCCCTTTAGGAAACGCAGGCTATATATTCTTGACTTTCAACCCAAATAATAACAAATTTTCTTTCATTATTCTCCAAAAAGCTTGTACAAGAAACCAGAAATACTTTTAGTATGTAAGACAGATTCCACAATTTATCTTCCTTAAAAGAACTTAAGCCCTAGCCGGTTTGGCTCAGTGGATGGAGCATCGGCACATGGACTGAGAAGTCCTGGGTTCAATTCTGGTCAAGGGCACATACTTCAGTTGTAGGCTCACCGCCAATTGATGTTTGATATGTTCCTCTCACATCGTGTTTCTCTCTCTGTCCCTCCCCTTTCTTCTACTCTCTCTAAAAATCAATGGAAAAATATCCTCAGGTGAGAATTAACAAAACAAAACAAATAAACAAAAAAGTAAAGTACTCTACTTTGGTATCCAGATTAAAATCAAGAAGCAGTTTTACTTATTTCTTGCCACCCCATTTATTGCTTTCACCAAGCAGTACACAAGGCACATTATGTGCACTATTTCTAACTGTCACAATAAAACTGTGAATCATGTAGTAATATCCCCACTTTACAGATAAGGACACAGGCCTGATTGGGGTGGTTAAACTAAGCGAGCAGCAGACCTGGATGTGCATTCAATTCATACTGGTCTGATTAGATAGCACCACTGTAATGACTCTTCGGACTGAAAAAGCTACTACAGTACCAGGCACTGGGAAAAACATGACACTGAAGTTGCCTAAAAGCCACAACATTCCTGAAGACCTTTATCACAATCTGAGGGGTCACCAAGGCCAGGCCCTTGGCTGGGCCTGTTTTCAGTCACACTCTGTGACAGGGTCAGGGACAACATCATACCAAAGGAACTGGCCAACGCTGAGGGAGATTTGGTTGGACAAATTTTCAGTAAGTTATTTGTTAATGAATAATTCTATTATTATGGAGATGACAAAATGAGTCTTAGAATAGCTAGGAAACAATTATAAAAAAATGTCTTAAGTCCGACTTGTATGCTCACAAATGCTAGTGCAAAATTAAACACTTTCACCCTGGCCTGTGTGGCTCAATTGGTTGGAGCATCATCCCATACACCAAAAGGTTGTGGGTTCGATTCCTGGTCAGAGCACATACCTATGTTGGGTTTGATCTCCTGGTCGGGGCCCACATGGGGGGCAACCAATCGATGTTTCTTTCTCTTTCTCTCTCTCTCTCTCTCTCTCTCTCTCTCTCTCTCTCTCTCTTCTCTCTCCCCCCTCTAAAATAAGTAAGCATATCCGTGGGCGAGGATAAAAAAAATTAAATACTCTGTTTTCAAAATGCAGAGTAAGAAAAGCTGAAGGGAACCAAATTTGGATATACTCGCTTCACAATATGCAAAAATGGAATTTCAGCCTTCAAGTAACAATAACATACCTTTGGAAAAGCATCCAAAATGGTTAAAAATCACACATTACATGAAATATAAACTGTTTAATTATAAAACCCGGGCAGGCATTTTGAACATTAGTTATTACAAAACTGCCAAATAGCTGGGTCTTTGTCATGAAAACAGGTTTCTCAGGTTCTGAAACCACTAGAGCTTTAACCAAGACACCTAGCCAATGGCTCAGACAATTCCTCTCTGTGTGCAGCTGGCTGGAACCATCTGCTGTCACCTCCTAACAAGGACATCACAGAAACATTAGCCTGGCCCTAACTGGTTTGGCTCAGTGGATAGAGCATTGGCCTGCGGACTGAAGGGTCCCGGGTTCGATTCCGGTCAAGGGCATATACCTTGGTTGTGGGCACATCCCCAGTAGGGAGTGTGCAGGAGGCAGCTGATTGAGGTTTCTCTCTCTTAGATGTTTCTAATTCTCTATCCCTCCCCCTTCCACTCTGTAAAAAAATCAATAAAATATATTTAAAAAAAGAAAAAAAGAAAAAAAGAAACATTAGCCTGGTGGTATGCTCCCAGGCACTACCAATCTAATTTAATTTCACAGGCTGAAGAAGATGGTGTCTAATTATTCTTCAAAAATGCACAACTACAGCTGTGCAGACTGAAAAGTAAGTTTAAAGTTTACTTTAATAAAGTATTTCAAACATTCTAAAAAGTACAGAAAACATAACACTGGTGTATCTAGTTCTCAGCTTTATCAAATTATAACATTTTAAAGGACTAAAATATTGATAGAGTGGAAATATTCATGCACTGGGGCGGGGCGGGGGGTGGGGTGTCTCTCAGCCCAGCCTGCACCCTCTCCAATTTGGGACCCCTCGGGGGATGTCTGACTGCCAGTTTAGGCCCGATCCCTCTCACAATCCAGGACTGCTGGCTCCAACCACTCACCTGCCTAATGGTCCCTAGCCGCTTCTGCCTGCCATCTGATCACCTCGGGGGATGTCTGACTGCCAGTTTATCGATGCCTAACTGCTCCCCTGCTGGCCTGATTGCCCCCAACTGCCCTCCCCTGCTGGCCCGATCGCCCCCAACTGCCCTCCCCTGCCGGCCTGGTCGCCCCCAACTGCCCTCCCCTGCTGGCCATCTTGTGGCTGTGGGTCCTGCATCTTTGAGGGTGGGGCACTCAATTAGCATATTCCCTCCTTATTGGCTGTGGGCACCACCATCTTTTGTGATGACATGAGGGTCAATTAGCATATTTCCTCTTTATTAGATAGGATACCCCTCACTTCAATCCCACTTGCAATGAACAACTATCTTGAACTTGGTGTTTTCTTTACTCATGTTTTCATACCCAAAGTCAGTTTACTTTTTAAAAATATATATATTTTTATTGATTTCAGACAGAAAAGGAGGGGGAGAGAGAGAGATAGAAACACCAATGATGAGAGAGAATCATTGATTGGCCGTCTCCTACACCCCCACTGGGGACCGAGCCTGCAACCCAGGCATGTGCCCTCAACCGGAATCAAACCTGGGACCCTTCAGCCCGCAGGCCAACACTATATCCACTGAGCCAAACCTACCAGGGCGTCAGTTTACTTTTTAAAAAATATATATTCTTATTGACTTCAGAAAGGGAGAGGGAGAGTTAGAAACATCAATGATGAGAGAGAATCATTGATTGGCTGCCTCCTGCACGACCCCTACTGGGGATTGAGCCCACAACCGGGCATGTGCCCTGCCCGAGAATCAAACCGTGACCTCCTGGTTCATAGGTTGACGCTCAACCACTGAGCCATTCAAGCTGGGAATGAGTCAGTTTACTTTTAAAACAAACAAAAATAACTTTAAAACAAACTTTAAAACAGTTTACTTTTAAAACAAACAAAAATAACTTTCCTAGGATTCTAGTCCTTGATACACTTTTTACTCCCATGAGTGCTATAAACTAAAGAACACCTTGCCTCACTATAGGCCTAAAAAGGAAGTCCAATTATCTCCCAAGCCTGAAGCCTGCCATGAAATGGTCTTCTTTCCAACCACCATCTGTTTCTCTAGAGCAAATGTCAGTAAACTTTTCTTTTAATTTTGTTTTATTGCTTAAAGTATTACAAAGAGTATTACATATGTCTCCTTTTTTTTTTTCAGTAAACTTCTTTTATGATGGGTCAAATAGAACATACAGGTAGTACTTGCTTTGCATGCTAGTATTGAAATCATGCAAATAAACAGGGAAAAAATATGACTGTTTCAAAGGGTTTGATTCCGGTCGGGGCACATAGCAGGAGCAACCAATAGATGTTTCTCTCTCACATCAATGTTCCTCTCTCTCTCTCTCTCTTTCTCTTCTACCTTGCTCTCTCTAGAATCAATGAAAACCATATACTCAGGTGAAGATTTAAAAAAAAATAAGTAAAACAAAATTGCTCTGAGAGTTACTTTTTTGTGAAGGTTTTTGCCAGTGTTACTTCCCCTGCGACTTCATCCTTTTTGCCACATTTCTGTTGCTAAGTGGGCCCTCACTAAGGTCCGCTGGGGGCATATCCAGTCTCTCAACTGGAGGTAGAGTCAACATTCCCACAGTCAGCTAGTTATTCTGTCACTCCATTTATGCTCCACTGGAATTTCAGTTCTGGCATTATCACTTTTTTTCTTTGCTGCACTGGAATCTATTTTTGGCCAATTCCTTCTACTGATTAACCATTTATATAAACTCACATAGGTTTATCACTGGGAAACAAGGCGGCAACACAACTACATACTTTGCTGTATATGAACTAACAAATGTGAAAGGACCAATCACTGCTGTACGTGTAGTTTATAGTGATTTGTGACTGTAGGACTAGCAGGGGAAACCTGTACCCATGTACTTTCAGTTATTATACTGTGGTTACTGTATTCTGAGGCCTGTTGTTAAGGGACTGAAATTATTTTATGAAAGCGTGGTAATGAAAATTTTTGCATGTTGAAAACCCTGCAAAGCAAGGACTGCCATTATTCAAGAGCTGTGGGCCACATACTTCTTTTTTTTAACTTTTAGTTGCAATTAAAAAATATTTTTTCCCCATCACCATTTATCACATAGTTCTGATTCAACTCTGTCATTGTAGCATAAATGCTACCTCAGACAATATGTAAATGAATGACAAGGCTGTCATTCCAATAAAGCTTTATTACGGACACTAAAAATTTTATCTCACATAACCTATACATGTTTTTAAAAATTATTTTGATTTTCAACCACTAAAAAACATAAAAATTGTACTTGGCTTGCCAATTATTTTTACAGTGTTTATAAAAAACTCCCTGTTCAGATTTTCCACCCTTACAGAACTCAGTCTTATATGTGTAGTCAGAAGCTACCACATAGATTGCTAGAGTTTACATTTCTTTAGCAGCACTGACCATGCATTCCTTTGCTAAAAGACTGTAGCACACCCTTTTACCAATAAAAACAGCTCTACTCTCTTCATTGAAGCCACTTAGAATTTTAAGAGATAATGGCCAGAGAAATTATTTGATATAAAAAATCCTTGGAGCCCAGCCAGTGTTGCTCAGTGGTTGAACGCTGAACCATGAACCAAGAGGTCACTGGTTCGATTCCCAGTCAGGGCACATGCCCGGGTTGCTGGCTCAATACCCAGGAGAGAACAAGTCCCAGTAAGGGCGTGCAGGAGGCAACCAATCCATGATGTTTCTCTCTCACCGATGTTTCTATCTCTCTATCCCTCTCCCTTCCTCTCTCTCTAAAAATCAATAAAAACAATTTTTTTACATTCTTGGACATCTGAAAATCATATTTTATACACAAAAAATAAGGCAAAGTACAGTTCACTGTTCAGTATTCAAAAGCAAAGAAAGTAATGAAGAGTCATATAATTCAAGAATTTTAAAGACCAGGGGCAACTATTACCAGGGCTTGGTTTTCACAGATCACCACAGCTGAAAATTCACCACCAAGGCATCTTGTTTATGCCAGTGAATAACTGTGAGACATCCACATAATGGAATAACCAGAGCTGTGAAAAGAGTCCAATGTGTATGTGCTGGTACAGAAACATGGCT
>NW_005364551.1:424220-442314 GCF_000412655.1 Myotis brandtii | reverse complement strand
CCAGCACATAGGGCCCTTTAAGAACTTGCAAAGGGAACCGGAAAAACCCCATATTGGGGAGACAAAGAGGGTAAGATCGTATAAATATGAGAAACTTCATGTGTGAAGGACCCAGAATTTGAGAGACATTTTCCTCTGGGCCCGCGCGTAATAAATGTAACTCCATCTCTCTAAGTGTTGCTTGGTTCTTCTACGGTTTTTCTGTAACAGTATAAACTGGAACCATCCAAGGTAAATCCTCCAAGCCATCCTATACACTGAAGGCACTAACTAGGAATGTGGTCCTTGCCCTCCAGGGGTTTATAATTCAATTACAGCCACAAGACTCCCTTGGGTAGAAAAGATAAGAAAAAAGGAATCATACAAGGTAAAATATTATAATCACAGCCTAATTCAAAGGGCTTATAAGCCATACAAGGAAATGACTAAAGACTCTGGTATAGGGGAGTGACACAATAAGGAAGAGTCATTTAGCAAAAGTGTGTAGGACAGATTAGAGTCAGTAGGGGGGAATACCTGGCTCCCTTTTACCTGCTGAAGTTACCCAGGGGCATTTTCCTAACCTGCTAGTATTTCTTCATTCATAACATGGGAACAAAAATGTATAAGCCTAATAATAAAACTGGAAAATGTATAACTCACATATTTCTTAATTCACCAAGCCCCATAGTCATTGATTTAGGCCCACCTACTTAAAAAATCATGCAGATTTTAAAGACCTAGAGTATCTAAATCAGTGATTCCCAAAGTGGGCGCTACCGCCCCCCGGTGGGCGCTGCAGCGATCCAGGGGGGCGGTGATGGCCACAGGTGCATTTGGGGGCGATGAGTAACTGCTATTAAAATTAAAAAAAAATTAATTTCCAGGGGCTGAGTAATATTTTTTCTGGAAAGGGGGCGGTAGGCCAAATAAGTTTGGGAACCACTGATCTAAATCAAAGAATCTTAGGAGGTTTTAGGAAGATTAGGCAGTGCTTTCTGTGATACAAGAAAAAATATATTTGGTCTTTGATCCCCTGTTCCCCTCCCCACCCCCCACCTAAAACCCTTAAAATTTCCCGAGTGTTAGGAGCATCTTTTGTTCTAATATTTGGTCTGTGACCCAGGTTCCTGACACAAGAGTGTCTAAGACCCTGGGAATCTCTGGAGTGATAAAATTACTTTTTGTATGCTAATGAGATGATGGGGATAAAATTACTTTTTGTAAGCTAATGAGATGATGGGGGGAGGGAGGCTGGAGAGCTTCAAAATGGGGCTGTGCATCAGAAAGACCAAGGCAAGATTAAAGGTCTAGAACAGGGGTGGGCAAACTTTTTGACTCGAGGGCCACAATGGGTTCTTAAACTGGACCGGAGGGCCGGAACAAAAGCATGGATGGAGTGTTTGTGTGAACTAATATAAATTCAAAGTAAACATCATTACATAAAAGGGTACGGTCTTTTTTTTTCTTAGTTTTATTCATTTCAAATGAGGCCGTAGTTTGCCCACGGCTGGTCTAGAACGTTCAGCTCCACCCTCCCAAACTCCAGGGAACTGAGTTTAGGAGAGCTTCTGGGTTAGTTAGTGAACACATCCACATGACGGGAGAGTGGCTGGCTCACTCCACACCCCAGGACAGAAACTTCTGTGCTGGGGATTTTCCAGACCGACCTATGTCTCCACCTGGCTATTCATCTGTGTCCTTTATAATAATTCGGCAAATGTTGTTTTCCAGAATCCAGTGAGTGTTCTACTAGCAAATTATTGAACTACTGAACCCAAAGGTATATAAAAGGAACCCTCCATTTATAGCAGGTTGGTCAGAAGTACATATGACAACCTGGGATTTTTAAGTGGCATCTAGGGAGGAGGGGCATTTTGTGTGACTGAGCCCTTAACTTGTGGAGTCTGTGCTAACTCTGGGTACTATCAAAATTGAGTTATTAAAAAAAGAATTGAGTTAAACCATAGGACACCCCATCAGTGTCTGAGAACTTGAGAACTGCTTGATGTAGAAAAACCCACACATCTGGTGTCAAAAGTATTCTGTAGTAAACAGGATAGTTTTCACTTTAAAATCTTTTCACGTTAAGGGCTAAGAATGTTAGCAAGAGAACAATCTTGAGGACATTATAAATAAAACTCAGCCCAAGTTGATGTGAAGGCCTCTGTGTGTGATTTATACCTGTTCTGGATCTAGTTAGTATAAAAGTGTTATTTGGCAAGTTTGTTAGCAAAATGTCCCCCTATGTTTCCTGCTGAGGAATGCACCATTAACCTTGAGAGTATCTTGACAATGTCGTATCTGGGAAAGGGCATTTGCTCACTGTAACTTGAATTCACTAATAGGCCCCACTGAGCTAAATTCTGCAGGCTTGCTCTGATGCATCTTTTTTTTTTAATATGTTTTTATTGATTTTATAGAGAGAGGAAGGGAAAGGGATAGAGAGAAACATGGATCAGCTGCCTCCTGTACACCCCATACTGGGAATCAAACCTGCAATCCAAGCATATGCTCTGATGGGGAATCAAACCAGTGACCTCTTGGTTAATGGGTCGATGCTCAACCACGCCAGCCAGGCTCTGAAGCATTTCTTGAAAACAGTTCAAATGGGAGGGTTGTCTTTAACACACACAGGTTAATATCATAAGATTGTTGTGAAGATTATAATAGTTTATGATACATTACAAGCGCTTAAAACATTTAGCACAAAGCTTTAAATAAACAGTAGATATTATACTTTTATGAAGACCAGACTAATATAGAGACAGTGGGAACGAAAATAAAGAAAAGGATGACACACTTCACTAGAAAGTCCAACTGAATGTGGTGACTGACAGGATATAGGGAATATGGAAAATCAAAAGTACAACCTCAGATTAAGGAGTTGGTCAAACCAGTTCAATCACTCCTTCCCTTGGATTTTCTGCTATGTACCATTTGCCATGACTGAAGTGACAAAACTCCTTATCTTCACCTGAAGTAAGGTAATGGCAAACTATCACACAGATCGAACTCCTGCACCATGAGATTATCATGAGATCAAGAGTTCAGGGACAGAAAGCCCAAGGGTGGGACTGGAGAAAATAAGAAAAAATATGCCTTGGTTACCCATTTGGACTGCAAATATCTTTCCTCTGAAGATTGAGAGAATCTCATTGTATGAGTGAAGAGGTACTCAATGCCAGGGAGGTAAGCAAGCTGTTTTAATTCTACCATGCCAAATTCCAAAGTTGACATTTATTTTATAATCAGCCTTAATTCACCTATTTTGGTAGCTAGATAGGTTCTACATACTTGAGTACTTCTGTTTACAGAATGGAAAACTACTAACTACCCATCTCCTCTAGGTCCAGGTGTCTGGAAGTTGTCATTAATAGGATAATTCAGAAACTTTAAAATAACCCGTAGGTATTTATGAGGAAAGAACATTTACATGGACAAACCCAACTTCAATTATAAGGCTCATAAAATCTTAACGTTTTAGATATAAAATCTTGGCATTTTAAGATATAAAATATTTAGATAAAGTTTACATTTCATAAACTACCAACACAACACAAACCAGCACTCCTGCCCACCGGCATTTCATATTTATCACCCAAACAGGAGTATAAATTATACCGTTACTAAATTCATAACTAGAAATACAGTAGGCCATCTGAACAACTTGGAAACAAACAGTTTCAAAGTCTTTCATGAGACTGTTAGTTCACATTCAGGGGATCTTGACCTTGTTTGAAAAATGGATCATTTTCAGAAACTGATAAAACCTAATGGACCCTCTTCCTAGAGCAGTGTTTCTCAACCTGTTTTTTACTATCACACTCTCCACCCACCCCAAGGAGCCCTCACATGTTTTTCCTAGTCACCCCAGGAAATTCCAATACCACACATACTGTATACTTATTTATACAGAGTGGCCCTTTGAAAGGTCATAAACTATTGTAATATATAATATCTCCTCCATCCTCCGAACATGCCTTAGACACTGGGAAACACATGGACAAAATATCACATGTAAACTTAGGGACTTCAGATTAAGGGGCTTCTAAAGACAGGGACCCAGGACCCCATTGATGAAATTCATCTCAAACATCTGAAAAACAACAATTAAAAATGTTTACCCTTATTTCTTTTTTTTAAAAAATATATTTTCTTGACTTTTTACAGAGGCAGGGAGAGGGATAGAGAGTTAGAAATATCGATGAGAGAGAAACATTGATCAGCTGCCTCCTGCACACTCCCTACTAGGGATGTGCCCGAAACTAAGGTACATGCCCTTGACCTGGGACCCTTGAGTCCACAGGCTGATGCTCTATCCACTAAGCCAAACCGGTTAGGGCTACCCTTATTTCTTTTTATTGATTTGAGAGAGATTTGTTGTTCCACTTATTTATGCATTCATTAGTTGAATCTTGTATGTGCCCTGACCCTCTAACCAACTGAGCTACCCAGCCAGGGCAACCCTTATTTCTAAAACTGTTTCTTCGAAAGTTCCTGGGCCTCACATTCCATCACAGGGAGTTTTCAAAAAGATCTTATCAGAAACAACACCTGAAATGACATTTGTGACCAGGATCATACAAAGATATCCATAATCCATAAGCTAATGATTCTAGACTCATCTATGAATTAGTCATATGACCAGTAGGCCACCAAGGCCTCCTAGGGTTAATGAAGTCATTTTGGTGTGACTTCTTCAGAGTTCTCTCCCCCTCACATGAATCACAGGCTACTATATCCCTTATTTGGCCTTCCTTGTCAGTCTCAGGACATGGCAAACAGAGGCTTGGCTGTCTGGCCAACTACCAAGAAGACAAGCTTGAGCAAGCAAATGGCTCTGGGGATAGGTAAAATGAGAAACAGGTGGGGCAGTAGCAGTGAAAGAGAAGCTGGCTTTTTCTATCACAGGTTGCACTTTCAAATGCTGACCAGGACAAAAGAATGTTTCTGATGGAAAGTATCTTTTTCCACAGAAAGGTCCATTCTCCCTCAGTGGACCTAAAAGCAAAGCCCTGAATGTTCTTTGGGGATTGTTGCCATTTGAGCTTCAAAGCCCATGTTTTCAGTAAACACCAAATCTTGCCTTACTTTTCTTCAAAGTACTCATCCCCAGATCTATATTCATTGTTCATTTCTTTATTGTATTGTCTTCATCTCATCACAATTTAATTACCATGGACTGTGTGTCTTTTTTTTCAGTGCTCTGTTTCCAGGGCCTAAAAATAAAGCTTGGTATGTGCTCAATAAATGTGCTGAATAATTATTTCAAACTGTCCCGGAACCACTTTCTTGCCTGCAAGCAGAACAAGAGCCTCTTCTACGGCAGACAAGAATACCAGAAGATGCTATTTTGGAGAATCCCCAGCTGATCACCAACACCAACTACACATTAGCTCCTATCTATCACTGTGTCTTTGACCATCCAGGGGGATGAGAAGAGAAAAATGTACTGACTAATAACACGCTTATTAGAGATTTGCTAAAGTTCACCCTTTTAGTAAAAATTCTGGGGAAACTGTAATTAACCCAAGAGTTTGATGGAAACTGAAAATCACGTGAAAGTGCAATAGAGGCTCTCAAATGCTGCATTTGTCCTCAGCTTAAGTCCCAAAAATAAATCCCAGGCCGGGATAAAGGTATTGGCAACAGTTACTATGCCAATATACAATATAACTGACTACTCCCTAAAGGAATTTTTGAGGTTCTACTCTGCAGAGGAATATATTACTGTCCTTGTATTGATCAAAATTACCTATTTGGGGGCCCTCCAAATACCTGGGGAAGAGAGAAAAAAATTACGCACATTTGTTGTCACCTAATAAGGGGTTTTCCACTCCCCAACATCAATAACACACATACATACACTCATTGTACAATTTATAGAGTTGTTTTAGCCACCTCCATTTACTAAATGAAGCATATTCTTAAGGTGGAAGTCACAGCTCCAATGTTTACAGATAAAAAGGGTAAGCCAAGTGAACACACACACACACTGAGAGTAGTAACTAGCGGCTAGCCCAGGGGTGGGCAAACTTTTTGACTCGAGGGCCACAATGGGTTCTTAAACTGGACCGGAGGGCCGGAACAAAAGCATGGATGGAGTGTTTGTGTGAACTAATATAAATTCAAAGTAAACATCATTACATAAAAGGGTACGGTCTTTTTTTTTTTTAGTTTTATTCATTTCAAACGGGCCGTAGTTTGCCCACGGCTGGAGCCTGTCCAAAAGGAGGGATGGGCCCCAGCCCATGGTGATGTGTGGGAACATAGGCCTGGTGGCACCAGATCTTCATATTTTCAGGGAAAGCCAAAATATAAATTTTCCTATTAAAAATTTATACTTTCTTTGTGCTTTCCATGATTCTCCTCTCACATGCTTATCACATCAGTCCCAGCCTCCTAAATTACCCATCATCCTGTCTTGTTATCATTTCCCTTTCCCCAACTCTTGGGGGCCTCTCTATTTACGACCTATCTTAAGTAAAACCTCTCCTTTTCTCAATCACTTTGACTTTCTTATCTCTAACCTAATCTGTTCTCCCCTGAAGATATGCTTTCTCTTATGCCCTTCTAAGTGGGTAGGTCACCTTGCTCCTAGGTGCTACTTCCAGACATTCTACCTCCATCCTCTCCCTAGTCCCCCAGCAAAGAATCTTATCCTCAGAGCAGATAGTATCCACCTTGTGCATCATCTCCTGACCCAGGCCATTACACCTCACTTCTCCATGATTTTAGCTCCAGGCTCACTGCCACTCCCCGTCTTCCCATCATAATCCTTGGTGATTTCCATGTCCGGGCCAGTGATCCTTGAATTATCCTGACCTCTATAAAGACCTCCTCTCCTCCAATGATTCTATCCTCCCCCAGACTCTTCCATGGTCATGCCTAGGCCTTGTCTTAATAACTGCAGTCTTGCCTTAGCCGGTTTGGCTTAGTGGACAGAGTGTCAGCCTGGGGACTGAAGGGTCCCGGGTTCAATTCCCATCAAGGACACACACCCAGGTTTCAGATTCAATCCCCAGAAGAGAAAATATGCAGGAGGCAGCCAATCAATGATTCTCTCTCATCATTGATGTTTCAATCTCTCTCTCCCTCTCCCTTCCTCTCTGAAATCAATACAAATATATATTTTAAAAAATAAAAATAACTGCAGCCTCTTCAGAACTTCAGTTTCATGCATCTCATTCACTGCCCACCATGTCCTAGCTTTCTAGTTCATTCCCTCCAAAACCTCAATTTCAGCAATCCATTGGCCCTACGACCCTTCCATGACTCCTCAACCCCCTCATGTCTTCACAGATTAAATTCCTTGATCTACTAGTATAATCAGCCCCTAAACATTTGTTCACTACACACTTTTATCTGACAGAGCCTATGCAGCTCCACCCTACTTACCTGACAAAGCCTATGCAGCTGCTTGTGGCTGGAGAAACACCTCACTCAGGGAAAAACAAAGCAATCAGGAAAGAAGAAGGAGGGAAAAAAAAGGTAGAAAGCTTTCAAACAAACAACTTCAGATAAGCAAGGGCATTAGTTGACCCAGCCAAACAGGAGTACTTCTGAAAGGTCAGTAGGTCCAGTCATCTGCAGCAGCCAGGGAGGCCACTGCAGCCAGACCTGGCTTTGTCAATTACTATTTTGTGACCTTAGATAAGATCTGTAACTTCCCCACACCAGGTTTTCTCAAAGATTAAATAACACATGGAGAAGTCAGGCCAGTGAAATCATTTGGTCTGGCCCTGCCAAGGCATTAGGGGTGAATTAAATGTTTGACCAAATATAGCAGGCTAATTTGTAAGCTGATAATTTTGTATGGCCCTCGAATGATGTTATAAATATCCAAATGGCCCTTGGCATAAAAAGGTTCCCCACCCCTGAAATACAGATGCAGAGTAAGCAATAGATGTTAGCCCCAAACTCAGTTTTGACAAAGTCCAGGCCAGGTAACTGGAAGGTACTATACATCCTTAACACAATTACTTCATCTACATAAGTCCAGAAGGGCTGACAAATCCTGGTTCAGACTGCAAGAATAATGAACAAAGAATAAGAATAATGCATTCCAGCCCTAGTCGGCTTGGCCCGGTGGATAGGGCGTCAGCCTGCGGACTGAAGGGTCCCAGGTTCGGTTCTGGCCAAGGGTACATGCCTGAGTTGCGGGCTCGATCCCCAGTGTGGGGTATGCAGGAGGCAGCCAATCAATGATTCTCTCTCATCACTGATGTTTCTATCTCTCTCTCTCCTTCTTCCTTCCTCTCTGAAATCAATAAAGAAATACATTAAAAAAAAAAGAATAATACATTCCTAATTCTTATTCCTCTATAGCTGAGCCCTTGACATCCCCAATAACTCATTTTTTTTCCTCTCTGCCTCAGGCAAAGAGAAATTAAGTTTTCAGAAGTCACTGCAGATGATGACTTGTTGCACACCCATCGGCTTTCTCACTTTTCACCTAATAGGCTGGCCTATGCCTATAAAGCCACTGGCTCCTGCCTGTTTCTCTCACCTCACATCCTACTCCAATTCTCCCTTCCTCCCTTTCTGCTCCAGCCACACACACTGGCTGGCTAGCTTTCCTGGTCTTTTCCTTCAAAACCACCCTGTGTGTTCCAGCCTCAAGGCCTTTGTACTCCATTACTTCCAACTGGACACTCACCCCTAAGGTCTTTGTGTGGCTGCCACCTCCTCACTTTTCATCTTAGAGCTCAGATGTCGCCCTCCTCAGAGAGATCTCCCCTGACTACCGAACTAAAGTGACCCCTATCAGGCATATTTTTATATGGATCTTACAAGGGGTCCTGCAGGCTGGCTGGCTTCTTTGTTCACATGCCAGGCACCCACCTGAGAGGGGTTGGGGCTGGAAGGGGGGCACAATTCTAGGAACACAGTCTTGCTGAAGGATAGAAAAGACTAGGAGAGGAAGCACAGGAACATAGATATTTATATATCTGGGTCACAGGGCAAGTCATAGAGAAAGCATGGCAAGAGAAGCAAATTGCCTCAAAACATACACATGGAATCTGAATAGTGTACTTTTTGAAGGGAAAAAATGAAATTTGGAACCTGTCGTTTGTTCATAATAGAGAATAAAATTTTAGGTGATTTTATTGGGGGGAAAAGTGGCCCCCGTCATCTTACATCACCTCATTTGTGTACTTCGCCCTGTTCATTTACTTCTTAGTAATTTAATATTGTGATGAGTGCTCTTTATTTAAATGTTTACTCACTGTCTGTCTCTCCCACCAGATTATAAGCTCTGTGAGTGTAGGGACCTGGCTTGTCTGAGTCACAGCACTGTCCCTGACACATAGCAGGGCCTCAAAAAGTTTTGCTGAATCAATGAATTCTTTCAACAGTTATTTTCAAAGCCCACTTGTGCTTGTCTTAAGAGTTAAGGTTCTAACACCTGTTCAAAAAGACCTTTCAAGCTAAACTTCCTTAAGAGTGGAGAGGTTTAAATCCGAACCTCTTAAAGGACCAATCCAATAAATCTAGGCCCAGCTCCTCAAAACCAATATTATTCTTTTTTTAAATTCTCACCTGAGGATATGTTTTTTTATTGATTGTAGAGAAGGAGGGAGAGGAAGAAAGAGAAACATCGATGTTTCATCGGCTGTCTCCCGCACGAGCCCGAGGGGAGTAGGGTGGTGGGGGAGGGGAACCAAACCCGCAATCTAGGTACGTGCCCTGACCGGGAATCGAACCCGCAACCTTTGGTGTCCGGGATGATGCTTCAACCAACCGAGCCACCCGGCCAAGGCGCCAATACTCTTCTTATACCCTGGCATCTGGCAAAATTTCTCCCCTCCAACACTTTTGCTTTTCTTCTTCTTCCTGTTGATTTCTCTGAGAATCACCTTCCTTCCTGGAGGCGCTCCACTGCCGCTGAACCAGAAAGGTTTCTCAGGAGGCTCACGTCCAAGCTCTAAAGAGGTGGGGGTGGAGCCGGCTTCCCAGAAGCAAACTGCCAGCAGGTCACCTACCCAACCCCCTTCCTCACAGGCCTGGCCGCCCAAGGCTTTCCCGAGCCTTGGGACTTCGTGCGGCCAAGACGCGGCTGGCCTTCTGGGGGGCCTCTCACCCCTTCCTGCCACGGGAGGGGCCGCGCCACTCCCCGGCGACACGCTGGTCTCGTCCCTCACCCACTGGAAACTCTCTCAACGCGGACTCCTCCGCCCGGCCGCACTCCCGAGAGCTGCCAACCCCTTCAAAGGCTCCCTCTCCCAGAGCTGGCTCCACCACACCCGCTGTGAGCTTCACCAAGTCGCCCCATTTCCTCCCCCGTCATTCTCCCCACTCAGACCTTGTCCAGGATCCCTCGGATCCCAACTTACCCTCCACATCCTGCCCCTAACGTCCCGCCTTCGGCCTCTCGGCCATCCACTCCTCCCTGGAGACCCGCCCGGGCACTCACCGTGGACGTCACGTTCTCCGTCGGCCGCTTCGGCCCCGAAGAGGAGCAACGATGCCAGCAGGGCGAGGAGCGCCGGGCACCGCCTCGGCCCACACAGCTGCGCCATGACTAGCTCCACCGGCCGCGCGCAGGCGAAGCCTCCAGCCGCTGGCCGTTGGGGTCTCGCGATCAGGTGCGAGAAGCCCCTTGCCGCGCACGCGCACTGGAGCGCCTCGCGGGCAGGTGCGGACGCTCGTAGAGGGGTCGCGCTGGCGCTGGCGCAGGCACTGGCGCCGAAGTCTCCGGAAGAAAGCGCCTTTCTCTGCCTCCTACGCCCACACCCGGGAGAACGCTCCTCACTCGCCCTTTGGCCCCCGGTGACACACAGCGACTGCCCACCGTTCAGAACCCCACCACACAGCAAATGGCTCGGTGGAGGCTGGAGCCAATGGCGGCCGCCTAGAAGGAGACGTCGAAGGTGGCCTGGGAGGGGGCGGGGAGCACCTGGCGCAGGCGCAGGGAGCAGGCACCTGCGCGGCCGTCCTCTCTCGGCGCACCTGGGCCCGCCCCCTGGCGCTGGGGAAAGGGCCCGGGCTAAGGTTGGCTCCGCCCCGGGTTAAGCCTGGCTTGCGGGTAGGCGCATGCCCGCTGAGCCCGGCTTCCTGCTACCCTTGCCCTGGGGCTGGTTGATGAAGACCCAGTACCTTCGCCCAGCTCCAAGTGGAAGCAGAGGGCGCAGACACGCTCCTCCTGAAAAGCTGGCTTTTTGCCCGCCTCAATTCAACCTTCCTTTGAGGAAGAGGAATTTATTTTTTTCTAAATTCAACGTTCCCTAAGCGCCTAGTCGGAACTTGGTAATGCAGCACTGACCACGTCAGACTAGTCCCTGCGTCTCTAGTCTCTAGATAGGAGCAGCCACAGGGCAGAGTGACTAGGGATGTGACGGGGAAGCACAGGCCAAGTGATCATGAGCTGGGGTGGTGGGTGATGGGAACCCAGACACATCCCCCATTCAGTGTGAGAAAGGGCTTCTCCGGAGGAGGGGATGGACTTACGAATGAACACCAGCCTCGGGCTCTGCCTCTACAGTTCCCAGTCCTGAGAAGTAGATAAATTATTCACCAGACTGGGATAGGGGCAGCGATAGGGAAGCACAGGCAGAGTAATCAGGCCCTAAAGGAGGAAAGCCCAGAGGAAGTGCCTGACCCAGCGTGGGGGCCAGAGAGACTTCCTGGAAGAGAATCTCAAAAGGAGGATGGAGTGGGACAGGCATAGGAGTAGAGGAAAATAAAAGAGACCTATTGAGCTGGGTAATGGAGGGGGGCCCACGAGGAGGTGGTTTTGAAAATGAACACTGACAAAAGGGATAATGGACAAACATTCCAGGAATTAGAACAGCAAAGCAAAAAATCCTAAGATAAGAAAGACAACAGTATGTTATAGGAGCCAGGGCCACTCCCACTAGTCAGCCTCCCTCCTGACATATTAATACAGGGGTGGGGCAAAATAAATAATACAGGAATAAACTCTGTTTCCTGTACTTACAACTATAAACCTATTTTCATCCACCCCTGATATGTGAAGCGCCTTAATTGGGTAAAATGGTGTTTACCTTAAAGTTTTATGCCAGCCATCTTCTTTAATCTTGCAGTGAGGTCCTGGGACTCCAGATCAAGATTCCAAATGTGAGCCCAAAGATCTCCCCAGCACCTGAGCACTCCACCCCTTCCCCTATCCCACTAAGCCCAGGCTTGAACTAGAAGACTGAGAAGACTGTAGTAAGAGGTGAGGCTGATGAGGTGGCACAGGCATATTCATTCATTCATTCATTCATTCATCTATTCATCTATGCCTTCCTTCTGTACATTCATTGAGTAACCACTGTGAGTCAGGTACTGTTGTAAATGCTTGAGAAGATACAACAGCAAACAAAGCAAAACTTGTGCCTTGTTGGAACTCCCTTTATAATGTTGGGAACAGTGGTGGAACTAATTTTTTTACACCTCCTCCTCTCTAATAGAAAATTATTTTCAATAATTATTTTATTTGTTATTTCATTTTAAAGTTAACAATTGAAAATGAATAGATTTCCATTTTTAGACATATTACTCAAATTCAGTAGGATATGTCAAGTATGAATAAAAATTTGCATTTAACAAAAATATTACACCTTGCAGTTCATACCCTGATTCACTGTTTTAAAATTTAAACACAAAAACTCTAAAAGAATAGAATGGCAGAAGAGTTTCTTCATCTTTAGGAACATAGTGCTATCATTCTCATTTGTCCTATCATTCTAATCTGTTATTTAAATGCAAAAATATGTAGAATCACAGAGATTAGAGACTCAAACTGTGCCTGATACAAACCCAAATGATTCTAAATTGTTATGAACTTATTTTCAAAGTGGACCATAAAGCTGAATCTTTAGATGTTAGAGGTTACCCTAGCACAGTGGTTGGCAAACCTCGGCTCACGAGCCACATGCGGCTCTTTGGCCCCTTGAGTGTGGCTCTTCCACAAAATACCACGTTCGGGGTGCGCACGTACAGTGCGATTGAAACTTCGTGGCCCATGCGCAGAAGTCGGTTTTCGGCCTGGGTGAGTCTACTTTGAAGAAGTGGCGTTAGAAGAAGTGGGGGGTGTCGGTTGGGCGAGGGGATACGCAGGGATACGTAGCGCGGGGGAGGCGCGCACAATTCATGCATGAGTTGAGTGAGCCAGTCAGTCAGCAGTCTCATTGTGCAGTGGTTAGTGCTAGTTGCATCCGCAAATCGCGCGTGGGTGACAAATGTACCTACTCGAAGCATAAAGTTACCTGTATTTTTCCAACCAGCTGCAAATCCTACAGGTATTTTTGTCATCAATTTAAGAATTGTAATTCTTTTGTGTTGGTGGCTTTATATCTATATAGTTTAAGTTTAAAAAATGTGGCTCTCAAAAGAAATTTCAATCGTTGTACTGTTGATATTTGGCTCTGTTGACTAATGAGTTTGCTGACCACTGCCCTAGCTGGTTTGGCTTAGTGGTTACTGCATCTACCTATGGACTGAGGGGTCCTGGGTTCAATTCCGGTCAAGGATACATGCCTGGGTTGCAGGATCGATCCCCAATAAGGGGTATGCAGGAGGCAGCGGATCAGTGATTATCTCTCATCATTGATGTTTCCATCTCTCTCCTCCCTTCTTCTCTGAAATCAATAAAAACATATTTTTTAAAAAAATAGAGGTTAACTCTGGGAGTTCTCTATACAGGCCAACCTAGGAGATAAGCTGGATTTGGTTCCAGACCACTGCAATAAAGCAAGTATAAAGGAAGTTGTTATCTTTTTTCTGATGGAGGGTCTTGCCTTCAATTTGTAAAAAACATAACATCTGTGAAGTGCAATAAAGCGAAGTGCAAAACAAAACAAAAATAAATAAAAACAAGGTATATCTGTATTTGTTTCCCTGTAGAATATTGTGGCAAATAGATGTTGGGAAGCCCCCATGTTCATGGCCTGTATAATCCCCTCCCCTCAAGTGTGAGCAGAACCTGTGGCTTGTTCTAACCACTAGAATATGGCAAAGGAGGTTCATGATTACACTACATTATGTAAAACCCTGTGTTAGTGGACTGGAGAGAGAGAGAAAATCTCCTTGCTGGCTTTGAAAGAATTTACTACATTGTGAGAGGACCTATGGAGAGGACCACACAGCAAGGAACTGTAGATGACCTCAAGGAGCTAAGGAACCGCATGGACAGCCAGTAGGAATATGAAGACCAAATCCCTCAAGTTATTAGAAGCAAATCTTTCTTTAGTCGAGCCTCTGATGAGACCACAGCCTTGGCTGATACCTGGATTGCAAACTGGTGATTCTGGAGCAGAGGGCCCCAGCTAAGCCATGACTGAACTGATCCACAGAAACTATGAGATAATAAATGTGTGTAGTCATTTATTGTGCAATGATAGAAAATGAATACAAATACAATGTTTGCTAAAGAATAGAGTAATAAAAAATCTAATTTGAAGCTTATAAGGATTGTTAAAATTCTATAGTAACTGTTTAGTAAATAGAACAACAAAAGATTTTTTTCCTGGGGGTGGGAGGATCATTTTATCACTGATACTGTATCGGTGCATGGTATAATAAAAGCTTTTGGTCATTTTTATTATTTTCAAGTTCTCTACAGACAGTACATCACTTATTGCCTGTACCCAAGGGGGACCACTCACATTGCCCTCCTTTTGGGACACCAGTAGTTGGAAAACAGACAATAAATAAAACGTGTAAAAACAGGGTGGCTAGAGAAGACCTCACTGAACAGATGACATTTGAGGAAGATATAAGAGTGAGCCCTGTGGATATCATTCTGGGGAAGAGCTTTCCTGGCCGAGGGAACTGCCAGTGCAAACCTGCTGGAATGGAACCATGCCTGGAGCTCTGAGTGTAAACAAAGGAGCTTGGCCTTCAGCCTCAGGGCAATGAAAAGCTATGGACAGTTTCTTTCTTTTTAAATATAACAGCTTTATTGAGATATAACTCATCATACAATTCACCCTTTTAAAGTGTACAACTCAATGTTGTTGTTTTTTGTATATTCATGGAGTTGTGCAACTATCACACAATTTTAGAAGATTTAATCAACCTCAAGAAAACAAAAGAAAGAAAAAAAAGAAAAAAAATGCCATATTCTTTTTTTAAAAAAATTTTTTATTGATTTTTTACAGAGAGGAAGGGAGAGGGATAGAGAGTTAGAAACATCAATGTGAGAGAAACCACCCACTGTCCTCATCCCTAGGTGCACGATTTTTGTCCAGTTTCTTCCCGCATCTCCCATTCCCCTTTCCCCCCCAAGAATAGTCAGTCCATTCCCTTTCTATGTCCCTGATTCATTATAATCACCAGTTCATTCTGTACATCAGATTATTTATTCACTTGGTTCTTAGATTCACTTGTTGATAGATGCATGTTTGTTGTTCACAATTTGTATCTTTACCTTTTTCTTCTTCCTCTTCTTAAAGGATACCTTTCAGCATTTCGTATAATACTGGTTTAGTGGTGATGAACTCCTTTAGCTTTTCCTTATCTGTGAAGCTCTTTATCTGACCTTCAATTCTGAATGATAGCTTTGCTGGATAAAGTAATCTTGGTTGTAGGTTCTTGGTATTCATCACTTTGAATATTTCTTGCCATTCCCTTCTGGCCTGCAAAGTTTCTGTTGAGAAATCAGCTGACAGTCGTATGGGTATTCCCTTGTAGGTAATTGAGTCTCTTTCTCTTGCTGCTTTTAAGATTCTCTCTTTGTCTTTTGCTCTTGGCATTTTAATTATGATGTGTCTTGGTGTGGTCCTCTTTGGATTCCTTTTGTTTGGGGTTCTCTGCGCTTCTTGGACCTGTAAGTCCATTTCTTTCACCAGGTGGGGGAAGTTTTCTGCCATTATTTCTTCAAATAGGTTTTCAATATCTTGCTGTCTCTCATCTTCTGGCACCCCAATTATTCTGATGTTTGTACGCTTGAAGCTGTCCCAGAGGCTCCTTACACTATCTTCGTATTTTCGGATTCTTTTTTCATTTTGCTTTTCCGGTTGGGTGTTTTTTGCTTCTTCGCATTTCAAATCTTTGGCTTGATTCTTGCGCTCCTCTGGTCTGCTATTGGGTGTCTGTATAATATTCTTTATTTCAGTCCGTGTATGCTTAATTTCTAGTTGGTTCTTTATCATAGCATCGAGGGTCTCATTAGTTTTCGTGACTCTCTCCTCAAGTTTATTGACAGCTTCTAGCACATTTTTGCAAGCCCTCAAAATTGCGATTTTTAGCTCTATATCCTCCATTTCTGTCATGTTTTTTTGTCTCCGCATTTTTTATGCTTTCTTGGTGCACCCCCTAGTGGTCTTTGTGCGCAGTCTTGTTCTAGTTGAGCCTTGATTGTTGTAGTTAATACTAGAGGGATTTGACCACCAGGCCGACTGGCTGTGTGAATCAGCTGTGTCTGCCGCGGAAAACTTCTGTCCTCTGGGGAGGTGCTAATCTAGCCTTTGCCTGAGGCGATCTGGCAAATGGCTCTGCGCAGGGCTTGGGCGGGGCGGGCTCAACAGGGCGGGCGGGCGGAGGGAGCGGTTATGGCCCCTCTCAGTCCCGTTCCCAGAGGCTCTGCTTCTCAGAACCCCCGGAACCGCTGCAAACCTCGGAGGGAAAGCTGCCTTCCAACTGATGCCAGACACTCCCGCTTCTCCCGTTTGGGTCCGAGTCCCCAGCGATTCGCCCGTATCTGGAGCTCAGAGTCTGAGACTCCCCCCTGACCGAAAACGACAACCGCGCTCTCAGCCACCAGCCCGCTTTGCGCGCGCACCTCCGCACCTGAGTTTTTTCCACACTGCGCCTCCTCTGAGCCTCGGTGTGCTGTTATTTTTCCTTCTAGTTGAAGAGTCTCTCCTCAGCCAGCCTTCCTGTGGTTCTGGGTGATGTCCGTTCCGTCTTTTAGTTGTATTTTTGAAGTGGTTGTTTGCGGCAGCAGTCTCCGGTGTTTACCTATGCCGCCATCTTGGTCTCTCCCAATGCCATATTCTTTAGCAGTCATTCCCCCTGCACCCCAATTCTCTCAGCCCCAAGCAACCTAAACATTTCCTATAAATAGTCATACAACATGTAGCCTTTCGTGTTTGGATTCTTTCACTTAGTGTGTTTTCAAGGTTCATCCATGTTGTAGCATGTGTTAGTACTTCATTTATTTTTATTAATGAATAACGTTCCATTGTATGGCTATATCACATTTTATTTATCCATCAGTTGATAGCTGGGTTATTTCTATCTTTTGGCTATTTTGAACAATGCTGCTATGAAAATTCATATACACATTTTTGTGTGAACCTAAGTTTCCAATTCTCTAGTACATATCTAGGAGTGGAATTGCTGAGTCATATGTTAACTCTAAGTTTAATATTTGGAGGAACCAACAGGCTGTTTTCCAAAGTGGTTACAACATTTTACATTCCCACCATCAATGTATGAGGGTTCTGATTTGTCCACATCCTTGTCAACACTTAGTATTTTCCATTTTTAAAAAATTATAGCCAGCTGTGGCCAGGTGGCTCAGTTGGATGGAGAGTCATTCCTTACACCAAAGTTTGCAGGTTTGAGTCTCTCAGGGTATGTACCTAGGTTGCAGGTTTGATCCCTAGTCCAAGCACATATGGAGAGGCAACCAGTCTATGTTTCTCTCTCTTTCCCTTCCTCTCTCTCTCTAAAAATCAATAAAATGTACACTCGGGTGAGGATTTAAAATTTTTCTTTTAATAACAGCCATCCTACTGGCTGTGAAGTGGTATTTCATTGTGGTTTTGATTTGTATTTTTCTGATAACTAATGATGTTGAATGTCCTTTAATGTGTTGATTGTCTTTCATATATATTTTTTAGAGAAATGTCTATTCAGATCTTGTCCATATTTTAAAATATATTTTATTGATTTTTTACAGAGAGGAAGGGAGAGAAATAGAGAGTTAGAAACATTGATCAGCTGCCTCCTGCACAACCCCTACTGGGGATGTGCCCGCAACCAAGGTACATGCCCTTGACCGGAATCGAACCTGGGACCCTTCAGTCCACAGACCGACACTCTATCCACTGAGCCAAACCAGTTAGGGCCAGATCTTGTCCATTTTTATTTTTATTTTATTTTATTTTTTTTAAATAAATCTTTATTGTTCAGATTATTACAGTTGTTCCTCTTTTCC
>NW_005364551.1:422747-423369 GCF_000412655.1 Myotis brandtii | reverse complement strand
TCCCTTCTGGCCTGCATAGTTTCTGTTGAGAAATCAACTGACAATCCTATGGGTACTCCCTTGTAGGTAACTGTTTTTCTCTTGCTGCTATTAAGATTCTCTCTTTGTCTTTTGCTCTTGGCATTTTAATTATGACTAGTAGCCCGGTCCCTCAGTTATTAAACATTTATCGGCACAACACAGACCACATTGGTGGTGGTGGTGATCTTGTCAGAATGTGTTATATTATGCAGATGAAAATCTATTTAAACAGATTTGATGTAGATATTTTCAAAGATGGAAGAATTGTCCCTGTCAACTATTTTAGTTGATTCATATCTTCAGTAATTGTCATCATTGCAAAGTTTTCAGTCCCCATATGGATTGCTGGATATAATAGGTCATGCGCTGTCCCTGTCCTTTGTAGCCTTTGTTACCTTAAGGACTCTAGTTTTCCATTTATATATTTAAGTACCAACCTTACTGGCTTAAAAATGTAAGCTTTTAACACTGCTCTCTCTGTTCCGTATCCTTCCGATGAAAAGTGGAGTTGGGTTGCAGCACAGGAGAGAAATTCAGAAGGGGAATATTGAAGTAATGACTGCAGTAGGAGAAGAGGGAACCTATTTCCCTGGCCACAGGC
>NW_005364551.1:417137-420464 GCF_000412655.1 Myotis brandtii | reverse complement strand
TCTGGGTCTCTCTGACCCAGCTGCAGTTTGTTAGGTAATTTTAGATTGCAAAGGGCCAGGACATTCATATGCAAAAGCCTCTGCCACAGCTTGGGTGGGGCGGGGTCTCAGGGAATCAACAGGGTGGAGCAAACAGCTCTGGACGCTCCTCAGCCGTACCCTAAGAGGCCCCGGGTCTCAGTGTCCCACAGTAATCACTGCAAGCACCTCTGAGAGAAAGCCGCCCTCGAGTTCTGCCCGATGCCAGACAGTCCAGTTTCTCCCTGTGTGAGTCTGGGTCCCCAGAGACTCGCCCGGAACTAGAGTTCAGAGCAGTCGGGAGCTTATGACTCCCTCCCGATTGAAAAAAACAACTGCGTCCTCAGTTGCCAGCCCTTTCCACGCGCGTGGCCCTCAGTACCTCTGCACTTTACTTCTGTACCTCCTCTGAGTCTCAGTGTGCTTTTCTGTTTCCTTCTAGTTGTAGAATTTTCACTCAGCCAGCCTTCCTGTGGTTCTGGATGATGTCCATTTTGTCTTTGAGTTGTAGTTTTGAAGTGGTTGTGCGAGGCAGCAATTTCAGGTGTTTACCTATGCTGCCATCTTGGTTTCTCCCATTTTTATTGATTTCAGAGAGGAAGGGAGAGGGAGAGAGAGAAACATCAATGATGAGAGAGAATCATTGATCAGCTGCCTTCTGCACGACCCCTACTGGGGATCGCGCCCATAATCCGGGCATGTGCCCTGACCAGGATTTGAACCCAGGACCCTTCAGTCCACAGGCCGACACTCTATCCACTGAGCCAAACTGGCTAGGGCCAGATCTTATCCATTTTTAAATTGGGTCATTTGTCCTATTATTGACTTGCATGACTTTTTTATTCATTTTAGATACAACTGCTTTATCAGATATATGATTTGCAATTTTTTTCTCCCATTTTGTGGGTTGTCTTTTGCATTTCTTTTTTTTAAAATATATTTTTATTGATTTCAGAGAGGAAGGGAGAGGGAGAGATAGAAACATCAACGATGAGAAAGAATCATTGATCGGCTGCCTCCTGCATGTCCCCTACTGGGGATCGAGCTCGAAACCCAGGCATTTGCCTTTGACTGGAATGGAACCTGAGACCCTTCAATCCACAGGCCAATGCTCTATCCACTGAGCCAAACCGGCTAGGGCTCTTTTTCATTTCTTGATAATGTCCTTTGAAACATAAAAGTTTTAAATTTAAATGTGTCAACATAATGGGGGGTGGGGATGGGGTGGAGAGTTCAGAGGGGCGAAAAGGAGGACATCTGTAATTCTTTCAACAATAAAGATAAATTTAAGAAATAAATAAGTCGACATAAGAAATGTTCAAACCTGCCCTAGCTTGTTTGGCTCAGTGGATAGAGAGTCGGCCTGCAGACTGAAGGGTCCTAGATTTGATTCTGGTCAAGGGCACATGCCCGGGGTTGCGGGCTCCATCCCCAGTAGGGGGTGCGCAGGAGGCAGCCAATCAATGGTTCTCTCTCATCATTGATGTTTCTATCTCTCCTTCTCCCTTCCTCTCTGAAATCAATAAAAATATATTAAAAAAAAAGAAATGTCCAAACCTATAGATAATTTTTATAAGGATTCCTTTGAGCGAAACTAACAACATATGCCAGAGAACAAGATTACAACTGCTCTGGAAAATAACGGTTTTGCAGTTTATTTTATGAATTTTAAATTAAGCAGGGACCATAAAGATTACATGAGGGTGGGATAAAGCAAAGCAGGGATTATATTACAGGAGAGGTTATGGAGGGGTCTGAAAGGGTGGACAGGTATCAGAAGGAGGGGTCTGAAAAGAGGCATTGCAAAGGTGTGTTAACCTAGATGCACAGAAACAAGGACCAGGGCTGCTTAAGGCAAAGATAAGCCTTTCATTAGACAGTTCTAGCCCTGGGCCTGACTACCCATGATGACCTGCCCAGTTAGGAATTTATGATTAGATCACCCTGTGAGGTTACTTTCCATACCCCCCTTCCTTTTTTTTAGCCCACAGTATTATAACAAAAGCACAAGCAGCAAAAGAAAAAATACATAAATTGGATATCATCTGTGGACAAAAAAACCAACCTCACGGTGTGATTTAATCATAAATTCCTAACTGGGCTGGTCATTACGGGTAGAGAGGCCCAGTTCTATAACTTTTTAGTAAAAGGTTATCTTTGCCTTCTGTCCATTGTTTCTGTGCATCTAGGTTAACACACCTTTGATATAAACTTAACCACCCTCAAGAGAACACATGATCTTAACTATCCTGTGATCCAGTGCCTGCATTGCTTTCTCCCATCTTTACATCATCTTCCTTAGTTCCCTCCTTAATCTTAAATGTATGAAAGAAACTGAAAAACTGTTATTCTCTGAAGCATTTGAGATCTTGCTCCCTGGCATATGTCCTCAGTGCCAAACTCATAAAAATTCTCTATAGGTTTGAACGTTTTTCTTTTTTAAAAAATTTATTGATTGATTTTTTAGAGAAAGAGAGAAACATCGATTTGTTCCACTTATTTATGCATTCATTGGTTGCTTCTTGTATGTGCCCTGATCGGGAGTGGGACCTGCAACCTTGGCTTATTGGGATGATGCTCTGAGTTACCCAGCTAGGACCTTTGATGTTTCTTATGTTGACATTATCTAAGATATTGCCTAGTTATGGATAGTTTTAAGCAGGGGAGGGACACGGCCAAAATTAAGTTTTAAAGTATCTTTCTTAGTGCTTATAATTAGAAGTGGGAAGACCTGTGAAGTAAGGTAAGGCACGTCTCTTGTCACCCTTGCTAAAATTGCAACCCTGTCCTCCATACGACTTATCATATTCTAATAAACTCTATAATATACTGTACTTATGTTTACTGCCTGTCTCCACCACAAGAAATGTCAACTCCATGAGGACTGGGCTTGTCTCTTTTGTTCACTGCCCTATTATAGAGTAGACACTCAATATTTGTGGAGTGAGCAAATAAATGGACGAATGAATGCATGGATGAGTGAATAAATGAAGCAATGAACAAATGATGTATAATGAGTACTATGGCTTGACGTTCCCGAGCAAAGAAAGATGGCACGGGGCCTCCTGCACCGTTCCTTGCAACCACCAGAAGGCGCAAACAGGCCGGTTCCCCTGAGCCTGTCTTGGTACCCCGACCCCGGATCCAGTGGCCTGGAGCCTCAGACGCCCAGCCTGGCCAGAGGCTCCCAGACCCCACGCATACCTGAGACCCGGTCGGCTACAGGCTTTACACCAGAGCAGCGCCCAGCCCTCGCGTTGTCAGAGGGAAAACTGAGGCCCGGAGTGGCTGGGGCGGGGTCGGCCCAGG
>NW_005364551.1:413877-417019 GCF_000412655.1 Myotis brandtii | reverse complement strand
ACGCGATGGCAGCTCAGCGGCTGGGCAAGAGGGTGCTGAGTAAGCTGCAGGCTCCGTCGCGGGCCCGCGGGCCGGGGGGCAGTCCCGGGGGGCTGCAGAAACGACACGCACGTGTCACAGTCAAGTACGACCGGCGGGAGCTGCAGCGGCGGCTGGACGTGGAGAAGTGGATAGACGGGCGCTTGGAGGAGCTATACCGCGGCCGGGTGAGGCAGGGAGGGGCGTGGAGACGTTGGGGAGGTACCGGGTATAGGTCCTTGGGGTCTTTGGTTGCTTGTGCTGGCTGCTGTACACGCACGCCAAGGGGTCAGGCACTCATTGCACTTATTGGCCCGGCCATCCACCGTCGATGGCACTCTGCTTGTGGACACAGAGACACACACTTGAATCACCTGAGATGTGCCCAAACATCTGGGGAGGGCCAGGGGTTTACCATCTGGGGGGTGAAGAGGCAAAGTTAGGGAGTCAGAGCAGCCATATCTGGAGAAAGGGTGGGGGGAGGGGATGTCTTAAAGCCAAACATAGACATGGTGACAGGGGAGTTACAACCACGCAGGGATACATAGCAAAGGAAGCAACAATATTCACAGACGTTCACAGTGAAAGCTATAGCCACTCATAGGCACAGTGAGCGAAGTAACAGCCATACACAGACCCTCAAGGACACAAGCTGTGATCACTTGCAGATCAACATATGCTACAGCCATGGGCACCCACAGGCAGAGTGGCACAGGCCACAGCATATGCAGACACACAACACAACTACACTCACATAAAAGGACTCCAGTTACATACAGCTCTTCATAGATATACACCAGCACAAGCTGTAGTGACTCATAGTACAAGCTACAACCACTACAACTAAATCATACCGTTACTCCCTAAAGGCAAAAACAATAACTACAGGACATGCTGCAGGCACTCAAGGCATAAAACGACAGAAACTAGCCTGGCCGGAGTGGCTCAGTTGGTTGGAGCATCATCCAGTGCACTGAGAGGTTGCCAGTTTGATTGTTGGTCAGGGCACGTACCTGGGTTGAGAGTTCAATCCCTGGTGAGGGCCCTGTGGAAGGCAGCGATTGAGGTTTCTCTCTCACATCAATGTCTGTCTCTCTTGCTCTCGCTCTCACTCTCTCTAAGCATGTCCTCGGGTGAGGATTGAGAAAACAAAAACAAAAAATGACAGACATAACAGTTACACCCAAATAGAGAACAGAGTAAGCTGCAGAAGATGTAGGTACATGTGGACATACAATGGCAGAAACTATAGCTGCCCCTGGGCACACAGAGCATGAACTATAGTCTGTATTCACTGGAGCCTCTGATGGAAGTCATACTTTGTATAACACACATGCTGGGGACACAGTCCTGGCTTCCTGATGGTCACAGGAGTACACAGACACACAGGAGGCAGAAATCCTCCACACAGTGTGAAGATGGTAGAAGCCATGGCCCCTCACAGTGACATGAGGTCCCTCTGTTCTCAGACACTCATGGGCTTGTACAGATGACAGTCAAGTCCAGTTGCTAGTGGTAGGTGGTATCCTGAGGTCACCCTCAGGCAGTGGGCACTATGGCTGCCTGTAATACATGACGATGAGACAAACACAGTAAGCCAGAGCCACATACTTTACACCCACAGGACCACAGGCCCCTGTGCAGGCCACACACATGATGCCACATACCTCTGCACCATCATGCTGGCCCTGGCTCCTTGTACAGAGGCACCCACAGGCGTATAGCACACTTATAGACACTCCATGCCTTTGCTGAACACCCAGTCATGAAAGCTGCACTAAAGTCAGCAGAACTTTGGGTGAGGAAAGAAAAAATCTGTAGACTCAGATCTCTTGCTCAGACAGCTGGGTTCTGTCCCCTGCAGGGATACTGAGCCAGCCTGAGTTTGGCCCTCTGGCCCAAGAGGCCATTAAGAGTCCCCCTCTTAGTCACTTAAAGTTAGGCTCATGGCTCATCCCACCTACTTTGGGGGGGAGGGGCTTGGTGGCCATCTCTTTGGGCACAGGGGGTTGCACTTGGCCCCCTGTGTTCCTTCCTGTCCCCTGGGGCAAGGGGCCAACCCCAGCAGGCTCTGGCTGGCAGCTCCCCTAGCTCTCCTCCCCCACACCGAACTCTCAGACTTTTCCTTGAAAGGGCAGAGCCAGCCCCTCTCCTGAGTCCCAGAATCTGACATTCCAAAACTCCACCAGGCCTGTTTCCCCGCTGTGGGAACTGGGGCCAAGCAGAGAGACCCATGACAGCCCCGAGGTCCCTGAGGCCCAGGGGCCCAGGCATTTGAGCTGGTACAGGCCCTGGGCCTCTGTCAACTCATCTGTCACTCCCACCCCCAACACCCAGATGTCCCGCCTTGGCGGTGCTGTCCCTGACTGCCACACTATTGCTCCAGAACCCGCCAGCTGGGCCCTGGGGCCTGGGCTCCTACAGAGCCCCTGGACAAAGGCAGGGGAGGGAGGGAAAAGGGCACCTGACCAGCTTTCTTTTCTCCCTGCCTTAGGAGGCAGACATGCCCGATGAAGTCAACATTGACGAGTTGTTGGAATTAGAGACTGAAGAGGACAGAAGCCAGAAAATCCAGGTAGGTGGAGGGGAAAGTTGCCCCCAAGTCCTCCACCACGCCCCTCCCTAAGATTCATAGCAATGGTTACCATGTTTATTGAGTCCTTACTATGCACTGGGAATTATTTCAATCACTTTCCACTTAGTATCTTATTTAATCATCACAAAACCCTATGAAGTAGGCACTATTCTCCATTTTCCAGATGGTGAACGTGAACCCCAGGAAATGTAATCACTTGCCCAAGGTCCCACAGCTCAGGAGGAGTGGAGCTGGGAGTCACAGTAAGAGGGCAGTTTGGCTCTTATGGCCTGTTTTCTCCTAGAGGCAGGAAATGCTGTGTGACCTTCTTGCCTCGACCTAGAGATTCTTGACTCAACCTGCCCTCAGACTGTGTTCCTCCCTTAAAGACAGGTGGGAAGTCCACCTTGGAGTCTGACTTCATTGTCTTGTTACTTGGGGCTTTGTTAGTAAGGGAAGGAACTGGAGGGGCAGGGGTGTTGTTAGTCATTTACTATTTACTTTTTTTTTTTTTTTTTTCCTGGGGGGGGGTTTAGGGGCTCCTGAAAT
>NW_005364551.1:404838-413754 GCF_000412655.1 Myotis brandtii | reverse complement strand
TTTTCTTTTTTTTTTTTTTTTTTGCGTGGGTGGGGGTTTAGGGGCTCCTGAAATCGTGCACGAACCCCACAGAGGTAAGTTTTTCGTTCCCCCTTACAGGCCCTGTTCTGGCCCCTGCATCCTCATGGGGAAGGGGGAGTGCCTGGGGAGCAGGGAAAAGCTGCCATCCAGGACCAGCAGTGGGAACTCTGGGGAACCCTTTTCTCTCTTTAGTGGTGTCTTTTATCTTCTCCTCTCTACCCATCTGCCACTGGACCTCCATTATCTCCTCCCCTCTGAGACGTTCTCCCCATCTGTCTCCTGTTTCTACCTCTGCTATGCTGTGTCTGCCTGTGCTGCCTCCCTCCCTCCCTCTCCCTGTTATACACTGGGGCTCCCTTCCACAGCTCTCCCCCCCACCCCCCATCTTTCCAGGCCCTGAAGTTGAGCAGCCCAACCCCTCCCACTTCCTTCTCTGCTTTAAAAGGGAAAAATATTCATGTTTCTCTAACTAGCTCTGGGCTGCCTGAGGGAGATTGTGTGTCTGTCTGCCCTGCAGGCTCAGGCTCTGTCCCTGGGGACCCTCCTGGTGATCTCTTGGCCTGGGAAACATCTTGAATGTCTCTCTGTGGCTCTGTTTCTTTCTCTGTCCCTTTGTCTTTCTCTCTGACTCTCTCTCTGCATCTCTCTCTGTATCTCTGTCTGTTTCTGTGTCCTGGTCTTTGTCTCCATCTCTCTCCCAGTCTCTCTATCTCTCTCTGTCTCTATATCTCCCTGTCTTTCTTTGTTTGTCCCCATCTCTCTCATTCCTTGTATCTTTTTCTCCCTTTCGCCCTCTCCCATCTCTGTCTCCACCCACCACCACCCCAATCTTCTTCCTCTTCATGGCCTCTCCTCTTCCCTAACTTCACCTCTACCCCCTCTCACTGACCTGGAAGTAGAAGGAAGGGCTCATGTCAGAGGGTCTGGGCTGGGCTGGGCTGGGCAGGGCCCCTCCTCTCCCCTCCCCCTGTTCTCAGCACCCTCCACCCTGTCCTCAGGACTTCGTCCAGGAGCTGCTGGTGAAGTTGCGAGGCCTCCACAAGCAGCCAGGCCTCCGCCAGCCCAGCCCCTCTGGTGACAGAAGCCTGAGCCCCCTCCAAGACCCGGCCCGGACCTTGCCGCCCTGACACTCTCTGGCCTCAGTGGCCCCTCCATCCCCCCAGCATTGTGCCCCCCCTTCCTAGTGCCCTCCTGACTTGTTTATAACTAGTATTTAATGGTTCTATAACAGTAACACTGAGTGCCTGTTTTTCCTCTCCCTGATCACTCCAGGCTTCCCTAGCTCCACTCCTAAAATCTTCCTCTCTCCTGCTGGTCTCCTTGTGTCCCAGCACCCACAGCTGGCCTACACAGATGGAGAATCACTCCTCGGTGGCCAGAGAGCGTGAGAACAAGCTCTGCTGACCTTCCACCCCTGGGACTCACATCCTGTTCTCCCCTCCCCCCAGCCTTGGCCTGTCCCAGCTGGCAGGGCTGTAGTGTACAGATGGCACCCAGCTCCTATGGGAATGATGGCTTGTACAGGAGATGCACAGGATATCCCTGCTATCACCACAACACATCATGAACAGTCAGCCATGCCATGAATTTTATTGAGCACTTATTGTGTACTTGGCATGGCCATTGGAATTGAGACCACAAAGAGGAGTAGAATATGGTCCCTGGCGTCAATGTGCTCACACACTGGTGCAGAAGATTAGAACAAAGTGGTGTATGGTCCAAGATACTTGGAAGCCTGTCCCTCTTTGGGTGGTAAAAATTTTGGAGGGCTTCCTGAAGAAAGTCACATCGAGGTGGGGCTTTGGAGGATGCATAGGCATTTATGTGAAATGGATGTCCATATCTGAGGACTCTGAACTTGTGTGTGTGTGGGGAATTGACACTGATGCTGAGCCAGGGAAGATAAATATTGTCAGGCCCCTCCACCAATCAGGATAGGCAAGTCTCCCAGGGGTCCATCAGGAGAGCCCCTGGGCTGGGGCATGGGAAGGTCTGAAGGGTCCTAGGGCAGGGGCCTGGGCATCAGAAGTGGGTAGTAGCTATTGACCAAAAACTGGAAGGTATTTCAGTACTTTTAAAATTATTTTTTGTTAATCCTCATAGGAGGATATTTTTCCATTGATATTTAAGAGAGAGTGGAAGGGAGGGGGAGAGACCCATTGATTGGTTGCCTCCAGCATATGCCCTGACTAGGGCTGGAGATCAAGCCTGCAACCCAGGTATATGCGCTTGACCTAGGACCCTTCAGTATATGGGCCGATGCTCTATCCACTGAGCCAAACCGGCTAGGGCTATTTCAATATTTTAACAGCAGGTCTAGTTGTACCAGTGATCCCAGCTGGGTACAGTCAGGAGATGGAGTGCAGCTGGGGTTGCACCAAGGACCCGCAGGACCTGAGCTAGGGTGTTTTCCTCCAAGGACAAAGCACATCTCCCATCTTGCCTTTGCTGACTGAAGTTGGGGCCCCAGCCGCAGTTCCCACTCCGGGCCACCCAGCAGCCTGGCCAGGATCAGGCACCCATCCCAGGGAGTCTGAGCTCCCATCTGGCAGGAAGAGAAGGTGCCCCTGAAGAAGAGCATGCTGGGAGGGCCTGGCTTGTCCAGTCCTTCGGGTGGCCTTGCTGTCCCTGCACAGATAGGCCTCAGGCTTACAGTGCCCCCTTTCCTCCACACAAAATGTGTACAGAATGAATGTGTGGAGACCAGAGATATCCACCTCCTGGCATCTGAGCACCTGGGCCTCTCTCCCAGGACACCCACTGAGGCCTACGAAGCTCTGAACTTCCCTTTCACAGAACCTGTTTTTGGTTCCTCATCTTTGTGGAGGCGGCATATACTCAGACCCAGGTTCTAAAGTCCTGGGTGTGCCTCTCGGTTTCCTCATCAGGAAAATGGGGACTTCACAGAAACGGGGGCTCAGATTAGTGATGTCACTTGCCCAAAGTCACACAGCTGGGAAGTGGCACTGGGCTTCAATTTCAGGCATTATAACTCCAGAGCCCAGCTATTTCATGCCTACACTACAGCACTCCTGTAAACTATAGCAATGATTGCTATTCTTCAGTGGCAGGAAGAGGTTGACTGATTCATACTAAGGTGCTAGTAACTTCTCACAGCCTATCTGAGAAATCCTATCTAAAGGGCAATACAACTTGACTGAAAATAAGGCTACAACAAAAGGGTTGGGAAGCAGCATACTGAAGTGGGTAAGAGTCCAGATTCAAATGCCATTTGTCCTACTTCCTGGCTGTGTGATATTGAGCAAGTCACTTAACCTTTCTGTGCCTCAGTTTCCACATCTGTAGAATTAAGATGATTATAATAGTATCTACCTCCCAGGGTACCATGGACACATAATAAATATTGTTATCAACCTGATTGTAGGGAGAGAGAGCTAGACCATTTGCTTCTACAGCCATCATACCTGGCCAGCAAGCTGTTCCTTGGGAACACCAACCCACACCCCTGGGACATGGAAAAACCTGGCCTGCCCCCCCTGCCTCCTTCACCGGGCTCTGCCTGTGAAGGCCGGTGGTCTGCTTCCCACTCAGCAGCCAGAGGACGCTTTTTCTCACTCTTACATTAGTCTCCATCCATCCTTTTCCCTCTTCTCTTTCCTCCAAAGGTCACTGTTTTAATCATTTTCTTGCTATTGTCCCAGTATATCCTCATGCAAATACAAACCAATGTGAACTTATATTGTTTCCCTTCTATACACAGACAGACATTGTGAACACTGTCCTAACCTTGCTTGTTCCTGTAACAGCCTATCTTGGAGATCTTTCCTATCACAATCCTCCCCAGGCTTCCCTTGGCCCCAGAGCAGAAGCCAAAGTCCTCCCCTCCGTGCTCTGCCCCATCACCATTCTGCCTTCCTCCCTGTCCACTCTGTCCCTTGCCTGCACTGGCCACTCCATCCATCAGGCTCTTCCCCTCCAGGATCCACAGACACCTTTCCTCTGCACACAGCACTCTGCTTCCAGAGTTCCTTCTCATTTAGATGTAGTCAGAGAGGTGTCTTTATGCCCCTTCCATAAGGAGTCATGCTCAGTCATTATCCTGTTACCCTGGTTTGTTTTCTCCATAGAATTTATGAGACCCTGAAATTATCTATCATTTTATCGTCTGTCTAGACTCCCCCACCTTTAGAATATTAGCTCCTGGCTTGCCCTCTTGAGCATGGCTCTATTCCTGATGTCCGCAACAGCACCTGGCAGGCAGTAGTGCTTATCCAATGACAGTGCCCCCTGGTGGCCACCGTGCAGTAATCCTCCTTGTGTGAAAGTGAAGCCTTGGTGCCCCCTCCTGCCTGTTTGAGTTGTTTTACAACTAAACCCCAAAGGTCAGTTACTCCAGGGGTGGTCAGCAGATAATGCATTAAAAGAGAAGGCTCTGAGGAAACTACTAAAAAATACTGACCTATCTTTATCTCTGATCAACACTAGCAGCTTTGCTGATTAGAAATGGGCTTGCACCAATGATATGATTGGTATTCACAACTGGCTAAAATGTCTTGGAAATACTTCTTGCCCTCATAAAGAGGGCAGGAAGGCTCTTAGCAAAGGGATTATCCTGGTTGATACAAGATCAACCTACAATAATCATTATTATTCACCAACACTGTAGTAACCAATTGAAATATAATTTTAAAAACCTGTACAGTTTTTTTAAAGAAGAATTAATTTTTTTTAATTGATTTCAGAGAGGAAGGGAGAGAGAGAGAGAGGTAGGAACATCAATGATGAGATAGAATAATTGATTGACTGCCTCCTGCACACCCCACACTGGGGACCAAGCCCACAACCCAGGCAGGTGCCCTGACCAGGAATTGAACCATGACCTCCTGGTTCATAGGTCGACACTCAACCACTGAGCTACACCGGTTGGGCTGTACAGTTTTTATAGCAATAAAAACTATGGTTTATCAAACAACTTAAAGATGGAGACGCATGGAAAAAATTTTAAATGCTGGATAAAGGATATAGAAGATAATCTGAAAAAAATGACACCATTCATGACCTTGAATAGGGTAGCTTAATATTAGCCACATGCCAGTTCTTCCCAAATTAGCCAACAAATTCAAAGCAATTTCAAGCAAAAGGTTTTTAAAGCTACTTGATAAACCTATTTCAAAAATTTTTTGGAGGAATAAAGCTGTACAAAGAGCTAAGTCAACATTAAAATGGAAAGAGGAATGCTTGCTCTACCAATATGAAGACAGACTGCAAAGCCATAATAATAAAAATAGTGTGGTATTGGTGCAATAACAGATGAATACACCAAAGAAACAACATACAGGCAGACCCAGGCATGTATAGGGACATAACAAAATGATAGAAGTGGCACTGCCATTCCATGGGGGAAAGGATTAATTGTTCTTTGTGGCTTTGGGAAAACTGGCTTACTATATGAAGAAGAAAAAAAAATGGATCCTTATCTCACACCATATACAAGGGTGGACTCCAAATTAAATAAACACCTACATGTAAAAAGTAAACTGGAGTTATTAAAAGAAACCGGAGAATAACACTGTAACATGTCCCCCAATTTTTTTGATATACTTTTCATCAAAGGTAGTTTTCCATTCCCCTTGTCTAGAATATAGACCAGCCTCAGTGACTTGCTTCTAACAAATAAAATGTGATGGAAGTGACGCTGAATGGCTGTCTTAAGCTGCCATAACAAAATACCACAGACTGGTTTAAACAACAAATCAATTTTTTCTCAGTTCTAGACATTGGGAAGTCTGAGATCAGGGTGCCAGCATGGTTGGGTTCTGGTGGGGACTATTCCCAGCTTGGAGACAGCTGCCTTCTCACTGTGTCCTTCCATGTCAGAGATTAAGCTCTCTGGTATTCTTATGAGACATAAATTCATCCGATGAAGGTCCTGTCCTCATGAGCTCATCTAACCCTAATGACCTCTTAAAGCCCCATCTTCAAATACCATCACATTGAGGGTTAGGGCTTCAACATATGAATTTGGGAGGGATGCATACTAGTACTCTTGGAGTCCACCCCCCTTGTTGCAAGGAAGCCTAAGGTACATGGAGAGGCTTTGGGTTCTGGCTGACAGCCAGCATCAACTTCCAGACATGAGTGAGTGAGTGAGATGATTCCAGCCCTAGACACCATCTGGCTGCAATGGTCTGAAAGACCCCAAGTGATAACTGATCAGCTGAGCCCAGTCACCTGTAAGAACCATGAGAGATAGTGTAATAAATGGTTGCTATTTTCACCACTACATTTAGTATAATTTGTTATACAGCCAGTGATAACAGCAGCAGTGACTTGGGGGTAAGGGAGGACTTCTAAAACAAAACATCAGAAGTATGAATCCTACAATGAAAAAGTTGGATGAATTCAATCATGTCAAAATTTAAGAGTTTCTCTTCAAAGAAAGACATCTTTAGCTGAAGTTAATATATATTTTTAAAAATATGTTTTTATTTATTTTAGAGAGAGAGAGGAAGGAAGAGGGGTAGAGAGACAGAAACATCAATGAGACATAAACATTGATTGGCTGCCTCCTGCACACCCCTAATGCAGATCGAGCCTGCAACCCAGGCGTGTTCCTTAACCAGGAATCGAACCAGTGACATCTTGGTTCATGGATTGATGTTCAACCATGAGTCACACTGGCCAGGCTGAAGTTAATAATTAATGGACAGAAAGAAATTTGCAATATCTAAAATGGATGAGTGATTGAAATTCAACAACTACAAGGAATTCCCACAAATCAACATCACAAGACCACAACCCTAGTAGAAAAAGACACAAGGGACAGAAACAGACCATTGATAGGGCAGGAAGCCCAAACTGCTTATTGGCACATTAGGAAATAATCAAAATAATAATAATCTGAAAGATGCAAACCAAAACAACAATTAAGTATTGTTTAACATCTATTGATCAGATAAAAATTAGAAAGCTGGATATACCAAGTGTTGGCTGGAGTAGCAGTGGCATTGACCAACAGGACAGACCAGTAAGTACATTGTATGTGGTAAAAACACCTGGTCTGGGCATAGGGAAATAGCCTCCCCCGCCCCCCATACATTGCAGATGGGAGTAGATTAAGGTCTAGGCTTCTGGAGAGTGACCCGTTTATTCATTCACAGGTCATTTGAGTTCCTGTTATGTGTCTGGCACTCTTCTAGCTGCCAGGTTATAGCAGGAGCTTACATTCTAACAGGACAAAGCAGATAATAATGTCATAAATAAATGAATTATATATTATTTTATTTTTAAAATATATTTTATTGATTTTTTATAGAGAGGAAGGGAGAGGTATAGAGAGTTAGAAACATCAATGAGAGAGAAACATCGATCAGCTGCCTCCTACACACCTCCCACCGGAGATGTGCCCACAACCAAGCTACATGCCCTTGACTAGAATCGAACCTGGGACCCTTCAGTACACAGGCCGACACTCTATCCACTGAGCCAAACCTGTTAGGGCTATGTATTATTTTAAACGGTAATAAGAATTATGGAAAAAATTAAACAGGTAAAAAAAAGAGAGAAAATTAAATAGAGTAAATAAATTGGAAGTGCTGGGATGGGGGAAATTACAATTTTTAGCAGGGTAGTGTGATGGACAAGAAAAATGGCCCCCAAAATGTCCATGTCCTAATCCCCAGAAAATGTGACTATGTTCTCCTCTAGAGCCTCCAGAAGGAACATAGCTTTGTGACACCCTGATTTTAGCTCTATTAAGACCCACTTTCAGTTTCTGACTTCCAGAACTATGAGATGGTTTGTGTTTTAAGTCACTAAGTTTGCAGTAATATGTTACAGCAACCACAGGGAACTAATGCAGGTGATCAGAGAGGCATCACTAGGACATGTCAGCAAAGAACCTGAGAGGGGAGGAGGGATATCTGGAGGAAGACTATTCCGCATGAAAGGAACAGCAATGCACAGGCTCTGAGGGGGGGGGGGGGGGGGGGCAGTATGCTGCTTGTTGGATTATCAGTGAGGAGGCCCATGTGGCTGGAACGGAATTAGGGAGGGAGAGCGTGCGCAGAACTGAGATCAGAGAGGTGATAGGGTTAGGTTGTGTGGAACTTCACTCAGTACATAAACTTTACCTTGAGTGAGATGGCTCCACAACCATTTTGTGATGCCTGTGCTTCTGTGGGAATGTCGGTGCCTTGGTTGGGAGGATTTGTGTGGTTGGTGGCTGCTGACATGGCTGGCTGTGAGCTCATCTGGAAGCTTCTTCACTCATGTGTCTGGTGCCTGGACTGGGGCCTTCCTCACAGCTTGATGGTCGTGTGAAAGTGTTCTAAGAAGTCTTTTGACTTGGCTTTCTTAGTGATGCAATGTAACTTCCATCCCTTTCTATTGATTATATCTGAGTCACTAAATCCAGTCCAGACTAAAAGGGAGAGGAACCAGACTCCATCTCTTGATGGGGCAGAGGCAAAATCACAAGGCAGAAAAGGACATGGGGGAGTGACATCAGCAAAAGTGGCAGGATAGGGAAATCAATAAGTGTTCCTCCACAAAAGCAGGGAGTAAACTGGCAAAAACCATCAGAATCAACCTTATCTGAATGCTAGAAAGTAATCAAAAGTTTTCAGCAGCCAAGTGAATGTTTATTCAAGACACCCCGCCCCCCTCAAAAAAAAAGAAAGAAAAAAACCCCCACCCAGCTGAGTCTCCATAAGACAGCTGTGTACATTTTTAACTTACCCTGGCCCCACGCTCTGCTCTCCAGGTCAGTGGTAGCCTTGGTAGACTACAGCCTACATTCCTGGCACCAGAGGGAGCAGATGGACCTTATCTATACTAATAAAAGAGTAATATGCAAATTGGTCAAGATGCCCTCACAGTAACGACTGAACAGCAGGCTGCGTGGGGCAACCAGGCCTGCGGGGGGGGGGGGGG
>NW_005364551.1:394607-404620 GCF_000412655.1 Myotis brandtii | reverse complement strand
CCCCCATGCACAAATTTCATGCACTGGGCCTCTAGTTCTCAAGTAATTGTGGTGGTTTGTTTTGACCTGTCTGGTGGATTCCTGATGAAAAGGCTTATTTTTATTTTACCTCACTTGGAACTCTCCCAATTCATCTACTTTGTTGCATATATTAGGACTTCATTCCTTTTTATGGCTAAATAATATCCCTTTTAATTGCCTTTAGTTTTTAATGTTTTTATTGATTTTTAGAAAGAGAGGAAAGGCAAGGGAGAGAGAGAGAGAGAGAGAGAGAGAGAGAGAGAGAAACATTGATGAGAGAGAAACATCAACATCAATCGGCTGCCTCCTATACACCCCTTGTCAGAGATCAATCCTGAAACCTGGGCATGTGGCCTGATTGGGAATTGAACCTGTGACCTCTTGGTGCATAGGTCAATACTCAACCACTGAGCAATACTGGCTGGGCACTACCATTGGTTTTGAAAGATATTTTCCTGGGGAATCAAATTCTAGGTCGACAGTTTTTTTTTGTTTTTTTTATTAAATCTTTATTGTTCAGGTTACATTTGTTCCTCTTTTTTTCCCCCCCATAACTCCCCTCCTCCCAGTTCCCGCCCCACCCTCCGCCCTCACTCCCCACCCACTGTCCTCATCCATAGGTGCACGATTTTTGTCCAGTTTCTTCCCGCATCTCCCATTCCCCTTTCCCCCCCAAGAATAGTCAGTCCATTCCCTTTCTATGTCCCTGATTCATTATAATCACCAGTTCATTCTGTACATCAGATTATTTATTCACTTGGTTCTTAGATTCACTTGTTGATAGATGCATGTTTGTTGTTCACAATTTGTATCTTTACCTTTTTCTTCTTCCTCTTCTTAAAGGATACCTTTCAGCATTTCGTATAATACTGGTTTAGTGGTGATGAACTCCTTTAGCTTTTCCTTATCTGTGAAGCTCTTTATCTGACCTTCAATTCTGAATGATAGCTTTGCTGGATAAAGTATTCTTGGTTGTAGGTTCTTGGTATTCAGCACTTTGAATATTTCTTGCCATTCCCTTCTGGCCTGCCAAGTTTCTGTTGAGAAATCAGCTGACAGTCGTATGGGTATTCCCTTGTAGGTAATTGAGTCTCTTTCTCTTGCTGCTTTTAAGATTCTCTCTTTGTCTTTTGCTCTTGGCATTTTAATTATGATGTGTCTTGGTGTGGTCCTCTTTGGATTCCTTTTGTTTGGGGTTCTCTGCGCTTCTTGGACCTGTAAGTCCATTTCTTTCACCAGGTGGGGGAAGTTTTCTGCCATTATTTCTTCAAATAGGTTTTCAATATCTTGCTGTCTCTCATCTTCTGGCACCCCTATTATTCTGATGTTGGTACGCTTGAAGCTGTCCCAGAGGCTCCTTACACTATCTTCGTATTTTCGGATTCTTTTTTCATTTTGCTTTTCCGGTTGGGTGTTTTTTGCTTCTTCGCATTTCAAATCTTTGACTTGATTCTTGCGCTCCTCTGGTCTGCTATTGGGTGTCTGTATAATATTCTTTATTTCAGTCCGTGTATGCTTAATTTCTAGTTGGTTCTTTATCATAGCATCGAGGGTCTCATTAGTTTTCGTGACTCTCTCCTCAAGTTTATTGACAGCTTCTAGCACATTTTTGCAAGCCCTCAAAATTGCGATTTTTAGCTCTATATCCTCCATTTCTGTCATGTTTTTTTGTCTCCGCATTTTTTATGCTTTCTTGGTGCACCCCCTAGTGGTCTTTGTGCGCAGTCTTGTTCTAGTTGAGCCTTGATTGTTGTAGTTAATACTAGAGGGATTTGACCACCAGGCCGACTGGCTGTGTGAATCAGCTGTGTCTGCCGCGGAAAACTTCTGTCCTCTGGGGAGGTGCTAATCTAGCCTTTGCCTGAGGCGATCTGGCAAATGGCTCTGCGCAGGGCTTGGGCGGGGCGGGCTCAACAGGGCGGGCGGAGGGAGCCGTTATGGTGCCCTCAGTCCTGTTCCCAGAGGCTCTGCTTCTCAGAACCCCCGGAACCGCTGCAAACCTCGGAGGGAAAGCTGCCTTCCAACTGATGCCAGACACTCCCGCTTCTCCCGTTTGGGTCCGAGTCCCCAGCGATTCGCCCGTATCTGGAGCTCAGAGTCTGAGACTCCCCCCTGACCGAAAACGACAACCGCGCTCTCAGCCACCAGCCCGCTTTGCGCGCGCACCTCCGCACCTGAGTTTTTTCCACACTGCGCCTCCTCTGAGCCTCGGTGTGCTGTTATTTTTCCTTCTAGTTGAAGAGTCTCTCCTCAGCCAGCCTTCCTGTGGTTCTGGGTGATGTCCGTTCCGTCTTTTAGTTGTATTTTTGAAGTGGTTGTTTGCGGCAGCAGTCTCCAGTGTTTACCTATGCCGCCATCTTGGTCTCTCTGACAGTTTTGTTTTTTAATTGCAGTTCTTTAAAAGATATTGCCGTCACCTGGTCAGTGTGGCTCAGTGGTTGAGTGTCAACCCATGAACCAGGAGGTCACAGTTTGATTCTGGGTGAGGGCACATGCCTGGTTGTGGGCTTGATCCCCCGTAGGGGGTGTGTAGGAGGCAACTGATTGATGATTCTCTCTCATCATTGATGTTTCTATCTCTCCCTCTCCTTTCCTCTCTGAAATCAATAAAAAAAATATTTAAAAAAATGATATTGCTTTCTTCTTGCTTGCATTGTTACTGAAACCGACACTCAAGTAAGCAGGTTTAGGTATCGAGTCTAGAGATATAGGTATAGGCTTTAGCTAAATTTTCAATTGCTTTGATTGTCATGTGGCTTATAGTCAAAGATTAAGAAAATATTGCCTCCAGCCTTGGCCCACATTAAGCCCTCCCGGTTCCCCTTGTTTCCTTTGGCCACTAGGATGCACCACTCTGGGGCCAGGGCTGAGGCCACAGCTTCACTGTCCCTCAGCCAGTTTCATTCCACTCCACATGGGACCATGCCCTCTGAGATGGTATGGCACCTGCTCTTTCAATCGCACATGGCGACAAAACTTGTATGTGCTCTCAAGTTGAAGCATCCATCTTATATAAAAACTGCTGAAATTTTAACCCTGCTATTTTGGCTTCTGTAAACGCTTGCTGGCTTAAATAATAAGGAAAATAAGACTACTCTCATTCCAGAGAGGCCGTAAACTATGCCCCAGACAGAGTTGTCAGTGCTGACACCAGGCCAGGCCTTGAGATATGGTCTCATGGCCCCTTCCCAGCACACAGGCCTTCTTTCTCAGAAGGCCCAGAAGTCTCATTCCAAATTTGGGAGACAAAGGACTGGAAAAAGTATAAATAAAGGGAGTTTCCTCCATGTTGGGGGGCCCAGAATTTGAAAGACACATTTTTCTCTGGGCCTCCACAGAATTTAATAATAAAATGTAACTCCCTTTCTCTAAGCGTGGCTTGGTTTTTCTCTGGTCTTCTGTAACAAAGTATCTGATGATGAACAGAGATAAAAAAGAGAAAATATTTATTATTTAACTATGTGGCCACTTTGGTTTTTGGAGTTTGCATGGTCAGCTGGTCAATAGATCCATTCAACAAGGCTTCTGTTTTTATATTCTCTGTGTCGGGGAAGCTGAAATTGGAAAATCAGTGATGATTGACACATTGTTTAATACTAATTTTAAAGATCATGAATCCTCATATTTTTACCCACATGTTAGGCTTAATTAAAGCAGAGACATATGAATTCCAAGGAAGTAATGTTCAATTGAAATTGACCATTGTGAATACAATGGGATTTGGTAACCAAATAAATAAAGAAGAGAGCTACCAACCAAGAGTTGACACATAGATGCTCAGTTCAAGGCCAATTTCCAAGAACTAAAGATTAAAGGTTCTCTTTTTAAGTCCCATAATTCTTGGATCCATGCATGCCTCTACTTCATGTCACCAACAGATAGTTGATCTCTTAGCCACTAAGAGCCTTGACAGCAAAGTAAACTTTATACAGTGATTGCCATAGCAGATGACATTTCTAAAACTGAATTATAGAATTTTAAGATCAAACTCATGAGTGAATTGTTCAGCAACAGTGCCCAGATATACCCATTATCAACAGATGATAAAACTGTTATAATTAATGCTCCAGTGAATGGATACTTGCCACTTGCTGTTGTAGGTTGTATGGATGAGATAAAAGCTGGGAACAAGATGGTCAAAACTCAGAAAATGAAAACCACTGTGACTTTGTAAAGCTCCAGGAAATGCTCATTTGTACTGTCAACCTATGGTCATTGGCGCCAATACAATGCTCAACTGTGATATAGCATGATTGTAAAAATGGCACAGCTGTGAGGTGTGCCCAAGTCTCTCTGCTTTTCCCTGCTCTGGTCTACTCCCCGAAACATTTTTGGTGCCTCAGCTCAGCTGAAGAAACACAGGCTTTGGTGGAAAGGGAAAATGTGCTCTCACAGTCAGAGGAGAGCTGATTTACATGGATAGAAGTCTCCACTCCAATTCCTGATTGGTTTGTTCTCATGCAAATGAAGACTCCAAATCCTCCAAGTTTGGTTGGACCAAAAGGCACTGTCTTGATTGGTCAGAATAGACCTGCTCTAATTGGTTGGTGAAGAAGATGATGGCAGGGAATATAGCTATACAGTTCTGACTGGATGGGGAAAGCGTCAGTCCTATTGGTTGAAATAGGACTCCAGGAACGCCTTTATAATGGCTGGCTCTGCCTGGCAGCAGCCACGTAGTTCAGTGCAGGCTTCTCCTTGAAGTGTAGTTTGCCTGAGAGGCCTCTGTGTAGAAATGGCTGTTAGGTTCTGGGATTTTTCGTTTTGTTTTTTTAATCAGGATCCACAGTACAAACAGGGAGGACCTGCAAGAACAGACCCACACTAGGCACTTTGAACCTTAGGCTATTGCAAACTAGAGGAAATGGGTTTCTGATGTGGGTCTGTGGGAACCATGCCAGGGTACGTGGGATGCTCAAGGCCAACTGGAATATTGAGGCCTTGTTCTAATACACCAGATGGCCAAGGCCACTCTGGGCATGGGAATCTTAATCAGGGTGTCCAAGGACTATACACAGATGCAAGGCCACAGCGATCGCATGGTACACTGTACCCTTCTATAACCCAAATGAGTGAAGTCATGACTTGGAAGGAAGCCTCTTTTGTCTAAGTAGTATAATACATGTTACTGACCAGCCAGTGTGCTAGAGAGAGGCTGGAGAGGCTACTGAGACTACTGAGGTTGGTGAGCTCAGATGCAGCTACTATGTGAGGCTGTAGGTCCAGAGGCAGCATGTGGTTGCTCAGATAATGGCTGTGGGTACAGAGGCTGCTACTGTTTTGTGAGAAAGATGTATTTGTTAATCAGCTGGTATGCGGCTACCTGTATGAGACTGTTATGAAGAGCTGTTTTGTCTGGTAGCTCCTGGTTAGCAATGGCTATATGGCCACAGGCTCTACAATAAAGACTCTCTCATATACCCAGCCCCTGGCAGAGGGGCTCAGACCCAATAGGGCCCATAAAATAAGCTATTCAGTCTCCAAGAGACCTACAAAGGCAAAAGACATGAATTTTCTCTCTGACAAACAGAGAAAAGGCCATGTGACGACTCAGCAAGAAGGTGATCATCTAAAGCCAGAAAGAAAGGCCTCACAAGAAACCAACTCTAATGGCACTTTGATCTTTGACTTTTAGCCTCCAGAACCATGAGACAATATATTTCTACTAGAGGCCCGGTGCACAAATTCATGCATGGGTGAGGTTCCTGGGCCTGGCTGGCAATAGGGGCCAATCAGAGCCAGCTGGCCAGTGATGGGGTGAGGTGGGGTGGAGGGATGGGGGAAGGATCGCGGAAGGTTGGCTGGCCACAGAAGGTTAGCTGTGGGAGTGCACTGACCACCAGGGGGCAGCTCCTGTGTTGAGCATCTGCCCCCTGGTGGTCAGTGCACATCATAGCAACCAGTAGACTGGTCGTTAGGTCGACCAGTTGTAAGGGTAGCTTAGGTTTTTATATATGCAGACTACAGGCCCAGTGCATGAAATTCGTGCATGGGGGGGGGGGTGTCCCTCCGCCCAGCCAGCACTCTCTCCAATCTGGGACGGGGGATGTCCAACTGCTGGGTTAGGCCTGATCCCTAAACCGGCAGTTGGACATCACTCTCACAATCCAGGACTGCTGGCTCCTAACCACTCACCTGCCTGCCTGCCTGCCTGATTGCCCCTAACCACTTCTGCCTGCCAGCCTGATCTCCCCCTAACCGCTCCCCTACCAGCCTGATTGACACCTAACTGCCCTCCTCTGCAGGCCTGATTGCCCCCAAATGCCATCCCCTGCTGGCCTAGTTGCCCCCAACTGCCCTCCCCTGCCGGCCTGGTTGCCCTAACTGCCCTCCCCTGCCGGCCATCTTGTGACAACGTGAGGGCAGCCATCTTGTGGTGGCCATCTTGTGATGATGTCAAGTGAGGGCTTGATGCCACCTAGGCTTTTATTATATAGGATTGTTTAGGCCAAAAACAAAAGACAAATTTTTTGGAGAACATCAGAGGAAGGAAGAAGAAAGGAAGCAGATGTGCAGTGAGTAAAGAAGAAAGAAGCTAAAAGAGAGCTACAGGCCAAACTTGAGCATCTTAAAAAAGTTCACCAGGAAGAGAGAATGAAGCTTGAAAGAAAGTGAAGGCTTCCTGAAGAAGACATAATCTCTTTATCTAAAAAAAAAGCTACCTTCAACATATTCCAGAACCAGACCTTTATGGCAATGGGCAGCAACCTGAAGAAGGGCAAGGAATGTAAGAACTCCAATTTTACATAAAACAAAGGTTCTAGATCACAGGAGGTCATCATAAGCAAAGGATATAAAAATTCTAGAAGTATGCTGTGACTTTCTTGCTGTTTTTATTTGATTTTTCACTTATTCTGCACTTGGCAAATGGCCATAGTAACTGCCATTTATGGGAAAATACTTTTAAAAATATATTTTTATTTATTTCAGAGAGGAAGGGAGAGGGAAAGAGAGATAGAAACATCAATGATGAGAGAGAATCACTGATCGGCTGCTTCCCACATGCCCCACACTGGGGGATCAAACCCAAAACTCAGTTCATATGTTGACACTCAACCACTGAGCCACAGTGGCTGGTTGGAAAAATACTTTTAAGTATAAGGTCCATACATAAGACAGAGTGGATGATAGCACTATATATTCACTGTTGTTACACATTTTTAGATTGTTGGTTTGTCATGAATCTAGATAGTTTCTCCTGCTGCCCACTTATTGTCACTTTGCGGAGTTTATACCACAGAGCAGTGTCAGTGCCTTTGAAAATACACGACTCATTCTTATTATAGCTGCTTGCATTTATATTCCAAGATGAACCTTTTTTGTACATACTAAAGGTAAAATTTGGGGAATATATTTTATTTTAATTTTAGAAAGAGGATGTGAGAGGGAGGGAGAGAGAGAGAGAGAGAAAGAAACATTTATCAGTCTGTGCCCTGACCAAACCCACAACATGAGTATTTACTGCCCTGACTGGGAATAGAACCCGAGACCGTTCAGTGCAAGGGACGACACTCCCACCAACTGAGCCACACCAGCCAGAGCTAATATATTTTAAAGGGTACTATACATCTGAAACCCTAACCTCTCAATAGTTTTATAAAACTTTAAGTTTATTGATGTAATTATCTAATTAGTAAAATGATCCTGAGCTTTTGCATCAAATCCTATATAATAAAAGCCTAATATGCTAAGTGTCCAGTTGTCCGGTCAACCAATCAAAGCATAATATGCTAATGATATGCTAAAGATGCTCAACCGCTTGCTATGACAGGCACTGACCACCAGGGGGCAGACGCTATGACTGGTAGGTTAGCTTGCTGCTGGGGTCCAGTCATTCAGGACTGAGCAAGAAAGGCTGGACTGAGCAAGTGGTCCCTCCCCAGCAGGCCAACCTCCCAACATCCCTCCCCGGCCCTGATCGCACACCAGTGGGGTCCCTCGGCCTGGCCTGCACCCTCTCACAATCCGGGACCCCTTGGGAGATGTCGGAGAGCTGGTTTCTGCTCGATCCCGCAGGCCAGGCCGAGGGACCCCATTGGTGCATGAATTCGTGCACCAGGCCTCTAGTTTTATATAACACGATGGCCTTCCATGCTTCAGTATACCTTATTGTGGCTGATATGTTATAGTGATGAAATAAAATATGTCTAAAAGTAAAAACATCTAGGTATATAAGCCCTTTTTCTAGTGATAAGTACCTTTGAACCTGGGTATTATCACAGTATTTTCATGAGACTGTATTACATACTTGTTTAAAACTCTGCCTTCCAGAGGAAAAAATGATAAGGTTGAGTCATCTTACTAAAGATATTTCTTGCCCTGGCCAGGTAGCTCAGTTAGTTGGAGTGTTATCCTTGTACACCAAAAGGCTTTGGATTCCATTCTTGGTCAGGGCATGTACGGTAGGCAACTGAGTGATGTTTCTCTCTCACATTGACGTTTCTCTCTCCCTTTCTCTCTCTAAAATAAACATATCTTTAGGTGAGAATTAAAAAAAAATTTTTTTTAAGCCCTGGCTGGTAGATCAGTTGGTTAGAACATTGCCCTGATATGCCAAGGTTGTGGGTCCAATCCCAGGTCAGGGCACAACTAACAAATACATAAATAAGTGGAACAATAAGTCAGTGTTTCTCTCTCTCTCTCTCTCTCTCTCTCTCTCTCTCTCTCTCTCTTTCTTCTTCTTCTTCTTCTTCTTCTTCTCTCTTTAAAATCAATAAATAAAAATTAAAAATATTTCTTAAGAAAATAACTAAATTTTTATATCTGAATATTAAAGATATAAAAATTTAGATAATTCATATCTCAAGGGATATTTGAATTCAGTGCCTTAGTAGTATTCTCAGAACAATTAACTTTTTTTTCTTAGACAAGTATTTTTACCTTTTTATTGATTTTAGAGAGGGAGGGAGGGATAGAAAGAGAAACATCAATGTGAGAGAGATACATTGATCCTCCCATAGGCATCCCAATTGGGGACTTGAACCCACAAACTAAGTATGTGCCCTGACCAGGAATTGAACCTGTGACCTTCTGATGTACCTGAGCAATGCTCCAACCAACTGAACCACGCTGTCCAGGATGAACAATTAACTTTTTTCTAAACAGTCTTAGGTATATATTTTTTCTTTTTTTGTACTTGAAATATTCTAAGTAAAGGGGATATTTACTCTTTTTTAATTTAATTTTTATTTTGATTGAATTCAGAGAGGAAGGGAGAGGGAGAGAGAGAGATAGAAATATCAGTGACGAGAGAGAATCATTGATCGGCTGCCTCATGCATGCTCCCCACTAGGGATCTAGCCTGAAACTTGGGCATGTGCCCTGGACCAGAATTGAACCTGGGACCCTTTAGTTTGCAGGCTGATGCTCTATCCACTGAGCCAAACCAGCTAGGGCTCTTTTATTTTTTTAAAGAGAGTGAGGAAGAGAGAGAGATTGAGTGACTGAGAATGGAACCCAAAACCTTTTGGTGTATAGGAGGACATTCCAACCAACTGAGACACCTGGCCAGGGCCTGACATTTACTCTTTTAAAAGTTTTTTATTTATTTATTGATGAGAGAGAGAGGTATTTGTTTTACGCATTCATTGGTTGATTCTTGTACGTGTGCTGACCAGGGATTGACCCTGCAACCTTGGTGTATCAGGACAATACTCCAAGTAACTGAGCTACTTGGCCAGGGAAAATAAAATATATCTATCTCTGGCTCAGTTGGTTGGAGCATCATCCTGTACACAAAAAGGTTTGATTCCTGGTCAGGGCGTGGCCTGGGTTGTGGTTTGTTTACCGGGGCATGTACAGGAGGCAATGTTGTGGGGAGCCGATATAGGGTTAAGCCTCGGACTGACCTGTTGGCAAAGTCACAAACAGGTCTTCCGAGTCTTAAACAGCCCAATCCGAGAGGTGGCCGCTGATTTACATGCGCTATCATTTAAAAAATAAAAAAGGGGGAATTTGCCGGAAGCTGGTCCATACTTGCTGCTTGACACAGT
>NW_005364551.1:390752-394236 GCF_000412655.1 Myotis brandtii | reverse complement strand
CTTCAGTCACTTCCTTGTAGCTTATCAGTAGAGCAGTGACCTTGGAATAGCCCTTATAATGGAACACAGAGATTAACCTAGACAGGATTAAACTCAACAGAACTAGATTAACAAATGCCCTACCCTTTGGAATAGAATGGATAGGATTAAAATCAACTGGTATAAATACAGATGTAATAGGACAATAAAGACAGAACCTGGCTAGAGAACCTCGCTATGCGATCAACTGAACACTGTCTCCGTGTCCTTCCCTCTTTGCCGACTCCGTCCACACCTTTGGGAACCCCTGGACCTGCTGGGGCTGGACCCCAACACAATGTATCAATGTTTCTCTCTCAAAGACATTGATGTTTCTCTCTCTCTAAAAATCAATAGTAATATTCTTGGATATGACTGGTTTGATCCCCGGTTGGAGTGTGTAGAGGAGGAAACTGATCATGTTCCTCTTTCACATCGAAGTTTCTCTCTCTTCCTTTCTCTCTCTCCCCCTATCTCTCTCTCTCTCTCTCAAATCAATAAATATAGCCCGGCTGGTGTTATTCATGAACCAGGAGGTCATAGTTTGATTCCAGATCAGGGCACATGACCAGGTTGCAGCCTTGATCCCCAGTGGGGGGCCTGCAGGAGGCAGCTGATCAGTGCTTCTCTCTCATCATTGATGTTTCTATCTCTCCCTTCCTCTCTGAAATCAATAAAAATATATTTAAAAATAAAATAAATAAAAACATATCTTTGGGTAAGCATTAAAATTTTTTAAAATATATTTTATTGATTTTTTACAGAGAGGGAGGGAGAGGGATAGAGAGTTAGAAACATCGATGAGAGAGAAACATCAATCAGCTGCCTCCTGCACACCTCCTACTGGGGATGTGCCCGCAACCAAGGTACATGCCCTTGACCGGAATCGAACCTGGGACCCTTCAGTCTGCAGGCCGACGCTCTATCCACTGAGCCAAACCGGTTTGGCAGCATTAAAATTTTTTAATGTTTAACTTAGCTTATGTCCAATTCTGAACAGTGTTTGTTTGTTTTTCCCCCTGAAACTATGTAAGTGCAAATAAAACCTTTCATTTTGTAACACAAAAAAAGAAAAGAAAATATGTTAGTTACATCCTGAAGGCCCACCAGTAAAGCAAGTTCCAGGAGAAATGTTTAAAAGTACACTTTGCTTGAGATAATACAAAAAGGTAGCTAGTTAATCACAAAACAATGATAGCTTAAATAACGTTGATAGTCACAAGATGTCTAGTTTCTGCTTTTTGCTTTAAAGATAACATCACTGTTGCTCAATTATGAGATATTTTGCAGAATCTTGGTTCCTCAACCTAGTTAGATCACTCCACCAAAGTGACAGACACCAGACAAGATGATGTCAGGAATCAAATTAATCAGAAAAAACAGTGAAGCTTACATAAGAACTAACCAAGGAGCTTCACATTCAGCCCCTAACCCAGCCGTGGGCAAACTACGGCCCGTTTGAAATGAATAAAACTAAAAAAAAGAGACCGTACCCTTTTATGTAATGATGTTTACTTTGAATTTATATTAGTTCACACAAACACCCCTGGTCTAGACACACTTTAAAAACTCTTGATTAAAAACCTCTGGGGGATTTGGATTTTGAGCATTAGCTCCTGTTCTCCTGGGTGGTGCCATTTCAATAAAAATAGTTTATCTTTCTTCACTGCAAAGCCTAGTGTCAGTGTTCATTGATTTACTGTGCATGGGTGGGCATGAACTCTCATTTGGTTCACTCATACTGGTATTTCTAATGAGAAATCTAATGTCATCATTATCTTTATTCCTCTGTCTTATTCCTGTCTTTTTCTCTGGATGCTTTTAAGCAGTTTCTCTTTTTAAAAAAGTTTTGGCCCAACTGGGATGGCTCAGTGGCTGAGTGTCAACCTATGAACCAGGAGATCACGGTTCAATTCCTGGTCAGAGCACCTGCCCAGGTTGCAGGCTCCATCCCCAGTGTGGGGCGTGCAGGAGGCAGCTGATCAGTGATTCTCCCTCACCATTGATGTTTCTATCTATCTCTTCCTCTCTGAAATCAATAAAAAATATTTTTTTTTAAAAAAAGAGTTTTGTTTTTATCACTAGTTTTGAACAATTTGATTAAATTTTGGTTTAATTTTGTTCATGTTTTCTGGTGCTTGGGTTTTTTTGAACTTCTTGGATCTGTGGACTTACAGTTTTCATCAGCTTTGGACATTTTTTTGCTATCACTTCTTCAAATATCTTATGTCCCTCTCCCATTTTTGGGGTACTCATATTTGCCATGTATGAGGCTGCTTAAAATTGTCTCATAGCTTTGAGGGAGGAGGGCAGGATGGTAGCTGGCTGGAAGAGGTTAATGGGGGGGGGGGGGTGGAGGACCTATGTAATACTTTCAACAATAAAGATTAAAACAGAGTAATAAGGAACAAAAAAGTCTCACAGCTCAACGATGCTCTTTCATTTTGGACAGTTTCTACTGCTATGTGCTCAGTAGTCTATTTTTCTGCAATGTGTAATCACATCCAGTGTATTTTTCATCACATTATTACTGGGAAACCCCCAATTGGGCTCAGGCTGCCTGTCGCTGTGTCCAATAACGAAGGCAGGGTTGAAGCATATAAGGCGTTTATTGAGAAGGCCAGTCAACCAAGAAGACAGGGTGGTCACAAGCATTCAAATCCTGTCTTACAGCAAGGTGCAGGGGACAGGATTATAAAGGGAAAGGGGCTGGGGTGAGGCCAGCTCTGGAGACGTCAGCTATTGTTCTTTAGTCATCAGGCTGTTGATGAGATGATGTTTTGACTTCTGGTGGGCCAGTCTGACCCTGTTTAGTATTGGTTCTTCTTGCTGGATTCACAGCTGAGTCACCTCCTTAATCGCTTCCCACAAGCCTTGAAATGGAAACTTAAGAAAAATGTAACCCCCTATTCACATATAAGAAACTTAACCCCCTATTCACATAAGTATATGTGTTCTAAGATTGAAAATAATATAATTATTTTCAGATTAATTCAGGTGCTCTATCTCTAAGATTATAGGTCCCCCCTATCAACAGCCTCTGTCATTTTTATTTCTAGACATCCAGTTGCTGTTTTTTTAATCTTCTGCCCAGCCAGAAGGTTGAGGTTCTATTCCCGGTCAGGGAACATGCCCAGGCTGTGGGTTCAATCCCCAGTGTGGGGCGTGCAGTAGGTCCACTGGTTCTCTGTCATCATTGATGTTTCTATTTCTCTCTCCCTCTCCCTCCTCTCTGAAAGCAATACAAAAATTGTAAAAATCTTCCACATTGCCTGGCCGGAAGTGGTTGAGCAATGACCTATGAACCTTGAGATCACGGTTCAATTCCCGGTCAGGGCACACGCCTGGGTTGCAGGACTCAATCCCCAGTGGGGCGTGCAGGCAGCAGCCAATCAATGATTCTCTCTCATTATTGATGTTTCTATCTCTCTCCCCCTCTCCCTTCCTCTCTGAAATCAATAAAAAA
>NW_005364551.1:376765-390682 GCF_000412655.1 Myotis brandtii | reverse complement strand
CCGGTCAAGGGCATGTACCTTGGTTGCGGGCACATCCCCAGTGGGGGATGTGCAGGAGGCAGCTGATTGATGTTTCTCTCTCATCGATGTTTCTGACTCTCTATCCCTCTCCCTTCCTCTCTGTAAAGAATCAATAAAGTATATTTTGAAAAAAAAATTTTTTTTAAAAAAATCTTCCACATCTCCAATTTATTTCTAAACATATGGAATATAGTTGTGATAACTTTTAATGTCCTTCTTGATAAATCTAATATTCCGTTTCAATTATTGGTTAATTTCATTATCAGCTGTATTTTACTGCTTCATTGATTTTTGAAAGCCTGGTGTTTCTGACTCTGATTTTGATGGTTAGATGCTGAATATTTTGTTGTTGTTTGTTTTTTGACTATTTTTGTATTCTTGTAAATATTGTTGACTTATTTCTGGGTTGTTAAGTTACATGGAGGCAGTTTTATGCTTTTGGGTTTTATATCTATGTTGTATTAGCTTAGTCCTGAGCCTAATTGCTCCCTACAACTTAGGCAAGACTTTCTGGAGTATTTACCCAATGCCTCAATGAAGAAGTCTTTCTAATCTGGCTGGTGGGGACAGGCACTATTCCAAGTGCCAGGCAATGTTCTTATTCTTTCAGACATCCCTTCTCCCTCAACACAGGTAGTTTCCTCACATGCATTGCTGATCAGCACCCTGATGAATACTTGAGGGACCTCTGCAGATCTCTGGGGTCTTCTTGTGCAGCTCCCTCCTCTCCAGGTGTCTGTCTTTCAAACTCTTGCCCCTTTGCTCTCCCCTGACTCTCAGTTCTATCTTTTCTCAACTCAGGGAGTCTGTTAGACTTGTAGTGGGGGAAAGAAATATTTTTCCCTCTACATTTCAAGGTTCTCCAGCTGGGGCCCTACAAATTAGATCCACAAGAGACAGATTGACAAGAGAAAAACAAACAGAAGTTCAGTAACATGTGCATCACACATACACATAGCAAAACTCTGATGAGTAACTCGAAGGAAAAGTTAGAGCTCAGGCTCACATAGCAGCTTAACAGAAGAACAAAACTTTTTAGAGAAGTGACAAGACAAAGGGAAGGTAAATATATGGGGAACTAATGGAAGATAAGGGCTAATTAGTAAGGTTTGTTGTGTAGATTCCTTTGGTGGGGTCTCTGGGATGTAAGATTAACTTTTGTTCTTCCTGGTAGAGATGGGAGTGGGGATACCTTTATAAATTTATGTCCTGCTTATAGGCAGATTGGGGAGGGCAGATAGTGTTTCTTGTATCGGCTTCCTCTGAACTGCCTTTAGCTCAAAATGATCCTATGCCATAGTGGTATGTTTTTGGGTGGCATATTCTGCCAGACTCCACCTGGATTCTCACTCTCTGCTTCACAGCATGGTAACACTCTCTAGGCTGTACCTGGGCACTCATAAACTCACTTCATTTGTTTGCCATCTCTTAGGGATCACAGTCCTTCATTGCCAGATATTCTGTATCTCCCAAACCATTATTTTATATATTTTGTCTGTTTTCTTTGTTCCACTTGTCTCAGGTCATAAGGCAAATCCAGCTCCACCTTGTCCAGAAATAGAAGTCTTTGTAGAACTTACTTTATTTATTTTTATTTATTTTCCTGTCACTTTGACAAACTATTTTATTTATGAAAATCTGAAGCAGCCCAGTGGCATGGCTCAGTGGTTGAGCATCAACCTATGAAGAGGAGATCATGGTTCAATTCCCAGTCAGGGCATATGTCCCAATTGCAGACTCAATCCTCATTGTGGGGTGTGCAGGAGGCAGCCAATCAGTGATTCTCTCTCATCATTGATGTTTTTATTTCTCTCTCCCTCTCCCTTCCTCTCTGAAATCAATAAAAAATATTTTTTTAAATATGAAACAATACAAAACTCAGAAGCTGCACTTAGGTGCAATAAGCATGGATATGATGTTCAGCAACACTAGTCCTTTCCATAAATTGAATAATATTTAAGTTTGACAGTATAATAATCCTTAAGGCACAAATCATCAATTTTCAATACTGCCCTGTATATTGTTAAATAAGCAAGGCTAGGAGGATCAAGATGCTGGCATAGGTAAAAGCAGTACTCACCTCATCCCACAACCACATCAAAATTACAACTAAAATATAGAACAATCATCATTCAGAACTGCCTGAAATCTGACTGAAGGGAAGTCCTACAACTAGGAATTTAAAGAAGCCACATTGAGACTGGTAGGAGATGCAGAGCCATGAAACGGATTGGTCCCAAACCCATGTGTGGTGCTTTTTAATTAGGAGAGATATCTTGGCTGCAGGGGGTCCCTTTGAGAAGTGAGGGGTTCCAGCCCCATATCAGCCCAGGATTCCAGTGTTGGGAAGAGAAGTCCCCATAACTTTGGGATGTAAAAACCAGGGGGGATTGTGGATGAGTGACACAGAGGCTGCTGAAGTCCCAGGCAGTTCCTCTTAAAGGGCCTGCACACAGACTTATTCAGACTCACTCCCTCTGAGCTCCAGCAATTGGGCAGCAGCTTCAAAGGAACCAGGGACATATGGGGAAGTACTAAATTGTCTGGCATCATGGCAAGAACTGGAGGGTGAGGTGAGAGACAGCTTTCTACCAGACAAAAGTGCTGCAAGAGGTCATTGTTCCTTTGTTGAGACCTCCCCACTACAGAGTGGACAGGTAGGCACCATATCTGAGTCTCCATCAACCTGGCTCACACTGTTTGCCCCACCCAACTTGCAGGCTCATCCAAGTTGTTTGCAGTGGCTTTTCCATATGAATGGCTTGTTCTGGCTCATGCTTCAGACTTTCTTAAAATCTCTCAAACAAGCAGCTGGCCTCAGTGTGCCTTATACATCTTGCTAAGTGGCCCCAGGCCAGGCACTAGCAGCAGCCTGCCTTGGTTCACAGGTTGGCCTCTCCTTGGTACCTCTAAGCCCAACACAAGTGGCAACTATCTGCAGATCACTCTGTTGCTTATGCTGGGTGGCCCCAGGCAGGGTACAGGCAGTAGCTGACTCTGTACCTCACGGGAGGCCCCAGAGCCAACATACCCAGTGGTCAGTTTCAGACCACACCAGATTGCAATCCTACCACATCCACTATATCCATGAGTGACACACTCAAGGGTAGACTCAGGGAGTACCAAAGCCCCACTGAAGCAAGTCCTACTTCATAAGATTGGCTCCTGCACAGCAGCTGGTCCTCACAGCTGACTGGCCTGGAGGTGACACCCTTTCAGCTCAGGTGATTGGGGAGGCTGAGCCGCTGGGCCCTATAGGACACCTACTACACAAGGCCACTCTACCAATTCTAGGAGACATAATATCCCAGGAGACACGCTCTACCTAATACATAGAAATCAACAGGAAAGCAGCCAAAATGAGGAGTTAAAAAAACATGTTTCAAATGAAAGAACAGTAGAAATATCCAGAAAAAGAACTAAATGAAAGCAAGCAAACTACCAGAGTTCAAAACAATGGTTATAAGGGTGCTCATGAAACTTAGTGAGAATGTCAAGAAACTTACTGAGAAGTGAAAGAACTTAGTGATAACATCAACAACATAAAAAGGACCAGTCAGAAATGAAGGATACACTAACTGAAATAAAAATACAATTTACAGGGAACAATAGTAGAGTAGAGGATGCCGAGAATCAAATCAGTGATTTGGAATATGAGGAAGCAAAAAACACCCAATCAGAACAGCAAAGAGAAAAAGAACCCCAAAATATGAAGATACTGTAAGGATCCTCTGAGACAACTTCAAGCATCCCAACATTCGTATCATGGGTGTGCCGGAAAGAAAAGAGAGGGAGCAAGAAATTGAAAACCTATTTGAGAAAATAACAGAAAATTTCCCTTACCTGGTGAAAGAAATAGACATACAAGTCCAGGAAGCACATAGAGTCCCAAACAAGATGAACCCAAAGAGGCCCACACCAAGACATATAATAATTAAAATGCCCAAGGTAAAAGACAAGAGAGAATCTTAAAAGCAGCAAGAGAAAAGCAATTAGTTACCATACGACTGTCACCTGATTTATCAACAGAAACTTTGCAGGCCAGAGGGAGTAGCAAGGAATATTCAAAGTGATGATAACCAAGATTACTCTACCCTGCAAAACTATCATTTAGAATTGAAGGTCAAATAAAGAGCTTCCCAGACAAGAAAAAGCGAAAGGAGTTAATTACCACCAAACCAGTATTATATGAAATGTTAAAGGGTCTTCTTTAAGAAGAAGAAAAATAAATAAAAAATATGAACTATAAAATGGCAATAAATACATATCTATCAACAATCTAATCTAAAAATAAACAAACAAGCAGAACAGAAACAGACTCATAGATACAGAGAACATTTTGACAGTTAACAGATGGGAAGGGGATTGAGAGGATGGGTGAAAAAGGTGAAGGGATTTAGAAGCACAAATTAGTAATTATAGCATAGTCATGGAGGTATAAAGTACAGCATAGAGAATATAGTCAATAATATTCTAATATCTATATATTGTTTCAGATGGGGATGAAATATTTTGGGATGATCACTTAATAAGTTTTACAATATCTAATCACTATGTTATACACCTGAAACTAATATAATATTTTTTGTCAATTGTAACTGAAAAAAAATGATGTAAGAAAATAAGCAAGGCTAGAATGAGTTATAGAGTTTTTGTTTTTAAGGATATATTGCATGAGCCCAACTGGCATGGCTCAGTGGTTGAGCATTGACCTAAGAACCAGGAGGTCATGGTTCAATTTCTGGTCAGGACACATGCCTGGGTTGGGGGTTCAATCCCCAGTAGGGGGCATGCAGGAGGACCCAATCAATGATTCTCTTTTATCATTGATGTTTCTATCTCTCTCTCCCTCTCCCTCCCTGAAATCAATAATAATAATAAAAAAAAATATATTATATGAGATGGCAATTACATGAAGTGATCTGAATAAAGGTACATAAACTTAAAAAACACACACATTTTACATAGGTCCAAAGTTTCATTAAGATAACTAGATTCTCTAGCAAGGGTGGGGAACGTCCAGACCATGGTTTGTAGAAGGCCCATGAAATCATTTGGTCTGGCCCTGCCAAGGCATTAGGAGTCAGCTAATTAAATGTTTGACCAAATGTCAAACATTTTTAAAATATATTTTATTGATTTTTTTACAGAGAGGAAGGGGGAGGGATAGAGAGTTAGAAACATCAATGAGAGAGAAACATCGATCAGCTGCCTCCTACACAACTCCTACTGGGGATGTGCCCGAAACCAAGGTACATGCCCTTGACCGGAATCGAACCTGGGACCTTTCAGTCCGCAGGCCGATGCTCTATATCCACTGAGCCAAACCGGTTAGGGCTCAAACATTTTTTTTAAGTTGATAATTTTATATGGCCCATGAATGATGTTATAAATATCCGAATGACCCTTGACAAAAAAAAAGGTTCCCCATGCCTGCTCTAGAGGATAAAGAGGTGGCTTTTCCCAGTTTACTCTATTCATAAGTTATTATTCAATTTGCAATAAGCTTATGCTATAACTAGCTATCTTCATTTAAACACTCTTGCCTAGAAGAGGATTGCAAATCTGTTAATATTAGAGCCAGCAGGGGGGGAACTTTTTTAAATAGTTTTTTTAAATTTATTGATTTGAGAGAAAGAGAGGAAGGGGGAGAGGGAGAGGGAGAGGGGGAGAGAGAGAGAGAGAGAGAGAGAGAGAGAGAGAGAGAGAGAGAAACATCAACTTGTTTTGTTATTCCACTCATCCATGCAGTCATTGGTTGACTCTTCTATGTGCCCTGACTGCGGATCGAACCTTGGGGTATTGGGATAATGCGCTAACCAACTGAGCTACCTTTCCAGGGCATGAGGAACTTGACATTAAAAATCTCGGTCAAGCCCAGCCAGCGTGGCTCAGTGGTTAAGCATTGATCTGTGAGCCAAAGGGTCACGGTTCGATGCCTGGTCAGGGCATATGCCCAGGTTGTGGGCTCAATCCCCAGTGGGGGACATGTAGGAGGTGGCCAATCAATGATTCTCTCTTGTCATTGATGTTTCTATCTCTCTCTCTCGCTCTCTTCCTCTCTGAAATCAAGAAGATATATTAAATAAATAAATAAATAAATCTAGGTCAAACCCTGGCTTGTGTGGTTGGAGAATTGGCCTGCACACCAAAGGGGCATGGGTTCAATTTTCAGTCAAGGACATGTGCCTGGGTTTCGGGTTCGCTCCCCACCCTGGTTTGGGGCAAGTGCGGGAGGCAATCAGTTGATGTGACTTTCTTACATTGATGTTTCTTTCTCTTCCCTGCTTCCTCCCTCCCTTTCACTCTCTTTGAAAAGCAATTGAAAAAAATATCTTCAGGTGAGGATTAACAACAACAACAAAAATCTAGGTCAAGAACCTATAAGATAGGAAAAAATCTATAAAATGGATCTCATTAGAAAACTGAGGTACAGGGACTTAGATCAAAACTATTTCGAAGAGTTTGTGAGTTTTAAGGTAGTAATATCTTTTCAGAGAGTATAGCATGTGAAGAACCCACCAACACTGTATAAAGAGTAGAAGTTCTTTTGACTACAGTAGGAAGGACAGTATAAAAATATTTACAAAAAAAAGGTTCAGGCCCTAGCTGGTTTGGCTCAGTGGATAGAGCGTTGGTCTGTGGACTGAAGGATCCTGGGTTTGATTCCAGTCAAGGGCACATGCCTGGGTTGCAGGCTCAATCCCCAGTCAGGGCACATGCCTGGGTTGCGGGAGGCAGCAGATCAATGATTCTCTCTCATCATTGATGTTTCTCTCTCTCTCTCTCTCCCTCTCCTTTCCTCTCTGAAATCAATAAATAAATATTATTTTTTTAAAAAGGTTCAGAATAAAGGAATATTTATAGGATGTTAAACATTAATCTGCAACCATATGAGGCTCCTTTGAGTTCCCAAAACCTTTGCTTTCTTCTTTTGTTCTTGCTCATGTTTTTCTGTTGCTCCTCCCTGGTCTAGAGACCAGGTTGTTTGTAAATTTTCTTGTGGAAGCCAGCTCTGTTTACATGCTCATTCAGAGGTTTATTTTCTTTAGATTGTCCCCATGGCTTCAGCTTTCCTTTGTGTGGCTCATAGTTGAGGGGATGAGACATTTGCTTTGAGATCAAACACTGGTTTCCCATTGGAGACAGGAGTCTGTGCTGCTTCAACGGTCAACTTGACTAGAGCAATAAGTGCAGCAGAATCTCCCTTTGTGGTCATTAACTTGTTTGTCCCAAGCATAGCCTGGTCTTGTGGTGTATTCCTAGATATGGTCACATGTGGAGACTTTCTGGCAGAGTCGTGGTCAGTGAAGGCTTATACTCATTATCTTCAGTAGCAGCTGAAAACCTGAGATTCGTTTAATTGCCGAGGGAGTGGGTCGCTTGACTGACCCCTTCACACACAAGGTACTCCCATCTGCAGTGCCCGGCCCGGCTTTGTAAGCCAGAAGTACAAGTCAGAGAGAGTCTTCCTTGGAGATCATCTGGAGTTGCCACCACTTCCTTGGTGACAGACTGATTCTCCAGTTTGTTAAGTAAACTGTGTTGTTCAAATGTTTCTTTTTTTCACTTAATATATTGATTAATGGACTCCATTTTCTTTCTTTCTTTTTTTAATATTTTATTGATTTTTTACAGAGAGGAAGGGAGAGAGATAGAGAGTTAGAAACATCGATGAGAGAGAAACATCGATCAGCTGCCTCCTGCACATCTCCCACTGGGGATGTGCCCGCAACCCAGGTACATGCCCTTGACCGGAATCGAACCTGGGACCCTTCAGTCTGCAGGCCGACGCTCTATCCACTGAGCCAAACCGGTTTCGGCAAGGACTCCATTTTCTTAAAACGAGCTTCATGAAGCTTCTTAAAGTTTGGAGTAGTGCTTGAAACTCTTATTTTTTCCAGCTTTGAAAACCCATCTATGTAGACAGACATTTTTCTTTCTGAAGGTACCTTTGACTCTTCATTACCATTCACTCCACTTTCTCCTGAGGACACTGCATTCTCATCTCTTTGGCTCTCATCTTCCTGCTTTTCTTGATTCTGGGATGCAGTAGGACCACTTGTTTTTGTTTTTTTGTTCGTTTTTTATTTTTCATATATATATTTTTTATTGATTTCAGAAAGAAAGGGGGAGAGAGAGAGAGAAGGAGAGAGAGAGAGAGAAAGAGAAACATCAATGATTACAGAGAATCGTTGATCAGCTGCCTCATGCACACCCCACACTGGAGATAGAGCCGCAACCTGGGCATGTGCCCTGACTACGATCGAACCATGACCTCCTGGTTCATAGGTCAACGCTCAACCACTGGGCCATGCCAGCCTGGCAAGAAACCACTTATTTTTATCTCTGAATGACCCTGCTGGGAGTCAGGATTGCTGTGGACAGTTCTGCACCCTCCTTGGCATGGCCAGCTGGTTCCTCTCAGCTTGTTCCTGCTGCTAATCTGTGTCTCGGTCTCATCACAGAGGATGCAGAAATTTGACTTTCAGCCTGATTTTCATTTTCTTTTCTTGCTTCCTGTTTCAGGTGTGTGTTTTTTTTTTAATTCTTTATTGTTGAAAGTATTACATATGTCCCCTTTCCCCCCCATTGTCAGGTGGGCTTTCAAGGCTTTTAACATGTCTGCTCTCAAGTTAACCTGGAGGCCCAGACTCTTGGCCAAGTTCTGCAGGTCACTGTACTTAAAGGAGTTCAGGTCCTCCAGGGAAGGGATGGTCATCCCGATCTGCAATCCAGGAACTCACTGTGCAGAGCATCCCCCTGCCTCCACTGTGCCACTCAAAACTTTGGCGCCCTCTGTAGAACTTATTTTGAACATACATTTATTGTTTGTCTCCTCCCTCCTGCGTATCAGCTCCAGGAGGGCAGGGATGTTTGTCTGTTCCCCCTGCAGATTCACCATCTTTGGGTGTTTTTTGTTTGTTTGTTTGTTTGTTTGTTTGTTTTTGTTAATCCTCACCCTAGGATATTTTTCCATTGATTTTTTAGAGTGAAAGGGAAGGGGAGATACACACACAGAGAGAAACATCAATGTGATGTGAGAGACAGACAGATTGGTTGACTCCCGCACTACATGCAGGATCGAGCCACTGAGATCGAGCCTGCAACTGAAGTACATGCCCGTGACTGGAATCAAACCTAAGACCCTTCAGTCAGGGGGTGACGTTCTATCCACTGAGCCAAACTGGCGAGGGCAGATTGCCCTTTTTTTTTTTTTTTTTTTTAGATTGCTCATCTTTAAATCAGTGTCTGACACATAGTAGGTACTTGGTAAGTATCCTTAGAATAGATGAATGAGTGGATGAGGTGAGTCCTGCTTTTAAAATATATATATATATATATTTTAATTGATTTTGGAGAGGCAAGGAGAGGGAGAGAGAGATAGAAACATCAATAATGAGAGGGAACCATTGATCGGCTGCCTCCTGCATGCCTCCTACTGGGGATTGAGCCCACAACCTGATCATGTGCCCTTGACTGGAATCAAACCTGGGACCCTTCAGTCCACAGGCCAATGCTCTATCCACTGAGCCAAATCAGCTAGGGTGCTAAGTCCTGTTATTATTTCATTTTATAGATGAGGAAATTGGGGCATAGAGAGGGTCAGTTACCTACAAAGAGAGCCAAACTCAGGCAATCTGACTTCTGAACTCACACTTTTAACCACAAGACAGCTGCAACTCTGCTCAGCATAGACTGTACTGTGTCTCTGACCTTCAACTTCATTCTCTCAAACCTGCTTCCTCCTTGTGCAAGGGATGCATTCTTCCATGGCTGGAAATTCTCATACTCCCAAAAGAGGGTGGAGATTCATTCACTGCTGTAGCCCCAAGGTGCAACGTGTACGCATAGTTGGTACACATTTGCTGAATCAATGAATTAATGGATTACTGAGAGGTGCAGAGACTTGGAGACACTTAGATTATATCCAATAGGATTCTTTGGTTGCCAGCAACGAACCTTATATTCAAACTAAGGACCTTTCTACTTAGGTCCACTATGAAAAATCCCAAGGAAGGACCCCGACTGACCCAGCCTGGGTCCTGTCCTGTCACTGAACCAATCACTGACCAGGGGGTGGGATCACATATGAAATAGCAGTTTCCAATTGGATCATGTGAATAGAGCTGTGGAGGGGGATCAGCAATTCACTTGAAAGGGGGTGGTTCTACTGAGGCTGCTGAGGGTCACATGGGAAGCTTCTCCCACTGGGGATGAGGGAGGAAGTCCTTGCTCTTGGTAAACTCATTGCCAGGCAACCTGAGCTTCCAGGTCATCCACCAGATAATTGTTTGCCTTTCTCCACTATCCACCTCTCAATCATGGCAGATCATGAAACATAAACCTGCTGTTCAAACAAATAAAAAACCCTGCTGTTCCACTGCTACTAGCTCTAGAGTGATTCCCTATATAATGATTCTCTAAATCCTGCTCATAGTTCTGTAAATAGCCCCTTTATTAGAAGTTATCTTACTCAAGTTATTCTAATTTACTGACCCTCCATTTCTTTTTAGGGCTATGATTGATATAGCCAAGTCCACCTCAAGCCAGCAATACACTTAAGAGGTCCACCTAGTAGGCCAGGAGTGCAGCTCTTCAAATATCAGTGGCTCCTATGTGTTTCCACTAAATTCCTCATTGGATACCCCAGTTCTCTATGGCAGTTTTGTTACCATGGAGGGTTGGAGCAAGGTTACAGCAAACCATTAAAGATATCATGGCCACCCAACTCAATCTGCTTTCTCATTTTAGCTGCTTTCTCCAAAATGTGGCCCATACTTGGGGCAAGTCGACATATGGCATGCAAATTATAGCTAATTGGTTATACGTATTCATTTCCACAGGGGAGTACCTCATAAGGGTGTATTCTTAATGTTCAGTCCGGAGGGCTGGGGTATCTGACCTGATCAGACAGATGGCCTATAAAAAATGCCCTATTTCTAATAATGGAGATTTAGCCCTGGCTGGTGTTTCTAAGTGGTTAGAACTTCAGCCTGCATACCGAAGGGTCAAAGATTTGATCCCTGGGAGGCCACCAATCAATGTGTGTGTGTGCAACCTGGGCATGTGCCCTGACCAGGAATCAAACTGTGACCTTCTGGTTCAGAGGTTGATGCTCAACCACTGAGCCACACTGGCCAGGCAATGCATGGTCATTCTTATTTCAATAATCCTCCTTTACCTTTTGTTTCTTTTTTAGCTGAAACCCCCTTTTTAAAAAAATATATTTTATTGATTATTTACAGAGAGGAAGGGAGAGGGATAGAGAGTTAGAAACATCGATGAGAGAGAAACATTGATCAGCTGCCTCCTGCACACCCCTTACTGGGGATGTGCCCGCAACCAAGGTACATGCCCTTGGCCGGAATCGAACCTGGGACCCTTGAGTCCGCAGGCTGACGCTCTATCCACTGAGCAAAACCGGTTACAGCTGGAACCCTTTTTAAAAAAATAAAAAATAAATCCTCACCCAAGGATGAGAGAGAGAGAGAGAGAGAGAGAGAGAGAGAGAGAGAGAGAGAAGATATCCCAGGCTCAGGATTGTTGTGAGGGCCACAGGAGTGTGCGAGGTTTGAGTGGTGCTTGGTAATGAAGTCCCAGAAGGTTTGGGAAGTTCCAGTAGGGCCACTGGGGGACACAGGAAGTTGGCCTGCGGAACCCATGCCCCACCATTGGCTCTATGGCAGTGGTTCTCAACCTGTGGGTCGCGACCCCTTTGGCGGTCGAACAACCTTTTCACAGGGGTCGCCTAAGGCCATCCTGCATATCAGATATTTACATTACAATTCATAACAGTAGCAACATTGCAGTTATGAAGTAGCAACGAAAATAATTTTATGGTTGGGTCACAACATGAGGAACTGTATTTAAAGGGCCAGAAGGTTGAGAACCACTGCTCTATGGCCTCGGATCAACCCATAGGAGCACCCCACACCACCCCAGAGCTTAAGAACTTTCCTTCAACTGCATTTTGTTTCTTCTTTCTTTGTCCCCAAACATTAAACCAGCGACTTTCAGGCCGTGGTGTTCATCAGAAAGGCTTGGGGACTTGTTAATGACAGATTCTTGGACCTGTCTTCAGAGACCCTAAATCCTGGGGACATGGGGGGCTGGGGTGAGTGGGCAGGGATGAAATTTTCACAGAGGGCCTAAGAGGATTCTGACACAGGTAGTCAGCACCCCTCCCCCCTCTTCAGAGTAGCACAGGAAGGAGGCATGAGGTGTAAGCGTCTGAGTCAGACCTCAGTTCAAATCTTAGATCTACCTGCCCTGATGGGTGAGGCCTCTTGGTGAGGGTATTGCCCTCTGAGTCTCAGTTCCCTTGTTTGATGCTGAGGTGACAAGTCCTGCTTCCTAAGCATGGTCTGTATGATTCAGTGATGTAAATCCTGTAAAAGCTCAGTACAGGTCCTGACCCACAGGAAGAGTCAAATCAACAGGACCTTGTACATTGTTGTTATTATTATTAATCATTAGTGTTGTTGCCCTGGTATTGTGTGACCCACTCTCACATCCCCTGTGCCTCGGTTTTCCCACCTGGAAAGGAGGCTTCTGAAGGTCTAAATATCTCAGCATAGGGGAGGCTGTATCCTCTGAAGATTAGCGGGGAAGAGAGGCATGGGGAGGGGGTAATAGTATCTTCCTCAGAGGTCCCAGGGGTCCAGGACAGAGGGTCTGCTAGTGATTCCACAGGAACCTTTGGTGAGGAGGGAGTCAGACACTGGTGATCACATCCTGGGCAGGATCTGAGTATCAGAGGTGGGGGACCAATATCTCTGCCCGCAGGCCCCACTGCCCAAAGATGTCTCTCCTGAGTCAGGACGCAAGAGCAGCCTGTGCCAAAGACTGAGGCCACCCTGCCCTCTAGTGGCCAAATCCTTAGGTTCCAGCATTACATGTGACCTAAGGTTGGGACTTCCCATATCACTATTTGAGTGACAGGAGGATCAGGCCAGAACAGGGACTTGCCCGGTGTCTGGAGAGGTAGGGGGTCTGGACTGAAAAAGACTCCTCTTAAATCTCCTCCAAGAAGCCCCTCCCTGGCACCCTAGGCTGGGCCAGGAGCCTCCCTGTCTCTCTAGGTTGGCTTCCCCAACTCTTGGCTATTGTTGTGTGGTGATGGGTCTGTTACCTCACTGGGCCATGAGCTTAAGGCAGAACCTGGGACACAGAGCCATCAGAAACATCACTTCTGTGTTCTCAGTCTGTCCACTCAGGGCTGGGGACCACAATACTCTACAAACCAGTGAATATGCCATTAACCTCTCCCTTCTTTTTACTTTTTAGCTCCAGACCATCTTCTGGGAAGGTTTCCTTACTACAGCCCCATCCCCAGCCCTTCAGGTTATTCTGGAGCCCATCTTACTCTCTCTCTCTCTCTGCTAGTTGAATGCTGCAGATCTGGACAGTGCAGAGAGTCACAGAGCATAATGAATAATTGATTCATTTATTTAGTAAACAATTTTTGAGCACCTACTATTTTTAAGGCCCTGTTCTAGGCACTGGGAGACAGCAGTGGATGGAACAACAGTTCCTGCCCTCATAAGTGCTGATATTCTAATGAGTGGAGACAGACAATAAATCAAATAACTAAATAGGCCTATAACATGATAACAAACTATGATAAGCATTAAAAGAGAAATAAAGCATTTAAGAGGACAGAGAATTATGGAGGGTGCTATTTTAGTTGAGATTGTCTCTAAGGAGGTAACATCCTATATAATCCTATCTAATAAAAGAGAAACGTGGTAATTAGCTGTATGGCCTCTACCCTTCCCATTGGCTAATCAGTGAGATATGCAAATTAACTGCCAACCAAGATGGCTGCCGGCAGCCAGGCAGCTGACGCGAACAGGGAGGCTTGCTTGCTTCAGTGACAGAGGAAGCCAAGCT
>NW_005364551.1:374693-375948 GCF_000412655.1 Myotis brandtii | reverse complement strand
CAACCCCCCTGATGGGCCCTGCTCTGTGCGTGACAGGGGGTGGCGCCGCAACCTCCCTATCGACCCTGCCTTGAGTGTGACAGGGGGCGGTGCCCCAACCCCCCAATCAGCCCTACCCTGAGGTCGGAAATGTGATGGGGTCTAGGGAGGGGATCCAGAAAGGCTTTGAGGGCTTTGCACTTTATTTTAATTGTGAAAGAAGTCATTGGAGGTTTTAAGCCAGAGAGCAGTGTGACACCATATGCTTTAGATAGTCTCCTCTGACTGCTGTGGGGCTGTCCAGGGGGAGACAATGGTGGACAGGGGGCTGTGAAGAGGAAAAGTGTGGATGGGTCCTGGATTTATTTTGTGAATGTAAAGATAACAGGATTTGCTGATGGCTTGGGGTGTGTGTGTGCATGTGTGTGTGTGTGTGTGTGTGTGTGTGTGTAAAAGAAGAAGAGAGTCAAGGATGATTGATTGCACTTGGAACAAAATCTATTTTCTTTATAATGGCCTACAAGGCCCTACATGATCTGGACCCTTGCTCTCTCCCAAAGCTTGTCTCCCCCCCCCCCCCCACATTGCTCCAGTTACACTAGCTTTCTTACTGATTATTGCACATGCCAAGCGTGTTCCCCTGCCCCATACATTGCATGGCTGGCAAGTTCTCAACTCTCAGCTTAAATGTCACTTCCTCAGAGAAGTCACCCCTTTCTTTATAGCAGTAACCACTCTCTCAAATGATCTTATCTTTTTTTGGTTTGTTTTGTTTATCATCTGTCTTTCTTCACTAGAAGGTCAGCTCCTTGAGGGCAGCGACTTGTTTGGTCACTGCTGTATCCCCAGTGGTTAGGAGAGTGTTTGCACATAGCAAACACTTAATAAAGGAACAAAGGCATTGATTAACCCCCTGCTCCTTCACAGATTGCCTTACACAGAAGAGACACCCAGACAAGCAGGCATAGACAAGAATCCACGACAGAGCCTGCGGCTGTCCACATGCCCTGGGGAGACCCAGAAGCCAGGGACACCGGCTACTCCTCTCCCCCCCCACGCGGTGCCTGGAGGATAGAGTCCTAGCTGGGAATGGAGCACCCCTGGGAGGGAAGGATGCTCAGGGGCGAGCCCCGCCCTGCCCTGTATCCCCAGCGGCCAATGGGCGCCCGATCCTCCCAACGCCCCCTGGGACGTGTAGTCCAGTTAGGAGTGCTTTGGGGCCCCGCCGCGCGCCCCTAGACTCCACGTCCCGTCGTGCGCCCGGAGGCGCGGGGAT
>NW_005364551.1:371258-374504 GCF_000412655.1 Myotis brandtii | reverse complement strand
CATGGCCACCGCCATTCAGAACCCGCTCAAGTCGTGAGTGTCCCTGCCGTCCACGTCCCTCTGTAACCCCCGCCTTTCCCCCGCCCTAGCTAGGGGCGGTGGGTGGGATGCAGTGCACGGAGGGTAGTTGAATGCCCCGCCCAGCGCAGCCCCCATACCCCCGGGGGGGTCCACTCCCCTGTGTCTCCGTGGGGTTGGGGTTGGGATTGGGAGCTCCTTCAGGGTCGCGGGGGAGCCCCTTCTTTGTCGCTGTCAGTGAAGGAATGTGGCGCGGGCTGGGGAGGGGTGGGGGGTGGAGGCCGTCTTCCCACCCAGAGTGGGGGTAGGGGCTTCCTTCTCCTCCTCTTCCATCTCTCCTCCTCCTGGTCTCCCGGGCGCCGGGCCTGCCCGGACATGGGGCTGGGAGTCCGGCGCCTAAGTCCAGACCTCAGTCTCCAGGGTCTCTCTTTCTCCCCTCATCAAAGCACCTTTCTCTCTTTTTCCCTCTCTTTCCCGGCCCCCGCGACCGGGGGTGGGAGCTGAGATTTCGGGGATTCCCGGGGAGATCCCTGTTGTCTCCCTTTTTACTCCTCGGGTCTCCAGGACCTAGAAGCCCCGATGCGCGGTCAGCTTAGAGCGTGGGATTCCTCCCTTGCCCGCTCATACACATCTAACTCGAGCATCTCCCATCCTCTTGGGGACAGGATGCCTCCGGGGAGGGCTCTGGGAGTGCCCTCAGTCTCCGAGAATTCCCTCCCTTTCTCCCTGCCCAAGTCCCTTCTCCTTTCCTTAGCTTCCTCCTGGGCCCAGTGTCTGGGACCCAGGATGTCTGGGTTCGAGCCTAGCACCCTCCCATATCTCCCCTCTCCTCGATCTCTTCACCTCTTTCCCTCGTCGGGACCCTGAACTCCAAGGTCCCAGCGCTCCCCACCCCTTTTCCCAGGCGGGTACTGCGTGCTCCGAGTGACAGGCGCGCGGCCGCTGGCGTCCACCCTCCTCAGCTGCCCAGCGCGCACTCCCCTCCCCCTCTTTTCGTGCTAGGGTAGAAGACATAGGGGCGGGGGTTACCTTCCCCAACCTTCCCCCAACCCTTTGCGCCCCCTGCCTTGACCTTGAGCACCTGTGCTGGGGGGTGAGGAGAGGGGAGGGGCTCAGGAGCGCTCCTCATCCTTAGGGCTGTGCCAGGTGTGTAGACCTAAAGCCCCCAGTTGCTTCTCGTTTCTGGCGGAGAGAAGTTGGGAGAGATGGTGGGCAGAGGCTCCTAGGCACGCACCTACACGTGTGGCTTAGCGGTGTGCAAAAGCAGGTTTAGAGGGCGGGTGTGGGGCTTGGGTTAGTACGAGATGGTGTGTGATGGGGACTCCTTTCAGCTCTACGTCAGGAATAAGAAAAGGGTGGCCGAAACCGGTTTGGCTCAGTGGATAGAGCGTCAGCCTGCGGACTGAGGGGTCCCAGGTTTGATTCCGGTCAAGGGCATGTACCTTGGTTGCGGGCACATCCCCAGTAGGAGGTGTGCAGGAGGCAACTGATCGATGTTTCTCTCTCATCGATGTTTCTAACTCTCTATCCCTCTCCCTTCCTCTCTGTAAAAAATCAATAAAATATATTAAAAAAAAAAAAAAAAGAAAAGAAAGAAAAGGGTGGAATATTCCCCTCCAAGTTTCCACCTGAGTCTGTAGGTCAAATTGTGCTGGCGGACAGACAAGGGCCTCCTGGAGGAGGTGAAGTGTCTACATGAAGGCCCCAAATGGGTGGAATTGATTTGAGAGTTCTGGGATGGGGAAGGAGAAAACCTGGGTTTTGGAGGTTAGAGGTGTGGGGAGTAAGTGTTAGAGGGTGTGTTGGGGAGCTGTGATGGTGGTGGCAGGTGAGAGAGGAAGGTGGCAAGGGCACCCTCTGAGCTGAGCTGACAGGTCAGGGGCAGGGCTTACTGTGGACATATGGAGTGGCCACTATAGGGGCCTGGAGGCCAGAGTGAGAGTGGGGCTGCCAGCATATTTTACTATTCCCCTTGTCACACCTCCGGGCCAGATGTGAAGCAGAGACCCCCTCCCTCAAGGCCTTACCTGGAGCAGATGGGGAGAATTTGTGGAAGGGGTTTAAGACTAGAGGTGTGTGTGTGTGTGTGTGTGTGTGTGTGTGTGTGTGTGTGTGTAGAAGTGACCATGGATTGGAGGCCTGAGAGGATCTCTCTCATCGCGGGGAGGTGAGGGTATGAAGTAACAAAAGAGGTGAAGGCTAATATGCCTCCTCTGTCTACTGGAGAGCCCCCTAGTGGGTGTTTTCATCCATGCGGAGGCTCAAACCTGAACACAAAGTTTGGACTAGGAGGGCTGTGGGTGTGTGCATAGAGAGAGTGTGTGTGTGACTAGGTGAGTCAACTCGCACTCTGAGGATTCCTTAGGGTAGAGTTATTGTGAGAGACAGTGGGAAAGAGAAGGCAGTAAGGCCCACTTGGGGACACAGACATCTGGGTGAGTGAATTCTTCCCCCAGTCACACTTCAAACAGCCTCCAGTAGCATTGACCATTTACTATGTGCCAGGCATTATTCTTTCTAGTAATGGTAATTATATTACCATTTTACATCTTAGTACATATCAGATTCTTTTTGTGGGATGAATTTATTGAGCACCTACTACCTGCCAGGTACCTTTTAAAACACTTTACTTATAGTTACTCATTTAATCCTCACAACAATACAATGAGGCACCACTCTGATGAGGAAACTGAGGCCCAGAAAGATTAAATCATTTGCCCGAGGTCACATGGCCACCAAGTGGCAGAGCCAGGATTTGAACCTAAGAGGTGTGGCTACAGTCCCTAACTAGCACCGCCACTGTTTGGCCTTCCAAGGGGTTGAACAGGTTGGGTGGGGTCACTGTGAGAGTGACAGCCTCGAGTGGGACCCACAAGGCAGGGTTCTCTGGAGCTGGGCGGGACTAGGGAGCGGGGGTGGGGAGGGGCAGTGTCAGTGAGCCTAGTCCGCGTGAGTGCGGGGTTGTGGGTGGACGTTTGTGTGGGCACCTGTAGTGTCTCCGAGTCTCCTGGCACTGAAGGATGTGTGAGTGTAAATGCCTGTGAGTATATGTGGGGTGTGGGGTGTGGGAGTGGAGTGTGCGTAAGTCTACGTGGGAAGCGTGAGTGTATGTGTGAATTTGTATGTAAATGGCCGTGTGCGAGCCCAGGTGTGTGTATGAGTGAGCGTGTGTGAGTGACTGCGCTGCCTGGGCCCCACCTCTGCATCCGCGTCCCCGCGGGATCCCGC
>NW_005364551.1:365128-370993 GCF_000412655.1 Myotis brandtii | reverse complement strand
TGGGGGTGGGGCCGATGGGGTGTCGGGCTGTCACTGTGGCCCGGCTGTGTGGGGGTGCGAGTGTGTGACTGGGTTTCTGGGGTCGACGCACTGCTCCTGGGAAGGCGGAGGGTGTGGGGAGCTCGGAGCCCTCTTCGGGGCAGGGCATGCCCTCCTGCGACCCCCAGGTAGGCGAGAGGATAAAATGGCTGTGGGGTGCGGGGACCTTGGTAAACTTGAGTGAAGCCCACACAACCTTTGTCTTGGGATGTAGAGTGTATGTCACTTGTTTGTGTTCTGTTTTTTCGGGGGATATGTGTGTTTCATTGGGGATGTGCTTCATTGGGTCTGAGTGTGCGTACATTTCCTTTGAAACTGTGCATCATTTGTGTTCTGTGTCTTTGGATATGTAGGTGTGCATGTGTCTATGTGTAAATTTTTGTGTGAATATGGGTAGCTATATCTATGTTGTATATGTGTGTGTCTTTGTGTTGAATATGTTATTTTGTTTTTGCTTTGTTAATCCTCACCTGAGGATATTTTTTTTCCATTGCTTTTCAGAGAGAGGGAGGGAAGTGGAGAGAGAGAGAGAGAGAGAGAGAGAGAGAGAGAGAGAGGGAAACATTGATGTGAGAGAGACACATCTACTGTCCCTCATGTACATGTGCCCTGACCTGGGCGGGGAGCAATGGAAGGGAGCGACTGGGGGCGGGAGCAAGTGAACCTGCAACCCAGGCACTTGCCCTTGTCCCAGAATCAAACTCCGGGGGGCCCTTCAGTGTGTGTGTGTGTGTGCGCGTGTGCGCGTGTGTGTGTGTGTGTGTGTGTGTGTGATTTTGTTTGTGTTGTGTCTCTGTCATGTGTGTAAGTGCATATGGGTAGATTGCTTTAACATTCCTTCTTTTAACATTTGTGTGTGTGTTTGGATGCTTGAGTGTGTTATGTGTGCTATGGTGTGTCTGATCTGTCTGGTTTGCATGTGTGTGTCTTTGTGTGGGTGATCTATGTTGTGTGTCTTTGGATATGTGATGCATACTTGTGCATGGATACTAGTATATGTGTGATCTGTCCGTTTCTACACTGTGACTTGGGATATTTGTGTTTCAGTAGATATGTGTATGTGCACATATGTGAGATTTGTGTTTCTCCTTTGTGTCTTAGGATATCTCTCTTTGTATGTGAATTGATGTGACTATGTGCGATTTTTTGTGTTGTGTGTTTGGATATGTGCGCGTATGAATGGGGCCCAGTGTATTTTTGTTTGTTTCTATATTGTGTATATCTACTCCATGGCTGGAGGCCTGCTTGAGTCCCAGGCGGGGGGCTCCTGAGTCCAGGAGCGACAGGAGGGGAGAGGTGAGGTTGGAGGATTCTGCCCACCCATTCTAGACGGGAGGGTTGGGGGAGGGATACTGGCGACCTGGCGCTCCTGCCCTTGCTGACAGCCGCCTGCTGGCCTGCTCACTGCCCCTTGCAGTCTAGGCGAGGACTTCTACCGCGAGGCCATTGAGCACTGCCGCAGCTACAACGCGCGCCTGTGTGCCGAGCGCAGCCTGCGCCTGCCCTTCCTCGACTCTCAGACCGGAGTGGCCCAGAACAACTGCTACATCTGGATGGAGAAGACCCACCGTGGGCCAGGTACCCGCTGGGAGGGTGGTGGAAGGATGGGCAGGGGTGGGGCTGGGTGGCCACAATGAAGCCCAAAGTTTTACCTCCCATTTCACTCCAGGTTTGGCTCCAGGACAGATCTACACGTACCCCGCTCGCTGTTGGAGAAAGAAACGGAGACTCAATATCCTGGAGGACCCCAGACTCCGGCCCTGCGAGTACAAGATCGGTGGGTGGAGCTGTCTGTGCCTGGGTGGCCTCCATGTGCTCCCCCTGCACCGCTAAGTGTGTGGCATGCCAGTGGGTGTCTGAGCCTTCACCTTTTCTCCCTTCTAGCCAGTGTCTGCGTGGCTGGCTGTGTGTCTCTCTGTGTGTGCCTGGGTGTAGTCCACAGATTCTCCAGTTTTCCCTGAGTGGCTGAGCTTCAGATGGTATCTTCCACGTGGGCCCAGGTGTATTTGAGAGCAGAGTGGTGTCTGTTATGTGTGTCTAGGTGTATCCAGCCTTTGTACATCTTCCCTTGTGAGCTGGGATGTATCAGAATGTCTGGCTCTGTTTCTTCCTCTGGGTGCCTGGATATGTCTGGGTGCGTCAGAGAGTCTGATTGTAACTCTTGCCATTTGTAGTGGAGTGTATCTAAGTGTCTTGAGTCTCTTTCCAGGTGTTTTCAAGTGTATTAGCAGGTTTATTTCTGTGTGTGTGTGTGTGTGTGTGTGTGTGTGATATCAGGATGCCTGGCTTGCCATTTGTAGTGGAGTGTATCTAAGTGTCTTGAGTCTCTTTCCAGGTGTTTTCAAGTGTATTAGCAGGTTTATTTCTGTGTGTGTGTGTGTGTGTGTGTGTGTATGTGTGTGTGTGTGTGATATCAGGATGCCTGGCTGCCTTTTCTGTTGAGTGCCCAGATGCTTGGAATGTCTCTCTTTCCTTAGTACTTGGTGTATTAGGTATGTTTCTGCCCATGTGTGTTGGTCCACCAGAGTGTCTGGCCTTATCACTTAAATGTGTCCAGTACTATCAGGGTCACTGGCTGTTTCTTTTCCCTGTCCAAGGATCTGTTTGGGTCCAGATATATTAGGCTCAGGTGTCTACCTGGCTGTATCTTCCTGGGTGTGTCTGACTGCCTCAGAGGGACTGTCTGTATTGTCTGTGTGTATTCATCTGAGTGATTCTCCCTAGGTGTGTCTATCACCCCCATGTGTGGCCAGGTGTACATAGGGTCTGCCTGTGTCTTCCCCATGTGGGTCTGGCTATGTCTGATGGTCTAACAATCTGAGTGTCTCTGGGTGTATCCAAGGGTCTGCATGTATCTCCTCCACGTGCCTAGGTCATCTGAGTGTCTGGGTGTATCTCTTCCTTTGTCTGACTGTCTAAAATGTTCTGTCTGTATCTCCCCTGTGTATGCCCATGTGTATCCTCTTTGACTATCTGTGTCCTTTCATATTTGTCCAGGAGTAAGTGAGGGTCTGGCTGGGGTCTCCTCCATGTGTATAGGTATATACAAGGGTCTGGCTGCGTCTCCTCCTGAGTGTGTCCTAGAGATTCTGAGGGTCTGGCTGCGTCTCCTCCTGAGTGTGTCCTAGAGATTCTGAGGGTCTGGCTGTGTCTTCTCCAGGGTCTGAGCGTCCTTCTCAGTAGGTGTAGTTGAATCTTCAGATCTGCTGCTGGTTGGGAGTGGGAAAGCCTCTTCTCTCCCTCAGTGCGCATGGTTCTCCCACCTGGGCAATTTGAGGAATCCTCCAGGGACAACTTCCCACTTGACCCCTCCTCCCCATGGCCTTGTCCCCAGACTGTGAGGCACCCCTGAAGAAGGAGGGCGGCCTTCCTGAAGGGCCGGTCCTTGAGGCTCTCCTGTGTGCTGAGACAGGGGAGAAGAAGATTGAGCTGAAGGAGGAAGAGGCCATTATGGACTGCCAGGTAGGACTACCCCCGGGTCCCAAGCTCTCCTGCCCTGGCATATCCATTCTTGCTCTGAAACCTCCCCTGGCTCCCTAGGGCCTTCTGGCATCTTAAGTCTTTGTCTTCCAAATATCATTCTCTTTGGAAGGTCTTCTGACTTGCCCTGCCACCCTAATCTCCAGCTCTGCACAGAACCCCCAAAAGCAGAACAGTGCTCCCCATTTTCTTGACTCCAATCTCCCTTCTCCTGGTGCTCAGAAACAGCAGTTACTGGAGTTTCCGCATGATCTTGAGGTGGAAGACTTGGAGGATGATATTCCCAGGAGGAAAAACAGGGCCAAAGGAAAGGTATCTCCCATCATCCATCCCTTCAAAGCAGACCCCATATACTAAGCAGGATAGTGATCAGACCTGCCCCAATTGGCCTCATTTAACTCTCAGAACAGCAGGGGGCGGGAGGGGGAGGAGGAGGAGGATCTTATACCCATTTCACAGATGAGGAGGTTGAGGCTCAGCTATATTAAGCCATCTGCAAACCAGAAATTGTAAGGTGGACTAGAACTGTCTTCATACCTGTGCTATAGATAGAGAGGAAACAACTCCAGAGAAGTTGAATTACTTAAGGCCACTGTAAGGAAGTGGCAGAGCTGCGATTCAACTTTCAGGCCCAAATGATGAGAACTCTTTCAGTTGCCTCCCTTTCTTGGCCCCTCACTCCTGCTCTTCCCCCAGGCATATGGCATCGGGGGTCTCCGGAAACGTCAGGACACCGCTTCCCTGGAGGACCGAGACAAGCCGTATGTCTGTGATAGTGAGTCCTTCTGAAGAGAGGGAAAGAGAGCGAGTGGGGCCCAGTGACCTGACCTGCCCGCTCCTGGTCACCTCCTCCTGTTCAGGACCCTGGTGGGAGGATGCTCAGGCCTCTGGCAGAGGGGGAGGTGTGATCCCAGAGGCCAGAATGGAGGTGGCAGGGGCTGGGAGGGCTGACCGGCCCTCCATGCTCACTCTGCTCTCCAGTCTGTGGGAAACGGTATAAGAACCGGCCAGGGCTCAGCTACCACTACACCCACACCCACCTGGCTGAGGAGGAGGGGGAGGAGAACACCGAGCGCCACGCCCTGCCCTTCCACCGGAAAAACAACCATAAACGTGAGCAGGCAGGCGGGCTTTGGGCTGGTGAGGGGCCTTGGGAATGGGGGCTAGGAGCCTGGGAGGGAGGGGGCACATTAGACATTTCTGGAAAATCTCCAGCTCAGCCGTCCCCTCCCCCCACAGATCATGGGGAAGCTGGCTCTGGGGTTGCCATGGCAACCAACCATCTCCCTCTCTCTCTCTCTCTCTCTCTCCCTCTCTCCCTCTCTCCCGGCTGTAATATTTCTGGGTCTGATTTATTGTTTCAATTAGAGCTGAGGGAGGGGGGTGATAGATGACTCCCCTCCGTCCCTGCCTCCCTTTTTCCCTTCTCTGCTAAGCTTTGGTGGAGTGGCAGGGTCTGTGGCCTAGGAGTCCTTGAACCACCCATGCCAATCCCATGCCAACCCGGCCAGCTAAAGGATGGGGGAGGGCCTGGAGGGAGGTTGTCAGTGGAGAAACCATCTTCCCACCCATCCCTTGGTGGGAGAGGACAGTCTCTTTCTATTCCCACTGTACACCCCGGCATCTCTGTGTTCACAATTTTCCTTCTGAATGTTTTCATACCAGATCTTGGCCAGTAGTACCTACCCAATTTTTTATATAGTTGGGGGTGGCTGTCTGATAGAAGTGAATGCATGGGGAAGCAGTGGACTCTGCCTAAAGCTGTATTGGTCAGTTTTTACCTAATAAAAAGGACATGTCACTTGACAACAAAGAAATGGGGGGATCCTGATGAGAATTATTTGGGTTCCCAAGGTCTCTTTTGCTACTGGCCACAGCTTGGGGTAGTACTCTCTCTTCCCACCTCCCCAAGCCCGGACCTAGGGTCCCTCCCTGGAGCTGAGGCTGGGGACAGGGTGGAGCCTTGCCTATGGTGAGAGTCCCTCTCTCTGTCCCCTCCCCACCCCCCAGAGTTTTACAAAGAATTGGCCTGGGTCCCTGAGGCACAGAGGAAACACACAGGTAGGGACGCCTACCCCTGCCCCTACTTCTGCAGCAGCCTTTGACTGGGGGCCCCTGCCTGCCCACACCAACCCCATCTGCTGTCTTTCAGCCAAGAAGGGGCCTGACGGCACTGTCATCCCCAATGGCTACTGTGACTTTTGTCTGGGTGGCTCCAAGAAGACAGGGTGTCCCGAGGACCTCATCTCCTGTGCTGACTGTGGGCGATCAGGTGACACCCCCACTGAGGTTTCTGGGAGCCAGGGTGGAGAGGACTCCAGGAGTTTAGGTCTGGAGGATGGGAGG
>NW_005364551.1:341233-365051 GCF_000412655.1 Myotis brandtii | reverse complement strand
AGGGGACCCAGAGTGCCCCATGGGCACTGAGAACCAGAGTCCGTGGGGCTGACTCCATTGCTGAAGATTGTGGGAAACTGAGTGGGATCAAGGAGGCTCTGGGAATAATGGGATGTGGTTGTCTTGGCATTGCCAGTAGTGATGTGCTTATCCTGGTGGGGAGTAGTGAGAGCTGGTTGCCAAGGCATTGTGGGTAGTGGGCTGTGACAAGTGAGTAATGGATTGCCACTGCCTGGGTACTGTGGATAACAGAGGGGGCCATGGAATTGTGGTTAATAGATGTGGTTTCTCATGGTGGACTTGTGGGTGACAGACAGTGGTTGCCTCAGCCCAGTGGTTAATGAATTGTGGTTGTCATGGTATTGTGGGTAGTGTAATATGGTTGTCATGGCAATTGGGTGTAGTAGAATGTAGTTGTGGCACTTGGGGACTGGCGGATTGGCATTGCAGAGTATTGCTATTAACAGTTTGGTTGCTGGGGCATCCTGTATAACAGGCTTAGGTTGCAAGGAACTCTGGAATGCCCCCTGACTGTGAATGGTGGTTGCCATGGCATTGTGGCTGGGAGAATGTGGTTGCTACGTTATGTGGTTCTCTCCACACAGTGGTTAACAGAGTGTAGCTGTCCAGTGTTGTGGGTGGTAGGAAGTGGTTGCCACAGCACTGTGGGTAATGGAATGCGGTTGCCATGGTGGCTGGGTAGGAGACCGGTAGCCACAGTAGTGCTGCTTGCAGTAGGGTGCCCTGCACCCTGGACAGAGTGGGGTTAGGCTGTGGACCACAGAAGCTCATCATTATGAGCCAGGGGTAAGGGCTGAGTCATTTCTTCCCCCGCGCTTGTAGTCACCAGGGACATGATGACCCCTAACCGCATCCCTGCCCCTCGGCCCCCAGGACACCCCTCGTGTTTACAGTTCACGGTGAACATGACAGCGGCCGTTCGGACCTACCGCTGGCAGTGCATCGAGTGCAAGTCCTGCAGCCTGTGTGGCACCTCGGAGAATGATGTGAGTGCCCTGCCCCCACCTCCCCAGGACATATCCCATTGGCCTCCCCACTTGGCACCTCCGCCTTTGCCGGTTGGGACTAAAGCCTTTTCCTGGAGCCCCCTTGCTGGTGACCACTAGTAACCTGTATTATTATTATTGTTAGTGGCCATTCATTGAGCCTGGTACTTAATACTTTTCATCTTTCTGACTCCTCCCAACCACCCTCTGAGGCAGGTGCCTGTGTTCCCACTTCACAGAGAGGGGAAATAACTTGCCCAAGGTCAGCCAGCTAGGGAAATGGCATAGCTGGGGCCTGAACCCACGTCCACTGTTTTTGGAGCTGGTATCAGGCCATCTCAGTGTCATTTTAAGTGTTCCATAAGATATGGTAAAGCCTGCACTACAGATTGCCAACTTACAGTGCTCAGGGGTGTTTTGCTCGGCTAAGCAGGGTTTTCGAAGATTCTGTGGCCCAGACCTCTGGGAGCCCTTTCTTTCAGAAGGGCCCACCTCCCCCAGTCCCTTTGACTAGCCCCTGCCCCAGCCCCTCACCCCGATATCTAGTGCCTGTGCTCCCAGGGTGCCAACCGGGCAGGTCTCAACCCCCCAGGACCAGCTGCTGTTTTGTGATGACTGTGATCGGGGTTACCACATGTACTGCCTGAGCCCCCCCATGGCGGAGCCCCCGGAAGGTGAGAGAAGAGGTGGGCATGACACTGGGGTGGGTGGGCTAGAAAGTTGTCTTCTTGCTGGTGAAGACCTTGCCCTCTGGATAGGAGGGGCTGAGCAGCCCTCCCTGGACCTGGGCCTAACTCCCTGTCCTCTGGCCACCCCACAGGGAGCTGGAGTTGTCACCTGTGTCTTCGGCACCTGAAAGAGAAGGCCTCTGCCTACATCACTCTCACCTAGGCCTGGCTCTGGCTCACCTGGACCTCTGGGGTGGTGCTTGCCCATCTGCCTCTCAGAGCTCCTCTACTCTCTTCTCATCCTTAATGTGCCACAGTGGGAAGGGGTGCGGGAAGCCTGAGAGGAGGCTGGGCCACCCCCTTCCCTCTGTGCGAGTGGAATGTTTGCCCTGCGGGTTGGTGGGCCCAGCAGGGCTCCTCTCTATTCCTCCCTCTTTCCCCATCCCTTGGCAAATGGGCACCAGGGGCTTCTGCTCCCCTCAAAGCCATACCCCGCCTCTGGGCGGGCATGAGGGGTGGTGGATGCCAGCCCAGGGCCTGGACCCAGCCTTTTTCTAAAGAAAAAATCAAAAAGTTAAAAAAAAAAGAAATTAATATATACAGAATCCTATAAGGCCTGGCTGGGTGAGGGGGCACTGCTGAGTGAGTCCACAGGGCACCAGTCTATACCAGTTTCCTGCCTGGCAACCCCTCCCCCCAGTTTTGGAGCTGCAACTACCCCACTTCCCGTCCCCAGGTGGGCACCATTCCCCACTCTTGCCCAAGGCAGATGGGTGTGGTGCCCACCCTTTATCCCCTCTTGGTGCCCATTGTGGATACTGCATGATGTTGAACTGTGGCTTTGAAATCTGTTCCTGCCCCTTCCTGAGAGCCCCACCCTGTCTGCCACCACCACAAGTGTTACTGGTGGGGCAGGCGGGCCCCTGCCCAGCGCCTGCTGGGATGAGAAGCACAGACTCTGCAATGGACTAGTTTTTCCTCCTCCCCTGCCCCATCCCCACCGGCCTGGCCGGGCTACCCCTGCCCCCTTACTGGCCATATTGAGGGTAACAAGGGGGAGTGGTTATTTCTTGTGGTTGTGTATGTTTATTGTTCGGGTTAAAAAAAGGGAAATTGAGATTGCAAGTGGATGAGGTTGTGGATTTTGGGGGCCTCCCCCAATCCAGGCATGCCCCCCCTTGTAAATGAGTCTCCTTTATTGCCTGCCTCTGCTGTGAATTAAATTGTTCTGTGTATTAAACTGGGCCTGACCCCTCTGCCACGACTACCTCCTTCTCCAGGCTGGTTTGGGGCGTCACCAAGAAGGGGAGCTGGGGCCTCATTTGGGGGAGAAGAAACAGAGGTTAACAGCTGGAGCTGGCTCCTACCTCCATCTCCCCCCTGTACCCCGCCTTTCTCTGGCTTTGTCCCACCTCCTCACTGCCTTGGCAGAAGGAAGAGGGGGGATGGGGTGGAGGGGGCTCCCGCCCAGCCAGCTGTGGTTGTCCTGGCAACGGACTACTGCAGCTGCAGCAGAAAGCTGAGAGGAGGAAGGCGGGGAACTGGGGGCTGGGGGAAGGGAAGGGATGAACAGATGAAGCTGGTCAGCCCCTCCTGGGCTGGGGTAGAGGGCAGGGTGCCAGGAGCACCTCATCCTAGTACCAGACATCACCTGGGGCTTCCTGTATGGGGCCAAGAGCGGAGGGGAAGGAGCAGGAGAGAGAAAGATAGGGACATAGGGACACTAGGAGGCTGAGATTTGGATGAGGTGGGTTGAGGAGAGGGAACCAAGGAAAGAGTGCTTAGGAGAGAGACATAGATATGAGAATCACAAATTTATAGAGAATCAGAAAAAAGACAGCAGGAGAGAGCAGAAGAGGGAAGCAAAAAAAAAATCTAGAGATACAGATGAGGAGAGCCACAGGAATTATGGGGAAAGAGAAGAGATGGAGATTTAGTGGGAGAAAAAATAATAAAAAATAGACATGTTGGGGAGAGACAGGAAGAGGAAGTAGACAGTGACTTGGAGAGAGAAGTAGAAGAGAGATTTGATGGGGGAGGCAGAGAACCAGGGCACATAAAATAGGAGAGAAAAAGAAGAAGAGAGGCACGTTGGGGAGAGAGATACAATTAGGATCCAGGTACAGGTAAAATCTCAGCACAAGGACACAGGAGATGAATGAGATTTCATGGGAGAAAAGGACACAAAGAATTTAATGGGACAATAGAAAAACTGTGAGAGAGACAAAGGTATGAAGGGATTCAGACTGGGTGAGGAGAAAGCCAGAGATGGGGTGGGAGAGACTAGGGGAGGCTCCAAAGGGCGCCTGTAGGAGAAACAGGAGGATGAGGCAGACATTGAAATCGGGCAAAATGGGAAAGGGACAAGCAGGGCACAGTTCAGGCGAGAGCGAGGGCTGGCAAGTGCATGTGTGAGTTGTGGGGTGTTGGAAGTTGGTGTGTCACAGGCGCCAGGAGGAGATGTGAGAACAGCTTGTTCCACTGTTCCCTGGTGGGGGGAGGGCAGCTCGGTTGAGGATGGGGCCTCAAGGAGGGCGGGGAAGGGAGTTTCTGGAACACTAGAATTTTTAGGAGATGTGAAAATAGCTGGTCCACCTCCTCTGGAAAAAGGCTATGTACACGTTTTGGAAAAGTTTTTGTGTGTGGTGAGGGAAGGGTCTGGGTTAAAGAGACATCGGGTTTGACTCAGAGACAGGGAAATGGGTGAGGTGGGCCAGAAAGACCCAGCCACCTGGCCAACCCTGCCAAGAGGGTCGGGCTGATCTCAGAGCCAGATGGAGGCCAGACTTTGGGATCTTCATGTGGAATTTTGAGATTTGGACTGTGGTCTCTGGGTCAAACTGTAAGGGTTTGCAGATCTGGGGCCCAGAGTTCACGGCCCCTCCCCAGATGGGAGTCCCCAGAGAAAGGCCTTGGCCAGGGGAGGTCACAGGGATGTGTCAGTCTTTCCTTGACACCTCCAGCTCACTGTGCCTGGCACCACCCTTCCCCACATTGGGTGGATGGGGTGCCAATAAGCCCAAGCTGGGGGAGTGGGAGGGAGTGGCCTGGGTGACTGCCTGGGCAGAGGAGGCGTGGGTGGCCCTTAAAGGACAGATTTACCAAGCTGGAAATCTGGCTTTCTTTTTGTTCAATCTCGATTTTTAAAAGTTGCCCACTAATTCTAAAACTAACACAACTTTGTGGGCTGGGCCTTGCTTTCAGGCATTTACTAGTAGTATGTGACTTCTGAGGTAGAATCTCCCTCTTTTTATTTAAAAAAAATATATATATTTCTTTATTTCAGAGAGGAAGGGGGAAGGAGAGAGAGATAGAAACATGAGTGATAAGAGAATCATTGATAGGCTGCCTCCTGCACGTCCCCCACTGGGGATCGAGCCCGCAACCCAGGCATGTGCCCCTGGCCGGAATCGAATCCGGGACCCCTCAGTCGGCAGACCGACACTATCCACTGAGCCAAGCTGGCCAGGGCAACTCCCTCTTTTTAACTTAAGAAGGACTTTTACGTTCTGAGTGGTGGATTTCTGTCATTTGGGTTTCAAGGAAAAAATGTTTGCAAGGTTGGTGTCCCCTGGTACTTAGGGAAGAGTGTGTGTGTGTGTGTGTGTGTGTGTGTGTGTGTGTGTTCGCGCACGCACGGTGACTGTTTGGGACAAGGGGAACACAAGGGGGGGCTGATGCTGGACCACCTCTCATCAGTGACCCCAGGCAGCTGCCCAGCTAGTGAACACACAGACCATTTCTATGAAACATTTATTTTCTTTGAAACCTCCAGAAACATGCCAGAAAATCTCAAAACAGGGATAGAAAAAAGACAAAAAAGAATAAAAAAATCCAAATGAAACAAATCATACAAAAAACCCCAAACCAAATCATGCTTCTATCTTACCCATCAGATAGAACACCAGCTTCAAATTAAATAGATTTGTTTTGCAGAGATCCTTAAAAAATAACAGAAAACCAAAAATCATAATTTACACTTGTCAATGTACACGATTAGGTCCCCAAAATGATTAGAATGATCTGAAGTTGAGGTGACAACTTAAAAGCGAGGGGTTGGGGAGGCACGGGCTCCAGCCTAGGGTCTGAAGAAAGGGGGTGGGGAGGTCTTGGAGAACCTGTCCAAAATGGGGGTCTGGGAAGAGGAGTGGAGACATCACAGTAGTTGGCCAGGGCTGGGGACCGGGCAGGCCCCCTGCAGCCTGTCTCACACCACAGCCCAGGTGAGGACGAGGAGGTGGCAGATGTGCAGGCTTTGTCACAGGCAGCAGTGCTGCCAGGGGCCAGGGCTGACTGCAGGGGGACATGGTCAGTGTCTTTTTCTCCGGCTTCCTGAATGCCTGTGTCTCAGCACCCCCTTCCCTGAGGTTTCTGGTCCCAAAGAGAAGGCGGTGAGGTCTCTGGACAAGGACCGGGCCACTGGTGCTGGCTCCCAGCCCGGAGCTGCAGTTCTGAGCCAGGCCCGCGCGGCTCCCCTGGTCTGGTGATTCCTGAAAAGGAAAGACATGGGCCTGCCCACCCTCACTTTGTCCCTCTTAGTCTTCCTGCTGAACACCAGCCACAGGGAACTGGCCTCAATCCTCAGCTTGAAGTTGGGGGAATCCACAGATTGTGGCCATACAGGCTTGTTCTGGCACAACTCTACATGAAAAAATAAATATATATATGTGTGTATGTATATATATATTTGTTTGTTTTTAAAGGGAAAAAAGAAACTCTGTTTCCTGGGTGAACAGCGTAGTGTCACACCAGCTCGCTGCCTGGCAAGCTGCTCCTTATTGCCGTTAGAGGACCAGCGTCTCAGGGGGTTCCCACAGCAAAGGCTTCCGGGGAGCACAGTGAGGGTGGCCCAGAATCCACTGCTGTGGGGGCTACAAGGTGGGCTGAGGGACTTGCAAACACAAAACAAAAGCAGAGAGATGAAGGCTGTTTCTCTCTAGTGAGGGTGGGCAGGCCTATGTGACCTGGGGGTTCCCTGGAGCCCCTCCTGGTGCCTGGAAGAGGCCGTGGCTGCGGGGTCAGGGCTGGGGGGCTGGGCAGCTCTGCGGCTGGGCCTGGCCGGGCAGGAGCTCAAATCGAACGTGGAGGGGCTCAGGCACGATGGCCTCTGTGGCTGAAAGAAAAAGACTCTAAACGGTGTGCAAATAGTTTCCCCCTCAAAGCACATGACTCTGGATGTTTGAGTTTCCCCTCTCTAGCCTGGGACCCCCCAAGAAATAATTGAAACTCTAAGAATGTGCTCCTGGATGTTTTTGAAATATGGGGTTGGGAGGGGGTGATGTCCGTGCTTCCTGGCGCTCGTGCAGGAAGGAGAGCCTTGGCCTGTTTCCACATGAGCCCTGATCTCTCCAGGGTGGGGCAGATTGGGCCGGTTCACACTGTGATTTCTCATGCAGGGGGCTGGGCCCCACAAGCCAAGCCCAAACTCTTGTACGTGGTGAAGAAACTTGGTTTATGAACGCCTGGAGCTGTGGAGTTTAGAGACTCACTACTGCCCTCCCTCTTTCCTTCCTATAGCTTTGATGTCTAGATCCTAGGAAGAGACAGGATGCCCCCCCCCACCCCACCCCCCGCAGGATGGGCCCTTGGGGGTAGAGTGGGCAAGGGCCCCGCCCCAGGGACCAGAGGTGAGCAGTTCCAAGGGAGGCTTGAGGCCCTGCGGCCTGCTGGGGCTCGAGAACCATGAGCAGACCCTACCTCACAGCCCCGGAGAGTTTCTGTGTCTAAGGGGAGTGTGGTGGGGTCCTAGCTGGATGATCTTGGTCACACCTGCAACCAGGAGCTGAGCTAAGGGAGAGAGGAGAGCAGAAGCCCCCACCCACCCAGGTGGGGGTGTGAGGCGGCCTCTCCACCTCAGAGTTCCTTCTTCTCCCTGCAGAAGATCTCAGCGAACTTGCGCAGCTGCTCACTGGCGGCCTGTGACTCCTCCTGCAACCGCTGGTTGTTCTGACGCAGGCTGGCCACCTCCGACTGCAGCACTGCCTTGTCCTGCTTCTCCTGCAGGGTGGGGTGTGGGCATCAGCAGAGTGGTCTAGCCAAGGGCTCCCTAGGGCCTGTGAGCCCTGGCTCAGCTGTGCTTTAGAGCTGGGCTGCCAGGTGCAAAGCCCAGCTCTGCTTGTTCACAGCTGAGTAACCCCGGGGAAGTCACTTCATCTCTCTGAGACCAATAGCCTCAACTCTAAAAAGGGGTGGCTGCGAGCTTTCCCTATGGTCATTTATGTGGAGCTTTCACAACACAGCGTGATGTTGGGTGATAGTCTGACAAACCTCACTGTGATTATTATCACCTCATTTCACCCTCAGCCACCCAGGGTGTTGGGAAACCCAGCCCCATACAGCAAGGGGGAGCTGGGTATGGACTCAGGGCTGCCTCTCCCGGGACACCCTTCCAGGATCCTTCACATCCAGAGGCGGCAACTCGTCCAAGGTCACATGAGGTGCTGGGGTGAGATCTGAACCAGAGCTCCTGTGATTTCTGTGCTCGAGACTCACAGTATATGCTGCCTTTTACCCCAAACTATAGAAAGCAACAAGGAAAAGTATCCTCCATCCTTATTTCTCCTCATTTTTCTACCCTGGAGGTAAATACAACAATTCAGACTGCTGCTTTCTACGTAGTCCTCTGACCCATGGACGTTAAACATTTATTTCAAGTATGATGTTGTTCTAGAAAACAGTTCTGCAGCTTGCTTAGTTTGTTACTTAAGTTATTGGATTTCTTTTGTATATTAGTAAATATATAGTTTTATGTGACTATTTTATTTATTTATTTATTTATTTATTTATTTTTTAAAATATATTTTTATTGATTTTTTACCGAGAGGAAGGGAGAGGATAGAGAGTTAGAAACATTGATGAGAGAGAAACATCGTTCAGCTGCCTCCTGCACAGCCCCTACTGGGGATGTGCCCGCAACCAAGGTACATGCCCTTGACCGGAATCGAACCTGGGACCCTTCAGTCCACAGGCCGACGCTCTATCCACTGAGCCAAACCGGTTAGGGCTATGTGACTATTTTAATTGGCTGCAGAATACCTGCTGCCCGGGTGACCTGTCACGTCCATCAGCACTGACCTGTGCAGGGATGGCTACACTGGCTCCCATTAGGGGGAAAAAATTAGTTCATAGGTCGATGCTCAACCACTGAGCCATGCCAGCTGGGCCTGGCTCCCATTTTTTATTCTGCCAACAGTGCAGCATGAACACCTTCACTCACAGGTCTCTGTGCCCATGCTTGAGATCTTGCTGGGAAAATTCCCACAAGTGGAATTGCTGGGTCAACATGGTACATAATTACTTTTCTTGCCCCCAAAAGGTTAGACTAATTTATTCTTCCTCCAAGAACGTGTGATTTCTCTGTGTTCACCAGCCTTCGGTAGTGTCATGTTTTATTCTTTACTCATGACTCCATTCAAAGATGGGTGGCCTCCCCTAGATTTGCAGGGGTGGGGGGACAGGTACCTCAGCATTGCTGGCCCCCGAGTGTCTGGGCAGTGGAGTGGCGGGGCTTACCTTCTGGAGGTCCGTGTGCAGCTGTTTCAGCATTACTTCCAGCTGGTACACCTTGCCTGTCAGATCCAGGGGTGGCTCCTCGCTGGAAAGACAGGCGACAGGGTCAGGCTACTCTCACTCCTGAGGTTCTGGGGCGTCCTTTCCCTGCTGGTATCCCAACAGGGCCTGGAGGAGTAAGTCTGGGGGAAGCCAGAAGCCAGCTCTCTTCCTGGCCTTGCTCCACTCAGTGAGGGCACGTGTGTGGATGTGGGTGAGGCTGAAGGCTGTGCCTGTGCCTGCCCTGAAGTGTGCTTTCCCCAGAGGAGGGACCATGTATGTGCTTAGGGAGAAATCCTGCCCAAGTGTGACCAGCTCCTGTGGCATGAGACAAAGAACCCATCCCGCAGACATCCATGGAGCACACGAGGCCTGTGAGTGGACAGGACTAACGATGAGACTGAGGAGGACAACGATAGCCGCTGGCACTGGGCGCCCACCCTGCACTGCACATGGTCTCCATCTAACAGGTTCTGGCCCAACGCAGCCTGGGAGGTCACCATGTCATTACCCACCGGACAGAAGAGAAACCCAGGCTCAGGCAGGGACACTGCACCCAGGACCTTAGCCTATGGCTCCTCCTCTGCAGATTCCTCTGCCCTGGGCTTGCCTAGCCTCTTCAGGGGACAGTGGGCAGCCCCTTCCTGTAGAAGGCTCCACTTGGCCTGTGGGTCACACATATCTGGTGGGTGCTGGGGAGGGGTGGGCTGCAGCAGACGAAGGGAGCCCGGGGTCTCAGCCCAAGAAGGGGAAAGGACTCGGCCCCTCACCCTTCCCTCCCTCCGTGGTCCTGGATCTTCTGCAGGGGGAGATGGGATGCAGGTGGGAGGAGGTCAGGAGAGCACCCAGAGGTCACAGGTGCCACCAGTTCCACACCCACTCTATTCCTACCCTTTCTGTGGTGGCACCACCTGTAGCTGCCTAGTTCCTGTAATTACAGTGGGGCCACATTTGGGAGGAGGTTGAGTCGTGAAGCCACTGTGTGACACCAACAAGAAGAATCAAAATTACCCTGAAAAATCGCTTGTACTGCCCACAAGGTCCATGACTGTGGTATATAGAGTCCTGTGAGGGAAGGGCGGCTGTGCACATGTGCAATGCACTCTTTACATCCATGGACTTGCAAACATGCCATTTCCATTCTATCTCCCTCTTTAATTTTATTGTCTGCCACGACAATGCAGTCAAAGACGTTACACTAAATGTGAGATGGCAAATGTGACAGCCTGGCCCATGTCCTCCTCCCTTCCCCAGGAAGCCTCCTGAGGCAGGGTTCCTGCCTCATCGTTCCCAGGTCCCAGACAGCCCAGCAGGGACCCCCTAACTGTCGTTAGGGAGAAGATTCACATAATTTAGGAATATGCAGAGGAGGAGACCCAGAAGCCAACAGAGAGGACAATGGAGTCACAACTTAAGCAGTTTTCAAAGTTGGAAGTGCAACAATTGTGAGAACACGGATTACAGTGTCGTGTCCACCTGACCATGAGGACAGGACCCACTCTGGTTTGGTCACTGCGGGGCCCAGTGCATGGATCACTCCACAGCGTTAGATGAGGAAGCAGATGTTCCCCAGACACTGCAGACCGGGTGGTGGGGTGACCTGCAGTGGCTATCACTCACCTGGATGTCCCCAGGGAAACCTCACCTCATGGTAGGGGTGGTCCTGGGGGTTGGGGGTCCTCTCTCCAGGCTCAGGTGGCTGTGGACAGGACTGTGTGCAGGTGGCATGTCCGGGCTCAGAGCTGGGTCATTGAGAGAGAAGAGTGACACGGCTCTTTGCACTGGCGGAGAGAGAGGGGAGAGGGGTCAGCGGGGATCCTGGCTCCTCCTCACTCAATGACCCTCCCTCTGCACCTTTCGCCTGAACCTCCGCCACATTCCCAACCACACCTTTGTTAGATCACACAGGCAATGTGGATGAATTTTTGCCAAAAAATCCAATCAGATAAGGACACAACAAAACCCCATTGTGATTCTGAGCAAGTCCCTAGACCAGTGGTTCTCAACCTTCCTAATGCCGCGACCCTTTAATACAGTTCCTCATGTTGTGGTGACCCCCAATTTCATTGTTACAAATTGAACATAATTAAAGAGTGATTAATTACAGTTCCTCATGTTGTGGTGACCCCCAATTTCATTGTTACAAATTGAACATAATTAAAGCATAGTGATTAATCACAAAAACAATATGTAATCATATATGTGTTTTCCGATGGTCTTAGGCAACCCCTGTGAAAGGGTCATTTGACCCCCAAAGGGGTCTCGAACCACAGGTTGAGAACCGCTGCCCTAGACCAAAATGATCAGTTTAGACAAAATTCAAGGGAGAGAGAGACAGGTTAAATTATAGTGTGAGGAAGTAATAACCCAATTCAGAACCTGGCACATTCTTAGCATAAATGACTTGCTTTAGTCAACAAATAAGTGGCAGAAAAAAATGGCAAAAAGTGGAGTGTACTGAGTGACACAGTACATGAGGGTTCGTTATAGTCCAGTTCTAAGAATGTCTGTGAAATCACAAAAGCAAAAAGAAATGCAAAACAGAAATGCAAAATCATGTGTGCTGAAGAGAACAGAAGTCACAGGGCCGGCTGGTGCAAGTGAACAGTCACAGGGTGCTTTGCGTGGGGCCTGAGTGCTGGCAATCTTAAACAGGACTGTTGGGGGATCTTTCTGTAATGACAAGAATTGGTGAGGGTCCCGATGCACCACAGAGCGGCTGGTTCACTATTGCCAGACAAGGGGGAGAGAAGGCCCAGGAGGTGGGCCTGTGCGTGCCCTGAGGGTATAGGCAGGGCCAGGAGCAGAGGTGCACATGCTGGACATGCACTGCTACCCGCAAGGGCGGCTCCCGTCAGCTGGACATCTCACTGCTTCGAGAAGAGCACAGTAACAACCAAATACCCTTCCCTTAGATCCACCAACCGGTAATATTTTGCCACACTGACCTCCTCTCTCCTCACTCATCTGTGTCTGTATATATTTTTTCCTACTATTGATCGTAAATGGCCACCACCATGGTGCTTCACCCCTATGTAGTTCATTATACTTTTCCAAAGAATAGGACGCTCTCCTACATCATCACAACACACTGTCATACTCAAGAACTTTAACATTTGTACTCAATGGCTAACAGTTATCCTGAAATCCCCCCCCGCAACCCCCCAGTTCTCTAAACAACATCCCTATAGCTGCTGTCTTCTCTCCTGGCCTTAAAATCTATTCTCTTTGAAAATATTCTTCTGTGAACAATGTCACACATGCCCCAAAGCAGAGACAACAGCACTGTGCATCTTCATGAACCCAGCGCCCGTTCCAGCAACTCAACATACCCTGGCTTCCTCCCTGCCTGTCCTTTGCTTCTATTCACCAGATTACTCCTTTCCTTCCCACCTTATAAATAGCTTCTTGAGGCTTAACTGACATACAACAGACTGCAAATGTTGAAAAGTGTACAATTTTCCTAGGTGCCTTTGTTGGCAGAGCCTCAGTTTCCTCGTCTGTAAATGGGAATCAGAATACATCCCTCAGACGAGACCAGAAGAGATGCTGCTTGTGAAGTGAGGAAGTGCTGGCTGCATCTTGCCTTCAGGAAGCACCACTAAGCAACCCTTCCTACCCCTGCACGTTCCAGGCCTCCAGAGGGCCACACCCATCAGCAGTGTTGGGGTTCTGCCTGGCAGCCATTCTCCAGGGGAAGGCTGAGGTAGACCAGAGGCAGGGCCTCGTATGCTCTAACCCAGCCGTGGGCAAACTACGGCCCGCGGGCCGGATCCGGCCCGTTTGAAATGAATAAAACTAAAAATAAAAAAAGACCGTACCCTTTTATGTAATGATGTTTACTTTGAATTTATATTAGTTCACACAAACACTCCATCCATGCTTTTGTTCCGGCCCTCCGGTCCAGTTTAAGAACCCATTGTGGCCCTCGAGTCAAAAAGTTTGCCCACCCCTGCTCTAACCACTCTCCTTCTCACCCCAACCTCAGGCCTGACTGCCTTTATCTTGTGGCCAGCGGAGGCTGCAGGATGGGATGGAAGCAATGGGCAGAAGGAATGAGGAAGGATGTTTCCTCTAGGGCCACCTGCCAGAGTGGACTGGCTCAACCATGGAAAAATGAAGGATGTGTATTATATGGGTCTGGTTTAGCAGATCTGTGCTGGGCACCCAGTAGTGACTGCCCTCGGGTCCTGCCCTCCTGACCTAGTTGGGAAACATACCCATCATTAGAGAGCGACGGCTCAGAGTGGTCAGGGCACAGGCAGAGGGGTCAGGGCTGTGGGAGCTCAGAGGAGGTGCCTGATGTAGACTAGGGGATACCAAGGAGGGTTTCTTGGAGGAGGGACAACTAAGCTGTGGCCTAAAACAAGCATGTCAAACTTGCGGTCCATGGGCTGCATGCGGCCCACAAGGAATATTTTTGCGGCCCAACCAATATAACGGTATGTAAGAAATGTTTTAATAAAAACTTCGTAACTTAATTTTTATAATATCCTGTTATACATAATTATTAATAACAAACTACAACGTTTGCTAATGACTGATTACTATAATCGTGTTGCATTCATTTCTCTCCACTTAATACTGGCAGTGAATATTTTAGCGGCTGACGTCATTAGTCTTGGACTGACTTGTTTGGTATGCACAACAGGAAATATTTCACTTTTGGAGAACAAAAAAAGTAGGTTTATTTGTGTTATGCTTATTAATTTGTGTAGTTATTCAGTGTCTGGTAAGTTAATGTTCAAGAAAAAATATTTTTTATTCATCAAATGTTCTATTATTTTATGTTAACGATTACTCATTTATTTCAGCCCTTTGTATTCTATTGAAATAAACCTATGTTTCTATGAAAACTGAAGCTTCTGTTTTTTTGTGGCCCACATAAACTTAAACCTTGTTTATTTGGCCCGTGTTAGCCTTTGAGTTTGACATGCTTGGCCTAAAAGATAAAAAAATGAGCCAGAAGAATATGGTTGTGTCTGTCAGGGATCACCATGAGAACCCATGAGGAAATGGAGGCATCCTAATATATATAAAAAGCCAGGTGCCATCACAACTGGATGGACGACCAAACAGCAGGCTAGGGAGCTGAGGGAGTGGGAGCTGTGGGCCCAAATGACCAAAGGACCGGTCTGGCTCTCACAGCATGGCAGGGCAGGGTCGCGGAAGCTGAGGAGCCTTGCGGGGTGGGGGTCTGTGAGCATGGAGCTTCCCAGGGTGGCTGAGACGGAGGAGCATCGCGGGCAGGGGGGATGCGAGGCAGAGGAGCAGGGCGGGAGCTGTGAGTATGGAGCTTTGCAGGGCATTGAGGTGAAGGAGCATTGTGGCGGTGCCTGAGGCCGAGGAGCCTCGCGGGGTGGGGGCTGTTAGCGTGGAGCTTCGTGGGGTGGCTGAGGTGGAGGAGCGTTGCGGGGCAGTGGAGGTGGGGCAAGGGCTGTGAGCGTGGAGCTTTGTTGGGCTGCTGAGGCGGAAGAGCATTGCAGGGCGTGGGCAGGAGTGAGGTCGAGGAGCCTCGCAGGGCGGTGGCTGTGAGCATGGAGGTTCATGGGGCAGGGGCCACAGAGGTGGAGGAGTGACGCTGGGCGGCAGACATGGCCCTGATTGCAGGTAGACCTAGGGATCCTAACCACGATTTAATCGTGCGCTGGGCCTCTAGTAGAAAGATAAAGCCGCTTGCCCAAGGTCACACAGGAAGGAAATGGCAGAGATTGCTAGCTGTCCATCATGATCAGTTTTCCCTTTCTCCATAATAACATATTCCAAATTTCAGCTGGACACATGGTCTCATTTCCCAGCCTGCCTTGCAACTAGACGTGGCCATGTGTGACATTCTGGCCAATGGAAATAAGCACAGGAGAAGTGTGAGGCGTTGGGAAGTGCCCTTATAGGGAGGACATGTGTCCTTCTCTCTCCTGCTCAAAGTTGAACATCATGGTCAGAACCCTAGCAGCCTCACTGTGGGGGTGAAAAGCCTGTGCCCTCAGGCATTTGTGGAAGTGCCATGCCAGCCCACCCAATAATTTTTCCCTGTGCAAAACCAGGCATGTTTAAGTCATTATTAATTTGGATTTTTTGCCACTTGCAGCCGAAGCAAATCTAGACACAATTTGGATTGCTACAGTTTTGCCCTACAGTAATAATATAAGGTATTGTCTGTTGAGGGCTTGTTCTGTGCCTGACATGTTTTACATAAGTTTCATGTAATGCTCACTGCAGCCTCAGGTCATGGGCACAGTCACGTCCCTAATCTGCAGCTAAGGTAACCGGATCAGAAAGATGAAGACATTTGGCTAGGACTGCACAGCAAGCAAGCGACAGGGGAAGGATGTGAACCCTGTTCCACCTGATTCTGGAACCTGAGTGTGTCCCCTTTCAAAACTCCAAAGCCCTCTGTTGATCCTTTTAGGGCACAGCAGAGGGTAGGACAGTGATGGCGAACCTATGACATGCGTGTCAGAGGTGACACGCGAACTCATTTTTTTGGTTAATTTTTTTTTGTTAAATGGCATTTAAATATATAAAATAAATATCAAAAATATAAGTCTTTGTTTTACTATGGTTGCAAATACCAAAAAATTTCGATATGTGACACGGCACCAGAGTTAAGTTAGGGTTTTTCAAAATGCTGACATACCGAGCTCAAAAGGTTCGCCATCACTGGGGTCGGATCTGGTGGGGTTGGGTGGAGGATACCTACCTTCGTACGCCTTGGCTGCATTTACCAGGCTGGACCACTCAAGGCCAGCAGCTGTGTCAGGCAGTGGCATCATCCCAGGGTCTAGGCGTCGAAGTGGCCGGTCCCGTCCATCAGCCAGTGAGAGCTCAGAGGCTGAGATGGTGGCTGGGTGGGGAGAACAGAGATAGGGAGGTGGGTATGTATGATAACGTGGGAGAAACAAAGAAATTAATATATTGTTATACTTTATATATAATTATGCAAAATTATGTAACTGTTATGACATTATACATAATTAAATAAACGCCATATTTATTAGATGATAAATGCCATGGAAACAATCCAGCAGGGAAGGGGGTGGGAGTGTTGGGTAACTCCGTGGGTACAATTTTAAACAGGGTGCTAGGGGAGGCCTCTCTGAGAAGATGGCATTTGTAAAAGCTCTGAAGGAGAGGAGGGACTGAGCCAGGGGTTACAGGAGGGAAGAGTATCCAGGCAGATAGAACAGCCAGTACAAAATTCCCAAGGCAGGAATGTGCCTGTGGGTTTAAGGAACACTGGGGCGGCCATGTGGCTGGGACAGAGGAAAAGGGGGAGAGAGAGAGTAGTGGGAATAGCTGTTTTTCAGTATTTACTACATGCTAGGCATTGTGCTAGTGTTTTCTATGTATTAACTTGTTTGATTCTCAGGTTAACACAGTGAGGTAGGCACTATTGTTGCTCCCATTTCACTATCACAGAAACTGAGGCACCAGAGAAGTGAAGTCAGAGAGGTGGCAGGGCTGGACTGCGTGGGGCCTTGTGGGCCATGATGAGGACTTTGTCTCCTAGTGAGATGGAGCCACAGAAGGGCTTTGAGCAGAGAGAGATGTGATCCAATGCAGTGTTCACAGGGACCTTCTGGCTTTGTTTGGGGCATAGATGGTGGAGGGGCCTCGAGGAGCAGGGAGACAGTAAGGAGGCCACTGCAATGGCCCAGGAGGGAGACGAGAGTGGAGGACGATTGGGAGATCCTTGCTCTCTCTTGTAGGTGAAGCCAACAGTATTTCCTGAAAGGGGATGTGGGTGTACGGCAGAGACGGATCCACGGTGACGTCAAGATGCTGGAGTTGGTGCTGAGATGGGAAGGCTGCGGGGAGCAGAAGTTTGTTGCTGGGGGTGTGGGGTGTGAGCTACCATTAGACTCCCACAAGAAGCCAGTGGCTGGTGGCTGGCTATGGAGTGTGGGGTGGAGGAGAGGTGACAGGCTGCAGGTATAAAGGGTTGCCAGTGTCTGGACAGTATTTGCTGTGGCAGAGTCACTGTCGGGAGACCTGGGGGCTCGAGTGGGGAAAGTGACCCCTGAAGTCTCAGGGTGCTGGAGTGACAGACAGCACAAGAGTCGCATCAGCAGCTGCATTTGCTACAGCCACTAAGCGAGTCCGATGCCTCATAGCCCATAAAGGGGATGGGACAGAGGAGGACAGCAAGGCACCGAGAGGTCAGGAGGTGACTCAGGCAGGGCCAGACCTGGCTGAACCAGGGCTGCTGTGTTCCCTGAGTGCACCCTCTTTTTGGGCACCATGCTGGGTACTATGGGGCTCATCTCACAGCTTCACCTCCAATTAGTCAGGAGGGAGGTGTCATTATGACCCATGTGCAGGGGGACATTGAAGCTCAAAGCAAGAAGTTGTCTTGCCCGTGGTTACACTTGCCGGTGGTCTGACACTGACCCTGTTCCAAGCCCAAGCCCACATGGCTTTGGTGGTAAGGTTGTTGACATTGCTTTAACCCTGTTCTCCAGTGCTCGTGCATTAAGCTGACTCATGGTGGATTACAACGCTTGCTCCAAATGATAGAATACTCACAGAAACAATGAACAGCTGTTTTTTCAGTGTTTACTATATGCTAGGCATTGTGCTAGCATTTTCCACTATTAACTTGTTTGACTCTCAGATTAATACAGTGAGGTGGGCAGTATTTTTGCTTACTTTTTTTTTTTTTTTACAACTACGGTTGTCATTTGAGAATCACATTGGAGACTTAAATGCCTAGCCGCCCCCCCCCCCCAAAAAACAACACACAAAAACACACACACACACACACAACCAAACAAAACCCTAAAGATTTTTCTCCGAGGTCCTGACAACTGGACCCAGCCTCTCCCACCCTTGGGAGCCGAAGAAACCCTGAAGTGTGGGGGACTGAGGAAGAGGGTTTCGCTTGGGGGGTGACTAAGGCTGGGCTAAGGAGAGGAGAGCCTGCGGTGGAGCTGTGGTTGGGGGATGTGGGTTTTGTGGCTGAACTTGAAGGTCAGATAGGAAACTAGAATCAGGGCTGACAGGCGGGGTGGAGTTTATAGGTCCAGGAGGGCCTTGGGGAGCCAAGGAGCTGATAGGGCTGGAGAAAGTTTGCTCACATTTTACTATCATGGAAACTGAGGCACAGAGCGGTTACTTCTGTGAGTGGAGACCTGCCACAAACTCAGGCGCATTTGCCCAGTGGACGTTCAGGGAATGACAAAGGCCTGGAAGGAAGCTGGGCCCCTGACCACCATGCTCTGCATCTCCAGCCTGCAGGCATTTCACTGCTGAGCTGGTGGGGGCCGCAGGAGCAGCTGCCACTGCCCAGTGAGAAATCAGCAGGTGCTGTTGTGAGAGGCTTCTTAGCAAGGAGGGTCCTTGATTAGTGAACCCGAGGTGGGCCAACCCCTTGACATGGCTTGGAAAGAGCTCTTGAGCAGGCTTGGGAGAGGCGGAGGCCCAGATGCCATGGCCAGGCTGAGGCCAGATGGCAATCTCCCTGACTAAGGGGGACGGGTGTCATGTGGGCGAAGAGAGGTATACCTGTGTGCCTCTGAGGTCCTCTAGTGTGGAACACTAAGTTTATATGACTTAGTCCCTGCTCTTAGGAAGCCTCCAGTCTGGCGAGGGAAACAGACCCATCCCCACATGACAACCACAGTGAATGGGGCTGTGATGGGGAAATGAAAGGCAGAGGGATTGGGAATGGGATGGGAGCACCCCAAGGTGCAGTGGGGGCCATGAGGAGTGCCTGACTCATCCTGGAGGCAGCAGCGTCTGAGCTGAGACTGACAGGGTGTGGCAGAGCTGGTCAGAGGCATTCAAACCTGTCTTCTGTGTTCTCTGTGCATACGACCTCTGCCTTGGCCCTCTCTCACCTTCTCCTCAGTATGTGTTGAATGCCAACCGTGTGCCAGACAAGGTAGTAAGGATGAAAGACAAAGGAGGGAGGCAGAGGGAGGGTTAGGGAAGCTTGAGGAATTCCCCCTGAAACTCAGCCCCACTGGGGCAGGAATGTTCTTTGACGTGCTTGTCACTGCATGCCCAGCGCCTAGAGCAGAGCCTGGCCCACAGCACGTGGAATGAAGGTAATGAGGGGCTGGGCCGGTGCCCTGAGAGGAAGTCAGGGAGATGGGCCAGCCTGGGGCTGGGGAAGACACCTAGGAAAGAGCAATGACTGAACAAAGCCCTTAGGAGAAGCAGGAGTTTCAAGAGCAGGGTTGGGAGAATGGCATGACAGGCAGAGGGAACAGACATGTGGAATGCCCTGAGGAGGAAAGGTCTGGTGGCCTGGAGGATCTCAAGACGGGTACTGTGAAGTGGAGGAGCTGAGATTGGGCCCCAAAACATAAGAGTATGGATCCAGACACTATGGCAGTGGGGAACCAAGAGAATTCTAAGTGGAGAAACAGACCCTTTCAAAAAAATCCCAGAGCCTCCTCCATCCACTCTGTGTGTACAAGAGGCTCCATCAATGATATGGGACATAGGCCTTCAGCCAAAACCCTTGGGGAAAACACACCTCTGTCCAGACCTGTCTGGACTTGGGAGGCTGTGCTACATATGACGCAGCCCCAGGGAGCAGGTGGTGCTCTGCAACGAAGCAGCATCTTTCCGACTAAGCGGGGTGATCGAGGATCATCAAGAGCCTCATGTGCACTGTGTTGGGTTGTGCTGATAGTGAGCCTGGCCCTACCCTCTCCCCTCCCTTCAGTTTCAGAGCCTTTGGGTGTGGAAAGTGATCTGAAGGTAGACCAAAGGCTTTTTGATGGGGGACGCTCAGTAAATATTTGCTGGATGAATAGAGGATGGATGAGCTCCTCTGGCACTCCCTCCCTCCCTGGCAGACCTGGGGGAGTCAGGTAGGTAAAGCCATGATCACTAGGTAATCTGTTTGAAGCTGGAACAGGTAACAGGGCTGGAGGTCAGCTGATGCCAACCCCTGATCCTCAGGACCCCAGCCAACTACACCTGGCGAGACTGATCTCCCATTTCTGGTGTCAGATGACCCCAGTCCTTGGGTGCTCCAGATTCCAGGGTGACCCCCTGGAAATCCTCAGTCTTGGCCAATAATCCCTTGCTTCCTGGGTGACACTGTGCCTACCCATCAGGCCCCCTTGAAGTTCATGTGTAGCCCAGTTCCCTCCCTCAGCTGACTCCAATGACCTCTTGCCTCTGACCTCCAGGTAACCCACAGGTGACCTCCAAGCCCTGTCCCTCTTGCTTTCCAACCATGGGGTAACTCCCCTGACAGCCCCAAGGTACCCACACTCACATGTCTTCTCTGGGAAGCCATTGCCAGGGGCAGGGATGGTGCTGGGGCTGCTGCTGCCTGGCAGATGAGAGTGCTGGTGCTGGCGGCGGGCGGGCAGCGTGCTGGAGGGGAAGACGCAGGTGCTGGTGAAGAGCACGTCACTAGGCAGGGCCGCCTCCAGGCTGGCGGAGTTGGCAAAGCTGGGCTCACGCCGCCCGCTGCATAGACTCTCGTCAGACAGTGTCCGCTGAAGACTCTTCTGTGGCGACTGCTGCTGAGATAGGGGAGGGACACAGGGCATGGTTGTGGCTGGCCCATGGTCACCGTTCTCAGAAGTGCCTTCCTGTCCTGGACATCTGTGGCTCTTACCCACCCAGCATCCATTTTTGCCCCTTTCTGATCAAAGCACCCCAGTTTCCCCCTGAGGATTCCTCCTCCACCACTTGGAGACCACTCAGTTCTGCCCTCCAGCTCCAGGTAAGGTTAGGGAAGGTGGTGTGGCCTGAGCTGGACCAATGAGAATGGGTCACTGCTGGGGACCACTGGGGACAGAGCGCTGCCTTCCCTAGTGCTGTGGGATACACCCTCTCCATCCCCGCAAGAGAGTGCATGCCTGAGAGCAAGACCAGTCAGGGGTAGGCGGGGACAATGGGGGGTGTAGAGGGACCAAGGACAACTGCGGTTTTGGTCCCTGGGAACCCTGCCTCCACTTTTAGTGCCCGAGGTTGGGCTCCATGAGGCCTCTGAGAACTTCCCTGTCACGTGAGGTCCTCTAGTGTGGAACAAATCCCTGCCTGCCCACCAGGCTGGTTTACACCGTGCCTTTGGCCTGACTGATGATTTGATGTCCCGAATCCCTGCCACAAAGCCACATACACCCAAACGGGGCTGGCAGGGGTCAAAGGCCAAGGACCTGCAGGAAGAGGCTGGAGTGGCCATGGGAGGTAGGTTCTCTGCCCTCACCCTCCCTCACAGCCCACTTCGTACTCCTGCATCTCTCTCCTGGTCTGGCGCCAGGTTGTCCATGATGATGAGCTTCTTCAGGTCATCCTCGATGGTGGACTTATAGTTCTTCCGTGGGGAGTGGAGGTCGCGGAGGGATGCTCTCAACCGTGGCTGCCCAAAGACGTTTTTCGTATTGGTGTCCACCTGCCTGGAACAAGAGATCAGAGTTAGCAGGGTCTTGGGGAGGCGGGAGCTGTGTCTCAAAGCTGTCCTAACTCGAGAAGGCCCGACGCCACTGGGCGAGTGACCGCAGCCTTCTCTATCTCACCTGGCATGACAGGAGACCTCGTTTGTTCTCCATTCACTCACCCCACAAATACTTCCCAGGGACCTACTCTGCGCCAACCTGCTGCAGAAGGAACGCAGCAGTGAGCATGGAGCCGCCCTTCAGTCAGGAAGCCTGACAATGAGCAAACAGAGAGATCCCAGAATGTGCGGTAGAAAGAGGTGTCAGAAGCAAATAAAGCTGGGTAAATGGACAGGATGACGGGATGGAGAATGGCTTTTCTGAGGGGTGGCATGGGAACAAGAGTGGTGAGTCTGAGGACTGGAAGGGTGGAGTGGGGAGGGCAGTGTGGTGGGAGGTGAGGTCTGGGTGGGGGCAGAACAGACTGCACGGGACTCATGAGCCACTGTGGGGACTTGGAGGCATGTGGGGAGGCTCTGCAGTTCTGAGCTGGTGAGTGTGGGGTCCTGATTTGCCTTTTAGAATTGCTCTGGTTGTTGAACATAAAAGTGACCTTCACAGAGGTGGGGACAAGAGGGGAAGCAGGGAGACAGCGAGGAAGCTCCTGCAGGTGAGATGAAAGTGGCCCAGACCAGGACTTCCAGCCACAGAAGAGGAATGAGACCTCACAGAGGGAGAACCCCTGGGCGACTGGTCTCTAGCAGTCAGTGCCAGGCCACAGGCAGCAGATCTCTGGCCTGGGTGCTCTAGGAGCTGTCATCAGCTCTCCTAGCCTGTTTCCTCATCCTTACATGGGGTAAGGGAGCTCATACACTGTGAGGTAACAGGGTCCAGAGATGAGGCTCCTGTAACCTGGGCAGGGGCCTGGAGCCCCTGACTTTCCCATCTCCGCTTTTCTACTCTGCCTTTCATTCCAGAAGTCGGTCCGTGAGCTCGAGTCACTGATCACTGCCCAAAGCTGACCCCATACTGCCTTCCAGAACACTCTGTGGTCTAAAAGCCACTGAAGCACAGTCTAGGTTAAAGGCAGGAGCCCTGGAGACGCAGGCTTGGAGTTGAGTCCTGACTGCTTGTTCTTTCTGTGGGACCCTGGGCAAGTCACACCATCATTCTGATCCTCAGGTTGCTCACCAGGAAAACATGCTGACCTTATGGAATTGTAGAGTTTGCTGCAAAGCACTTGTGGGCATTTGACCCAGAGCGATGCTTGGGAAAATGAGGGCTGCCCTTGGAACAGTTTATCTGGCTGACCAACACCTTGAGCTGCTCCCTTATCCCCTCTGCTGGCTCCACAGGCCACTACTAGATAGTGCCCTTAGCCCTACCCTGGGTTTTGGGGTCATTGCTCTTCGGACTTCCCCTGAGGCCTCCTCCTGCCTTCTGATTCTAGCCCAGCCTTTGGGTTCAAGTCTTATTTCCCTGGTGAAAACTGGGCCTCTGACCTGAGGTGTCGCTAGGAGAGAAGAAGCAACAGCTACCAGGAGCAGTCTTCACCGTGCAGCAGGCACCATCCCCCATCCCGAGGACTCCCTGTGTGCTGTTAAACTTGCACGGCAGCCCTCCCTGGGAGCCACTGTTACTATCACCCCCTTCAACAGATGGGAAACTGAGGCACAGAGAGGTAAAGTAACTATACAGTGCTTGTCTGGTGAGTGGAGGAGTCAGGATCCCTGCCAAGGCCACCAGGTTGCAGAGCCTATAGGTGTCACTGCCATGTTTATATCACAAAAATGGCATGCAAATGACACACATTTGTGGCACATAGTCACATTTGGTTTTAAAATATACTTTCATATGCAGAAAAAAATTCTGGAAGAAATGATGAACCATGATTACTTCTGGGAAATGGGAAAATAAACTTTTCATCTGATGCCTTTCTGTCTGAATTTATTTTACCATTAGAAACCCAGTGCACAAATTCATGCATGAATGGGGTCCAGCTGGCCCCAATTGGGGCAGGTCAGGGCCGGGAGGCTGGGAGGAGGGGCCACTGGCAATTGGCCGGCGGGCCCCGCCCCTGATTGGGGTGGGGGGGCTGATTTTGGGCAGGGCTGGCTATGGGGAGGGGCTGTGGGCCAACCAGCCTTGCCCCTGAATGGGGTGGGGGCAATGATTGGGTGTGGCAGCAGCTGGGGGGAGGCGGGGGGAGGGAGGAGCTGCAGGTGGTTGGCTGGCCCTGATTGGGGTG
>NW_005364551.1:335417-338685 GCF_000412655.1 Myotis brandtii | reverse complement strand
CTGAAAGCAGGTTTCTGGCCTTTGTTTACCTTCTGTATTTGATACAATGTTGCGGTCCGGCTGGCTGAAGCCCGGCTGAATAAAGCAGGTTTCTGGGGTTTTGTTTAGCTTCTATATTTGCAACATAGTTGCTTAGAGTTGCAGCTGAGAGGCCGGCAAGTCAGGCGGGAAACGTTGGAGTCCGCAGTCACTGGAGCAAGCAAGCCTCCCTGTTCGCTTCAGTGCATGGCTGCCGGCCGCCATCTTGGCTGGCAGTTAATTTGCATATCGCCCTGATTAGCCAATGGGAAGGGTAGCGGCCATATGGCTAATTACCATGTTTCTCTTTTATTAGATTAGATAGATAGATAAGCACATGTTATAACAACAACAACAATAGTAACAGTAATTAGTTTTTAAAAAGCTGAAACCTAGACTTCCATAATTTTGTCTGGACTCCAGAAGGTTTTGAAGTCCACAATTTCTTTTTCATTTTCTCAGCCTCCAGCTCTGGGATTTTAACAAAGAAAGGAAGAAAGGTGGCAAGTTTTTTCTTGTTAAGTCATATTCCTCCCCAAATGAGAATTCAGGTCTAGGCTAATTCTGGCTCTGTTACAGTGTTCTCTGGGCAAATGAAAAGCTTTAGATCTGAGAGAAACAGAGACAGAGAGAAAGGAAGAGATGCAGGCACCCCAGAGTAAATGTTCCTCCCATGGGAACTGGAAGGGGACCCACCCATCTCCTTTCTCTTTAGATTTCTCCATTTCCAGAATCCTGCACAGGGAGGGTGTGACTCAGTACAAGGCACGGTGGTGCTGTGCCCATGTGCCCTGGAGAGGGAGCAGGTGGGCCCTCAGTTCACCCAGTGGGGAAGGGGCATTGTCCATGAGGCTGTCCTCTGGGAGGGTGTAAAAATACCTGCTGAAAACTTTTAAACATGCTCTCTCTCTGTCTTAGGAGTCCTACTTCTGGGACTGGGTCCTCCAGAAGGTCTGCATCGACCCACATGTGCCCGGTGTACCGGACACTATATGGGGTCCTGTCCCTGCCTGTGGGGCAAATACAGAAGCAGGGAAGGGCGAGGCACCACAGAAAAAGAAATGGAGCAACCCACATGACACAGGAAGAGGTTCTTCCAGGTAGGTCATGGGAATAAACAAGTGGTATGTATAGCATGAAATCATTTTTAGAAAATAAAATTCACACACAGCTTAGCTTGATATATTGAAGTTCACCAAACCCTCAGTTCCAAAACTGGATATGTGGGGGATTCTCTTTCTAAAAACAGTCCTCTGGTAGCTCAGTTGGTTAGAGCATTGTCTTGATATGCCAAGGTTGTAGGTTTGATCCCTGTTCACGGCACGTAACAAGAATCAACCAATGAATACATAAATAAGTGGAACAACAAATCAGTGTTTCTCTCTTTCTTCCCCTCGCTCGTTAAAATAAAAAAATAAAAATTTAGAATAAACACACAAACCCCCTGTTCCCCAAAGAACAAAAAAAATTCTTCACCATAGCCCACAAGGTCCCAAACAACCTGTCCTGGCCCCTCTCAGCCCTCACCTCCATCTGCACAGGCCTCCCACTGTTCCTTAAACACACCAGGCACGTCCCTACCCTAGGGCTCTTGCACAGGCTTTTCTGTCTGCCTAGAGTGCCCTGCCCAGCATTCTCATGAATGAATGGCAACTTCTCATCCATCCAGCTTAGCTCAAATGTCACCTCTTCCAAGAGGCCTCCCCTGACCACTCAACCTCCTGGTACTCACTCCCAGCCCAGGTGCCCTCGATCATGCAATCCTGTGCTTTTTCTATTCTGAAGTCACCTCATGAGGATTTGTTGTGTGTACTGTGCATTTGCGTTTCCTCTCCTTCCACCTTAACTTGCAGCCTTCTGTGTTCTGTGTCCTGTGGCAATCAGGAACAGGAGTGCCACACTGTGGGCAGTTAAATGTAGTTGTTAATGAGTATCAGATGAAGCCTTCCTTCCTTCTTTCCCTCCCTCCTTCCTTCCAAGCAACCTCTTATCTTCCTCCTCCCTCCCTGCCCTCCTCTCTTCTTTCCTTTTACAAGCTTAAATGACTTTCATAAAACAGAAAGAAAAAGATACCTTGACAAGTTAAGCCAAAAGAATGAGTATTCCTTCCCACTGCTTAGTTTGTGTTCATTTGCTAAAATCTCCTTCCCAGCTCCGAGGATGGCTAGGTCTAACGGCACATTCCTAATTCTACAGTGGAAGAAATCAGGCTAGAACTTTCTCCCCTGACCCTCAAATCTGCATCTGTCTCGCCTATTGCAGGTTTCATGGCCTGTTACTATTAGTGGGCTGCTGTGACATGTCTAAAGGGAAAAAAAGTACGATGAAATTCAGTTTGGAGAGTCAACTAATCATTTTTACTTATTTTCTTTTTTCTGGAAGAAATTTTCCAATGTTTTTTCTAAATTGTAAAGTCCAAGCCGTAACCGGTTTGGCTCAGTGGATAGAGCGTCAGCCTGCGGAATGAAAGGTCCCAGGTTCGATTCCGGTCAAGGGCATGTACCTTGGTTGCGGGCACATCCCCAGTAGGGGGTGTGCAGGAGGCAGCTGATCGATGTTTCTCTCTCATCGATGTTTCTAACTCTCTCTCTCTCTCTCTCTCTCTCTCTCCCTTCCTCTCTGTAAAAAATCAATAAAATATATTAAAAAAATAAATTGTAAAGTCCAAGCAATAGTTTACAATGGCATTAATTCCAGGTTAAAAAAACCCAAACCAAAATGGGCTTGTATAGCTTTGATATTCTTCCTTTTTTCTAAGATCTCTGGTTTCTACAGTTGTCAAAACATAATGCCCTCGGAGGATAACATGAACTACTCTGACCTTAGAAAGAAGAGATTACCTTCTATATGCTAATACGGAACCTTTGTCAAGGTATTTGAAGAGAAAAGAACAAGTGAAGCCCTAGCTGGTTTGGCTCAGTGGATAGAATGTCGGCCTGCAGACTGAAGGGTCCTGGGTTCGATTCCGGTCAGGGGCACATACCTAGGTTTTGGGCTCGATCCCCAGTAGGGGGTATGGGGGAGGCAGCCGATCAAGGATTCTCTCATCACTGATGTTCTTTTCTCTCTCTCTCTCTCCCTCTTCCTTCCTCTCTGAAGTCAATCTACACTAATAAAAGACAAACATGCAAATTGACCGTACCTTCGCTATGCCCACCAGCCAATCAGAGTGACTAAATGCAAATTAACCCAACCAAGATGGCGGCCGGCAGCCATGGAGCTGGAGCAAGCAGGAGGCTTGGTTGCCCCA
>NW_005364551.1:327801-332916 GCF_000412655.1 Myotis brandtii | reverse complement strand
GGGGGTGCTCTGCTCAGTCACAAGCCAGGCTGATGGCTGCCAGTACAGCGGTGGTGGTGGGAGCCTCTCCCGCCTCCTCAGCAGCGCTAAGGATGTCTGACTGCAGCTTAGGCCTGCTCCCTGCTGGCAAGTGGACATCCCCCAAGGGCTCCCGGGCTGCCAGAGGGATGTCTGATTGCCAGCTTAGGCCCAATCCTCCGGGGAGTGGGCCTAAGCCAGCAGGTGGTCATCCCCGAGAGGTCCCAGACTGCAAGAGGGCATAGGCCGGGCTGAGGGACCCCCGCCCCTGAGTGCACAAATTTTTGTGCACCGGGCCTCTAGTAAATATATATTTTTTTAAAAAGTGAAAAAGGCAGAAGTGCAGAGACAGGAGGTGACCACAGAGATACATAAAGTGGGCGAGGGAAGCACCCTCCCTCACACACGCTTGGACCAGTCTGGCACTTTTTTTGAAGGATATGGGAGAAAGGAAATAATGGTTGCTTCTGGGAGGGAGCTGGATGGCTGGGGGCCAGGGAAGGAGAAAGGCTCGGTTTTCACTGCAAACTTTTTTTTGTACTAGTTTGATTTTTTAAAAAACCCTGTGCATATGGTACATTTTAAAACTCAAATGAAGAAAACATCCAGAACCTCTCCTCAAGGTTCTGACCTAATTTGCCCATGTTGTCTGAAGTTGGATTTTGTCCTGTGGAATTAAACCACTTATATTAGAAAAGAATAAAAAGACAGAAAAATTACCAAGAAGGCTCTGCAGTTAGGACCCTGACAATAGCAACTTATTTTTCCTGTGACTGGAAGGGCCAGAAGTGGAAGGCAACCAAAGGCTCCAACTTGGCTGGGTCTGATCCCAGCTGACTGGGAGTTCTGGCCTCCAACTAGGGCAGCTCCCTTGGGGCGGGTTAATTAAGCTAATTAGCACCACTGCAGGCCTGCCTGAGCTGGGGGTTCGTCAACTGAGGACACTCACAGGTCTGAACCTCAGGCAGCAGGCAGAGTTTCCTGGAAGGGTGGCTGGGAGAGGTGGCGGAGTGGGGGCAGCCCTTCTAGGGGTGGGGTCATCGGGGAGAGGCCTTCCCTGCTCCTGCTGTGGGTGTGCTGTGCTGGACACAGGGGTCCTAAACCTGAAAAAGCAGGCCGCCCAAATGCCAGGTGTCAATCACTACCAGATGCCAATGTCCGTCAGTCCAACCAACAATGACCAGGCACTTCCCTGTGACTCACTGAATCCTCATGCCACTTCTGGATGTAAGTACTCAGAGTCTTTGCCTTTTAAGGCTGGGGAAACTGAGGCACAGTGAATTAAGAACACCCAGAATCCATATCTACCTGATGCTCTTAGCCACCCTGAGATTCTCTCGTGATGAAAGCGGAGTTCAATGTATACAAACTGTGACATCAGCAGCTCCTTGTGATGTGGGCCTCACCTGGGGCCAGTGTGTCTCATGTGGTGGCATTTATTCCTCACAGCAACTGTGAGAGGCATTCGTGCTACCATCACCTCACTCTGCAGGCAAGGGCAGTGATGCTCTGAAGGGTTTGACACACAACAGCAGAGCTGGGGTGTGAACTGAGGTGAACTCAGGCTTGTCCTTGACTGCACTTGTAGTATCAGCAGTAGCAACAGAGCTCACCTGCTGAGTGCTCACTCTCTCCCAGGCCCCAGCTGCCCTTCACATGCATTGTTTCATCTCATCTCCTCAATCGTCCTATATGAGGCAGGGCTGCGCCTCTTATAGATGAGGACACTTGGGGCCTGGGTCCTCGGGTGTGACCCATTGGGCTTGCCCTCCCTAACCACCACTCCACTCTTAAGGTAACGATAGAGGCTCTCCTCCAGGGCCTGCATTCTCCTCACTGGGCTCTGGGTTTGGGGGCCAGGGGCCAACACACATGTACCTAATAACAACCCTATGTGCTGTGGCTGACCTGCTTCCCACTCAGGGATAAGTGGTGTCAGTGTAGACAATCCCTGGAAGAGCTGAGGCCTGTTCTTGGCTGTGTCAGCCTTGGGAGGCTTCTCAGGTGGCTGAGGGACCCCTAGCCTGCAGGGCAGTGTGAGCCCTTCAATTGGGTCAAGATCGGGACAGCTGAGGGTTGCTGGTTATCTCCTGTTCTAGCCTGGCCTCCCCCAGTCAGCCTGGGAAGCCATTCACCTTGTCATGCCCTCGCCTGCTATGTCCTGTGCAACTTGAACTCAGTGCTGGGGGCGGGGGAGGTGTGTCTCACATGAACTAACTCAAGTAAGTCTTCACAGCAACTCTAGAGGTAGGACTGTCATCCCAATTTAAAGAGAGGAAAACTTGGGATTATAAATTGGGGCAGCCACTATGGAAAATAGCATGGAGGTTTGTGGCTCAGTTGTTTGAGCTTATTCTGAAAGGTGGAGGGTTCGATTCCTGGTCAAGGCATATGCCCAAGATGTGGGTTAGATTCCCAGGTGGGGTGTTGCATATGATGTTTCTATCTCACACTGATGTTTTTCTTTCCCCCTCCTCCTTCTAAAATCAATGAAAAAACAAACAAACATATCCTTGGGTGAGGATTAAAAAAAAAAGACAACAAAAAATTTTAAATAGAACTACCATATGACCCAGAAATTCCACTTCTGGGTATTTATCTGAAGACACCCAAAACACTAATTTGAAAAGACATATACCCCTATGTTCACTGCAGCATTATTTTTACAATAGCCAAGATATGGAAACTACCTAAGTGTCTATTGATAGACAAGTGGATAAAGAAGAAGTGGAACATATATACAATGGAATATTAGCCATTAAAAAAAGAAGAAAATCTTGCCATTTGCAACAACATGAATGGACTTAGAGGGTATTATGTTAAGTGAAGTAAGTCAGACAGAGAAAGACAAATGCCATATGATTTCACTTACAGGTATATTCTAAAAAACAAAATAAGCAAACAAAACAGAAACAAAATCATAGATGCAGAGAACATTTTGATGGTTACCGAATGAGAGGGGATTTGGGGGGATGGGTGAAAAAGGAGAAGGGATTAAAAAGCACAAATTGCCCATTCCAGCTGAGTATCTTCAATGTAAATAAATATATCAACTCCTGCAAATCTCTTGGCTGAAAATGTTGCTTTCCACTACTTTTTCCCATGACCAGATAAATGATGTAAAGGAAAAGATAAAAGGTACGTTCTTTGGATTCTAAATGTAGAGAATTAGAACGAATAAAGTAGAAGAATAAAGAGCTCTGGTTAATCCTGGGGGAAAAAAAAAGTACAAATTGCCAGTTATAAACACAGTCACAAGTGGTTGAGCGTTGACCCAGCATAGGGAATGTAGTCAGTAATCTGACTGACTGTGCGTGCGTCCGTCCATCCGTCTGGCCGGTACATAGGACGCACACTGGCAATTTAAAAATAAACGTTGACTCATGCATGCCTGTGTGAATTATGAAATGCACGCCCTTAACAAAATTCAAGAAGTATTCACATTGCATGGAATGAAATGTTCGGATTTCAAACTTCCGGACTATCCTTTATTAACGAATACAAACACATGTGATGAATCGTACGAGCAACAACAGGCAGAGGTTTTGATCAATTCTCTGAACGATGAACAGTTGGCAGCCTTTCAGACTATAACTTCTGCCATCGAAGATCAAACTGTACACCCCAAATGCTTTTTCTTGGATGGTCCAGGCGGTAGTGGAAAAAAATATTTTTATAAAGTTCTAATACATTATATTAGAGGTCATGGTGGTACTGTTTTACCCACAGCGTCTATAGGAATTGCTACAAATTTACTTCTCGGTGGAAGAACCTTTCATTCCCAATATAAATGACCAATTCCATTAAATGAAACTTCAATTTCTAAATGCGATATAAAGAGTGAAGTTGCTAAAACCATTAAAAAAGGTCCAACTTCTCATTATTGATGAATGCACCATGGCATCCAGTCATGCTATAAACGCCATAGATAGATACTAAGAGAAATTATGAATCTGAATGTTGCATTTGGTGAAAAGTTCTCCTTCTCAGAGGGGATTTTCAACAATGTTTCAGTGTTGTGCCATATGCTATTCGATCGGCCATAGTACAAATGAGTTTAAAGTACTGTAATGTTTAGGGATGTTTCAGACAGTTGTCTCTTAAAACAAATATGAGATCAGAGGATTCTGCTTATAGTGAATGGCTAATAAAACTTGGAGATGGCAAACTTGATAGCAGTTTTCATTTAGGAATGGATATTATTGAAATCCCCTGTGAAATGATTTGTAACAGATCTATTATTGAAGCTACCTTTGGAAATAGTGTAAACATGCAACTCTTTGTCCTAAAAATGAGCATGTTCATAAATTAAATGAAGGAATTTTGGATATACTCAATGGAGATTTTTACACCTATTTGAGTGATGATTCCATTGATTCCACAGATGACGCCGAAAAGGAAAACTTTCCCATCAAATTTCTTAATAGTATTACTCCTTCGGGAATGCCGTGTCATAAATTAAAATTGAAAGTAGGTGCAATCATCATGCTACTGAGAAATTTTAATAGTAAATGGGATCTTTGTAATGGTACTACATTTATTATCACAAGATTGCAACCTAACATAATTGAAGCTGAAGTATTAACAGGATCTGTGGAAGGAGAGGCTGTTCTGATTCCAAGAATTGATTTGTCCCCGTCTGACACTGGCTTCCCATTTAAATTAATTCGAAGACAGTTTCCCATGATGCCAGCATTTGTGATGACTATTAATAAATCACAAGGACAAACTCTAGTCAGAGTAGAAATATTCCTACCCGAACCTGTTTTCAGACATGGTCAGTTATATCTTGCTTTCTCTCGAGTTTGAAAAGCATATGACGTTAAAGTTGTAAATACTTCACACAAGGGAAATTAGTCGAGCACTCTGAAAGTGTTTTCACTCTTAATGTGGTATACAGGGAGATATTAGAATAAGTTTAATCAATTTGTCAATCATTGTTTTTATCAATGTTGTTTTTATATCATGTTTCTGTTGTTTTTATATCATGTTTTTGTTTTTATATCACGTTGTTATTATTTACTTATTCATCAATTTATATATTACTAGAGGCCTGGTGCATGGAATTCATGCACAGGGGGTGGGTGGGTGGGTGGT
>NW_005364551.1:305769-327718 GCF_000412655.1 Myotis brandtii | reverse complement strand
TCCTCAGCCCGGCCTGCACCCTTGGGGGATGTCCGACTGCCAGTTCAGACCCGATCCCCTATCACAATCTGGGATGCCGCATGCACCAGTGACCATACTTTTCATACAGGTGAAAGGCATCTTGTTTGTTGTATGGGCAGCTACATTTTTTTGCCCTGATTATAAAAAGTAGTATATAACATGATCCTTCTGAGGCAGCAGTACCATTTTCCCCATCTTATGGGTGGAAAAACTGAAGCAGAGAGAAGTTAAGTAATTGGCTTTGTCACACAGTTACCAGTATAAGTGTCAGAATCAGGGTTGACCATAAATGTGCAAGCCAGAGTCCATGCATGTCATTGTTGTATCATCCTGTTTTTTCAGTGTTAGAGTAGCCTTACCAGGTTTTAATTTTTAAATCTAAGAGACTGTTCCCAATATACAGGGTAGGGTCCCTAGGCCTGGCAGCGATCAGGGCTGATCTGTGGGGTGACTCCCCCCCCCCCCCCCCCCCCCCCCCCCCCCCATCATGCTGCCACCAGTCGCCTCCCTCTTAGGGGGCAAACGCTCAACGTTTGGTCGATTTGCATATTAGGGTTTTATTATATAAGATTTTCACATACATTTTACTAATAATTCTTTCATCTCTGACACTTCTATTATAGAGAAAGGGCAAATAGTAATATCAAAATATTTCTTCTAATTAATTTCCTTTCTATTGTATTGTAATAACTATGTATGGTGCCAGGTAGGTACTAGACTTATTGGGGGGGTATCACTTTGTATAAATATCTAATCACTGTGTTGTACACCTGAAACTAATATAATATTGAATGTCAACTGTAATTTAAAAATTAAAAAATAAAATAAAAAAGAAAGAGAGGGAAACTGAGGAGCTAAAGAGGGGGTAAGCAGCCAATGAGGGATTCCCGCCCTGACCCCCATGTTGTTCTGCCTCTCTAAAGGTTGGGATACAATAGGTCAATCAATTAAGAGTCCTGGGACAAAGTGGTCTAAGGGTGCTGTCTGGCCATCTCCTGAGACGGAGCTGCCAGCATTGACTGGGGTCTGCAGCAGAAGGACTGAGCATGAGGGACCTTCTGTGGCAGATGCTCTCAATTCCCTCTGCATACAGATTCCCCGTCCTTCACTAGCTCACTGCATCTTTTGTTCACCAAAGAGAGCATGTGCTCAACAGGGAGTGCCAAATACAGAAGAGACTGTTCCCTCCAAGAAACACATCCTCAGAAAATGTGAGTCACTGCCTTGTGTGAGTGTCCTCCCTGAGTCTCTCACATGATGAGATGCTGTTAGTTATCTTGCTGGGTATGAATCCTAGCTCTGCCACTTTTTGGCTGGGTGACCTGGGCTGGGTACTGTGTCTCATCTGGAAATGGTGATAGAAACAGGATCCTTCTCATGGGATAGCCAGGAGAATAAATGGGGCCAACCCAAGTAGAGTAGTGTGGCTGAAGGCAGGGATCCCTGTGTTAGCCACAGCCACTGTCATTTCTCTGGTGGATGCACAGCCTCAGTGTGACCAGAACCAATGAGCAAGGAGGCAAAGAAATATAGTAGATAGATTAGGTAATTGTCCTGGGGGAGATAAGATCATAATATGTGGTGACTTTGTGGGGCCAACAACTATAAAACCAGCATTTGTAATATTTGCAGTAATTAACTTTAACTGAGTGAATTTGGGCAAGTGACTTTATCATTCTGCACCTCAATTTTTCTGATCTCTCCATTCTGTAGTGAGGATTAAATGAGTTAATGCAGGTAAAGGGCTTACAACAGTACCTGGTAGAGCAGGTATGTAAATGTAGGTAAATAAGTTATACAAATGAGTTCTTATGCCTTGAGATAAAATTTCAGTAACAGCATCAAGAAAAACATGATCAGCCAGGCCCGTGTGGCTCAGGGTTGAGCACTGACCCAGGAACTAAGAAGTCACCAGTTTGATTCCCAGTAAGGGCACATGCCTGGGTTGAGGGTTTGATCCCCAATAGGGGGCTTGCAGGATGCAGCCAATTGATGAAGTTTTTCTCTCTTCAATGTTTCTATCTCTCAATCCCTCTCCCTTTCTCTCTCTCTCTAAAAAAAAGAAAAACATGTTTAACCTCAAATAATTAACTGGAAGTGATGATATTTTCTGGAAAACTAGGTTAGTGACTCAGAAATGTCTCTAACAATGACAAAGATACTATCTCCAAAATGCTCAGGGAGAGCTTGAACTAGAAAGCTTTATGAAATGGGAGTATATGGAGAAGAGCAATAATTCTAAATTAATAGTATCTACACATATGATGAAAACTTAAGTATCAATTAATGAATATTATAAGAACCCATGAAACTCTTTGTGTCTTCAAATATTTTATGGATTGTTTACACACACACACACACAGCCTTCCTGGGAAAAAGGAGGTGGCTGTTTGTTTAGGACTGTCATGTGTCCAGGTCTATTTTCTGAGCATCTACTATGTACCAGGCCCTAGTTGAGGTCCAGGTGTCTCTGCTCTCCTAAATCTCTCTGTCCAGCAGGTGCAACAAAGCGGCATGATGTGCCCTGGGACCTTCACCATGAGGTCAGCAGGAGGGAGGAGCCTGGATGGGGGTTAGGAGGGCTTCTCCGAGTATGGCATGTCTGTGCAGATTGATACCTGAGGGCTGGTGTTATGGGTCTCCCCACAAAAGATATATTGAAGTCCTAAACACAAGGATCACAGAATGTGACCTTATTTATAAATAGAGTCTTTATAGAGGTAATTGAGGTAAAATGAGGTCATTAAGGTGAACCCTAATCCAATATGATTGGTGTCCTTATGAAAAGGGGAAATGTGGACAGAGACATGCACACAGGGAGAACAATGTATGAAGATGAAGGCAGAGATTGAGGTGAATTGGCAGAAGCCAAGAAGTCCCAGATTGCCTGCAAACCACCAGAAGCTGAGAGACAGATGTGGAACAGATTTGCTTCAAGGTCCTCAGAAAGAACCAACCCTGCAGACACCTTGGTCTCAGACTTGTAACCTCCAGAACTGTGGAAAAATAAATTTCTGTTGTTGAGCCACTCTGTGGTATTTGTCTCAGCAGACCTCGCACACCAATGCAGGGGGGTAGGAGTGAGTCAGCTGGGGTTGGAGGCACCTAGCCAGAGGGAACAGCACGCAGGGGAAGGGTGGCCAGAGCAGCTGTCACTGTGGAGAACATAACAGGGCCAGCAGGGCCTGGCCCTCTGGCCACCCTGAAAAGTGGGGGCCTTACAGGATCATATGGGGATGAGGTGAGAATGAGATGCATGGCTCATACTTTCTCTGACGGAGCACCCAGAGTGCCAGGCAGGTGACAAGTGACCAAGACAGTAGTACCTGCTTTCCTGTGGGGCAATAGGCAATGGAACAGAGAAAAGTGAGAATGATGGCAGGGGCTATGGAAGGCTGGGAAGGCCCATCTGAGGAGGGGGCATTAGACTAAGCCCCTCTGGAGCCAGCCAGAAGACCTGGGGGAAGAGTGTCCAGGCATTGGAGAGCCCCTGCAAAGGCCCTGAGGTCAGCACTGTATTTGGCAAGTTTGAGGAGCAGCAAGAGGTCAACGTGGCTGGAGGGCAGTGAGCGAGGGGGAGAGTGAGAGGACATGAAGGCAAGGGGACAAAAGGGAAGATCATGTAGAGTCTGGATGGGAGTTTGGGCAAAACACATGGTGCACTGTTGCCTGGTACAAATTATGTCCTCAGTAAATGTGTGACTTTATCAATAATCCTGGAAAGGGGTAAGCTGCTGGGGATTTTACTCAGGGGAGCGAGGATGTGAACCTAGTTTTCAGAGCGGCCTGAATGGCTGTTAGGTGTGTGAACTGGATTCTCAGTGTGACTGCAGCAGGCTTGCCTGCCCACCACCATCTCCGGGGACCTGGCTTCTGTCTCCTGACACTTGTCCTTATGAGCTCTGTGTTATTCACATATTTGAATGGCTCCATCCAGGTTAAGAAGGACAACCTTACAAACAGAACAGAGGAAGACAGGTCTGCTCCCACACAAAAGAAGAGGAGCCTTGGCCCAGGTTCCCAGACTCCGAGCCAAGCTCCCTCCCTCACCAGCTGTGTGAGTCTGGGAATGAACAATAGGTCTACCTCATGGAAATCCTGTGAGATTCTCTGAATTAATCGACACACATTAGCTTAGAACCAAGACTGTCGTACAGTGAGGACTTCATAAATGTTAGACATCATTTCCACCTACCTTAAAAAAACAAAAACCCTTTCTTAACTGCATACTCCTCTCCTCACGAACTTCACACACAGCTGCCTCCAATTCTGCTCCACCCTTCTCTCCTGCACCCTCCAGTCACCTCCATGAGGCTCACTCCCACACAGGCATCAGGTTCATCCATCTGACAGCTTCCGGTCCATCACTCTTGGGCTCCCCAAACCCCACACTTGCCTGGGCTCCTCCTTAGGCCCAGTCTTACACTGGGCCTAGTCTTACACCTTCCCTCTTCTCTACCTACATCTGGTCCTGGGTGAGCTTCTCCACCTTATGCTGATGACATCCACATTTCTCTCTCCAGCCTGACCTCTTCCCTGAGCTCCAGACTCCTCCCCCGACTGCCTCCTCGATGTCTTCCGCACATTGCAAATGTAACCCATCCAGGACTGAGCTCCGGAGCTCCACCCAAGCCTGCTCCTTACTCAGTCCCATCTTAGTTCAAGGCTACAAGAGCTGCTATCATCTCTACCTTGCCTTCTTTCACACCACAGCCGACCTGCCAACAACTCTGTCTACTCCTACTACAGAGAATCTATTCTGAAGCAGCCCTTATCCTCCTGGGCCTCCACCCTGTTCCAGCCTCCTTGTCTCCTGCCTGGACTGTCACAGCAGCTCCTCACAGGCCCTGCCCCACCTGCAGAGGTAAGGGCCCCAAGGACACCCAATTTAGATAATGTTCCTCCTCTGCTCCACACCCTTCCGTGGTGCCACCTCACTTATAGCAGATGCCAAGACAGGTCACAAGACCCTCAGTGACCTGTCCCCATTGTCTCTCTGATCTCACGTGCTCACGCTGTTCCAACCACTGGCCTTCCTCCTACAGACCAAGCATGGGTCTCTGCAGTTACTATTCCCTCTGCTTGGAATGTTCCTCATCCAGACACTGACTGACCTACTATGTGCTTTTCTTTTAAAAAAAAATATTTTTATTGATTTCAGAGTGAAAGGGAGAGGGAAAGAGAGATAGAAATATCAATGATCATAATCACTGATTAGCTGCCTCCTGCATGCCCCCCAATGGGGATCAAGCCCACAACTTGGGCATGTGCCCTGACAGGGAATCGAACCGTGATCTGGTTCATAGGTCGATGCTCAACCACTGAGCCACGCCAGTTGGGCACTGTGTGCTTTTCTTAGTTATCCTATTTATTCTCTGTCTCCCCAACCAAAATGTCAGCTCTCTGAGGGCAGGGACCCCAGTGCACCTGTTCACAGCTGTACTCCCAGTGTACGGATTGGCACAGTGTCCTGATGATCAGTGACTGAGGTGTCACTGTCTTCCCGGCCCCGAGACACTCAGCCTTTGATCCTGCATTGCCTTAGTGGGTGACCAGACACTTACTTCTTTGGGTCAGTGAAGGGAAGTGGCCGTGGCGGGGGCTCATCTGTTCTCTTCCACCCTGTTGGGTGTTTATTCCCCACAGGCTGCTTGGAGAAGAAGGACTTGGGGATGGAGGCAGAGAGCTGGAAGGAGCTGGACTGGGCCAGCTGTGAAGGTTGAGGAGTCTCTGCACTGGTAGTTTTGTAAACTTGAGCAGGGTACCCAGCCCTTGAGTTCATGTCACTGCAAAGTAAAAATGAAAGAATTAAGAGATGAAATTTATCCCATATCACAAAACAGATCTGTTTAAATGTACTCTTGGGAAATAAAAATGTTCATTAAACCAAGAGACACATAAATACATTGCTGCTGCAGAAAATTCTAAAGGTACAGCTGCTGCACAGCACTCAATCCCACCAGGAATGCCCTTCTAACACATTTAGTTCCTCTACGGGAATCTAAAAACATAGCCCTCTATGGGTGGATGACCCCCTGTGAGATTCCCCTCCTCCTAGGGACAATCTACACATCTGAAGGTGGGGATCCTGACTGCCTGTCTATAGGCAACCATAGCTTACAGTTTGCTCTATGGCCTTAACCTTTTCCTATGCATTAAAATATACACAATCAGAAATAGGGGGTACGGGGAGTGAGGATTATGTTTTTATATAACTGAGATCATGTTAATATATTGTACTGTAACTTGTGGTTTTTTTTTTTAAAAGTAGACTGATTTATCTTTTTTTAAAATATATTTTATTGATTTTTTACAGAGAGGAAGTGAGAGGGATAGAGAGTTAGAAACATCGATGAGAGGGAAACATTGATCAGCTGCCTCCTGCACACCTCCCACTGGGGATAGGCCCGCAACCAAGGTACATGCCCTTGACCGGAATCGAACCCGGGACCCGTCAGTCCGCAGGTTGACGCTCCATCCACTGAGCCAAACTGGTTAGGGCAACTTGTGGGGTTTTTAACTTAAAATATATATGTGATGTAGCTCTTCATTAATTTTAAAGACATCTACTATATATCAGACACTATTCCAGCTGACCTAATCCAAACCATAGCTCAATATCACAAATGCTGAATACCTGTGGAATTAATGCTACAACAAACCTCATGCTGTTGACTAGGACCCAATTCTTGCGGAGCCAACCGCTTATACCACGGAGGCAATTAACTTCTTAATGAAAGTCCAGTTCCATCTTATATAATAAAGAGCTAATATGCAAATGGTCTATCACGCTCTCATGCCATCACGGCTCAGACACTCAATACTGGGGAGAAAGAATGGGGACCAGCCAGGCACAAATGAGCTCATGAGAGAGGAATGGGGACCAGCTAGGCTGTGGCCCAGGAGAGGGACAAGCTGCCCACCCTGCGGTCCTGGGCACCAGTGGCTGTGCCTGTGCCTGTGCCTGCGGCCCGGGAGAGGAACAAGCCGCATGCTCTGTGGTCCTGGGCGCCAGCGCCTGCGGCTGCGGCCCAGGAGAGGGACAAGCCACTCACCCCGCAGTCCCAGGCGCCAGCGCCTGCAGCCCGGGAGAGGGACAAACCGCCCGCCCTGCGGTTCCAGGTGCCTGCAGCTGTGGCCCAGGTGAAGCCGCCTGTCCACAGTCCTCTGCGGCTGCGGCCAGCCCAGGGGAAGCCAGCATGGGTTCTGGGTGCCTGCAGCTGGCCAGAAAGAGGGAAGCCTGGGTCACGGGTGCCTGTGTAGGTCGATGCTCAACCACTGAGCCACGCCAGTTGGGCACTGTGTGCTTTTCTTAGTTATCCTATTTATTCTCTGTCTCCCCAACCAAAATGTCAGCTCTCTGAGGGCAGGGACCCCAGTGCACCTGTTCACAGCTGTACTCCCAGTGTACGGATTGGCACAGTGTCCTGATGATCAGTGACTGAGGTGTCACTGTCTTCCCGGCCCCGAGACACTCAGCCTTTGATCCTGCATTGCCTTAGTGGGTGACCAGACACTTACTTCTTTGGGTCAGTGAAGGGAAGTGGCCGTGGCGGGGGCTCATCTGTTCTCTTCCACCCTGTTGGGTGTTTATTCCCCACAGGCTGCTTGGAGAAGAAGGACTTGGGGATGGAGGCAGAGAGCTGGAAGGAGCTGGACTGGGCCAGCTGTGAAGGTTGAGGAGTCTCTGCACTGGTAGTTTTGTAAACTTGAGCAGGGTACCCAGCCCTTGAGTTCATGTCACTGCAAAGTAAAAATGAAAGAATTAAGAGATGAAATTTATCCCACATCACAAAACAGATCTGTTTAAATGTACTCTTGGGAAATAAAAATGTTCATTAAACCAAGAGACACATAAATACATTGCTGCTGCAGAAAATTCTAAAGGTACAGCTGCTGCACAGCACTCAATCCCACCAGGAATGCCCTTCTAACACATTTAGTTCCTCTACGGGAATCTAAAAACATAGCCCTCTATGGGTGGATGACCCCCTGTGAGATTCCCCTCCTCCTAGGGACAATCTACACATCTGAAGGTGGGGATCCTGACTGCCTGTCTATAGGCAACCATAGCTTACAGTTTGCTCTATGGCCTTAACCTTTTCCTATGCATTAAAATATACACAATCAGAAATAGGGGGTACGGGGAGTGAGGATTATGTTTTTATATAACTGAGATCATGTTAATATATTGTACTGTAACTTGTGGTTTTTTTTTTTAAAAGTAGACTGATTTATCTTTTTTTAAAATATATTTTATTGATTTTTTACAGAGAGGAAGTGAGAGGGATAGAGAGTTAGAAACATCGATGAGAGGGAAACATTGATCAGCTGCCTCCTGCACACCTCCCACTGGGGATAGGCCCGCAACCAAGGTACATGCCCTTGACCGGAATCGAACCCGGGACCCGTCAGTCCGCAGGTTGACGCTCCATCCACTGAGCCAAACTGGTTAGGGCAACTTGTGGGGTTTTTAACTTAAAATATATATGTGATGTAGCTCTTCATTAATTTTAAAGACATCTACTATATATCAGACACTATTCCAGCTGACCTAATCCAAACCATAGCTCAATATCACAAATGCTGAATACCTGTGGAATTAATGCTACAACAAACCTCATGCTGTTGACTAGGACCCAATTCTTGCGGAGCCAACCGCTTATACCACGGAGGCAATTAACTTCTTAATGAAAGTCCAGTTCCATCTTATATAATAAAGAGCTAATATGCAAATGGTCCATCACGCTCTCATGCCATCACGGCTCAGACACTCAATACTGGGGAGAAAGAATGGGGACCAGCCAGGCACAAATGAGCTCATGAGAGAGGAATGGGGACCAGCTAGGCTGTGGCCCAGGAGAGGGACAAGCTGCCCACCCTGCGGTCCTGGGCACCAGTGGCTGTGCCTGTGCCTGTGCCTGCGGCCCGGGAGAGGAACAAGCCGCATGCTCTGTGGTCCTGGGCGCCAGCGCCTGCGGCTGCGGCCCAGGAGAGGGACAAGCCACTCACCCCGCAGTCCCAGGCGCCAGCGCCTGCAGCCCGGGAGAGGGACAAACCGCCCGCCCTGCGGTTCCAGGTGCCTGCAGCTGTGGCCCAGGTGAAGCCGCCTGTCCACAGTCCTCTGCGGCTGCGGCCAGCCCAGGGGAAGCCAGCATGGGTTCTGGGTGCCTGCAGCTGGCCAGAAAGAGGGAAGCCTGGGTCACGGGTGCCTGTGACCGGCCAGAGGGAGGGAAGCCTGGGTCCTGGGTGTGGGGCAAGGCAGAGGCGGCTAGGGGCGATCAGGCCAGCAGGGAAGCAGTTAGGAGCAATCAGGCCGGAAGGGGAGCAGTTAGGGGCAATCAGGCAGGCAGGCAGAGGTGTTAGGGGCAATCAGGCAGGCAGGCAGCTGAGCAGTTAGGAGCCAGTGGTCCCAGATTGCTAGAGGCAGTTGGACATCCCCCAAGGGGTCCCAGATTGGAGAGGGTGCAGGCTGGGCTAAGGGAGCTCCCCATCCCTATGCACGAATTTCGTGTACCAGGCCTCTAGTTTCAAATAAGAGGTATTTAATGAGAAAATTAATGCCTTTGGAGTATAAGTCAATAAATCTTTTCTGCCCTGGTCAGTTTGGCTTAGTGGTTAGAACATCAGCCTGTAGACTGAAGAGTCATGGGATTGATTTCTGGTCAAAGGATGTACTTTGTTTGCAGGTTTGATCCCTGACCCCAACTGGAGCGTGTGTTGATTGTGTCTCTCTCACATCGATGTGTGTTCTCTCTCTCTCTCTCTCTCTCTCTCTCTCTCTTCTCCCCCTATCTCCTTTCCACTCTCTCTCTAAGGATCAATGGAGAAAATATCCTTGGGTGAGAATTAAAAAAAAATAAAATAAATCCTTTCTGAAGGTCAATTTAGCAATATTAGAGGGGCGGGACTTCTGACTATGACCTAGTGAGGAGATTGGCAAATCTTGGACCCCAAAAGCATAAAACAACCATTTGACAAAAACAACCATTTTAGCACTCTGTAAATTGACTAATGGCATATAACAAATCAAGATTCATTTATGCTTAAAAAACTGCTGAACTTCAGGTAAGAAGAGAGACATCTGAGGCATCTTGGCCTAGGGCTCCTCCCATCCCCATGCCCAGCTCAATGAACAAGGAAGTTTGGCCACAGTGGAACGTTTGAGATAGTAAAAGCATACCAACATATGTGCAATCATAATTTCAGAAGAGAGAATGGGGTAGAAGAAAGGTTTGAAGAAATAACAGCTGAAAACTCCTCAGATTTGATGAAAAACATTCATCTACACATAAAAGAAGCTCAACAAACCCCAAGCATGATAAATACAAAGACATTCACCCCCCACTCCCCCAAGAAAACCAGCTGAAAGTCAAACACTAAGATAAAAATCTTGAAAGCATAAATAGAAAAAGGATTCGTCACACACAGAGTAGCAATATAACCAACTGATGACTTCTCATTTGAAACAATGGAATGGAATGATATTTTCTTTCTTTTTAAAAAAATGTATTTTATTGATTTTTTACAGAGAGGAAGGGAGAGAGATAGAGAGTTAGAAACATCAATGAGAGAGAGACATCGATCAGCTGCCCCCTGCACATCTCCAATTGGGGATGTGCCCGCAACCAAGGTACATGCCCTTGACTGGAATCGAACCTGGGACCCCTCAGTCCGCAGGCCAATGCTCTATCCACTGAGCCAAACCGGTTACAGCTGGAATGATATTTTCAAAACACTGAAGAAAATCTGTCAATCAAGTATTCTATATCCAGCAAAACTACCCTTCACAAATGAAGGCAAAATATTTTCCCGATAAAGACTGAGAAAATGCATTGCTAGCACATCTGCCTAAAAAATAATAAAAGAGGTCCTCAGACTGAAAGGAAATGACTGTAAGTGGTGATCTGAAGCCATATAGAGGAATGAAGGGTCCAAGATGGTAAATTTATGGGCTAGAATTTATTTCTTATCCAACTTCTTTAAAGACAAAAGTTACGTAAAGCAATAATAATATTAATATATTGTTGGGTTTATAACATACATGAGAAAATAGTACAAAGGAGGGAAGAGAATGAAGCTATAGTGGAGAAAAGATTCTATGGTATATTGGAATTATTAGTATTAATCTAAATTATCCTGATAAGATGCATATTTTAATAACTAAAAAATAGCCAAAAATCAAGAGGACTCCAAACAGTACATTAAAATACATTTATTTAACACAAAAGGCAGTAGAGAAACAACAGAGGAGCAATAAAGACAGACATATAGAAAACCAAAAGCAAAACAGAAAATGTAAACCCATTCATTAGCAATAATTTCATTAAATGTAAATGCTTAAACACCCCAATTAAAAGAAAGAGACTGTCAGACTGGATTTAAAAAAGAAAGCAAACTTTCAACAATAAAGATTTTTTAAAAAGCAAGCTCCAATTATTTATATTTTCTACAATTTAGCAGCAGCTATTAATAGGGCCTAGGTTGTGCATCTGTGGGGGATGTCCAGGGAGCCATGGAATATATAACACAGGGAATGGACTCTGTATATAGTGGGCAGAAGGGCTCCCCCAAGGAGGCAATGGCGTCTGAGCTGAAAAGTGAAGGATGAGTAGCATCAATCTAATACACGAACTCCCAGAAATCCATGCCACAGAAAAGCCTGCACAAGATGGTCACTATGGTGCTGTGTGTAACCAGGAAAAGTTGGACATGACCTGAATGTCTTTTCATAGAGGATTAAAAAGATCATTCCAACCATACCCACGTGATCCAAAACTATGCAGCCAGTGCAGAGAATAAGGTAGATTTCTGTTTGTGGATGAGAACAGATGTCTGTAAGTGGAAACAAGGCATGGTGCAAAGCATGGCTCTACTCTTTCTTTTTAAAATGTACATATATTGTATGATTATGTAACATTTTTTGTTTTGTTTTTACAAAAAGGAATGTGCATATTTTTCCCAACTGTGGATCATAAAAGCAACTTACTGGGTCCTGACCATTATTAAGAGGGAAAAAATAGGCTAGTATAAAAACCAACAGTGACCATCATGTGAGGTAAGGGTAAATGGTTTTGTGGAACTTCATTAGGGATGTCCATGGTGGCTTATAATGTAAAATGCCTTTCCTGTTTAAGGGAATGGTCAAAAATGTTTGAAAAAACTGGGCTGATACAAGTTTGGAGAAAAATCTCTGGGGGAGCTTACACTAACATTACTATACCACTGGACAGAGTAATGATAGGGAACATGTACAGAATAACAGTCAAATGAAACTATATAAATGGCACACAGGGCAAAAGAAAGCGCCATCTGATACCCCAGTCTCCCTCGTCAAGGCAACCTTGGTCCACCCTTTACTTTTTCAACAGAGCACCCATGCATACACAAGCACATGTGAGTGAGGGAGTGTGTATCCTCCCAACGTTCTTTGTAAAATAAAAGGCAGCACATAGTAAGCTTGCTCTGCACTTGGCTTTGACCTTAATAATATGTTCTGGAGCTCGCTCCATGTCAGTCTCCACAAGGCCCTCTCTCTTCAATGGCTGCAGAGGGGCCACTCTGTGACTGTATCATAAATTATATTACCCTCATTTTACTTGCTACATCACATATTTTCTCTACCTGTTATCAGTAATGTCAACTTCTGTGAGCTAAAAAACATGAGATGATTAAAGAAGGGAAAAGGGTGAACACACTTTGTCTGTGTTTGCTAGCTAGCTCCATCTACTGCGTCTTTAAAAAAATTTTTTTTAAATTGATTTTTAGAGAGAGAGGGGGTTAGGGAGAAAGAGACAAGCATCAATGTGAGAGCAAAACATTGATCAGCTGCCTCCTGGGCACCTCCTACCGAAGGACTGAGTCAGTAACCCGGCATGTACCTTGACCAGGAATCAAACTGGCAACCTTTCAGTGCACGGGATGACGCCCAACCGAGACACACTGGCCAGGGCTATTCACTGACTCTTTTGATAGGGGTTTGCTCCTCTTCAGGCCCCGTGGCAGACACTAAGCGTGTCATCCTAATGCCTCCTCACCCTATATAGATGAAGGCTGATTTTACTCATTCTTTGCTTGAGGAAGGTGACCTAACACCCAATCCAGGGGAGAAATCCTGATTGATTGACAACACTTGTCTGGGATGGGTGTGGGGTGGGCCTGTGATCCACTTCTGGCCAGTGAGATGTTGGGAGAGAGAGAGAGAGAGAGAGAGAGAGAGAGTGTGTGTGTGTGTGTGTGTGTGTGTGTGTGTGCGCGCGCGCGCACGCGCACGCGTGCATGTGTGTTGTCCGCTGGGCGATTTCTGGGGAAGATCTCTTCATTAAAAACCAAACACACAGCCTTGGCCAGTGTGGCTCAGTTGATTGAGCACTGTCCTGTGCATGGAGAGGTTGCTGGTTCAGGCTCAATTCCTGGTAGGGAGCGTGCAGGATGCCAATTGATGTTGCGCTCTCACATTAATATTTCTCTCTCTCCCCTCTTCCTTCCTGTCTCTCTAAAAATCAATAAACTGCCCGTCCAGTGTGGACCTATGAATGAGGAGATCACAGTTCGAGGCACATGTTTGGGTTGCAGGTTCAATCCCCAGTAGGGGGTGTGCAGGAGGCAGCCAAATCAGTGATTCTCTCTCATCATTGATGTTTCTATCTCTCCCTCTCCTTTCCTCTCTGAAATTAAACACACACACACACACCAATAAACTATAAAAAATCAAAACAAAAACAAAAAACTTGCAGAAAACAACACTTCCTCTTCCACTGGACACTGATTCTCTGGTGGAATGGCAGCCACTTTGAGACTGTGAGGGGAACTAGCCTGTAGTCTGATGGAGGCAGAACAAAAACAGGGAAAGAACATGGGTCCCTGGGTGAAGAACTTACCCAGTCCTGGGGGCCTCCATAACTTGGGATTTCATGTTCTATGAGCTAAGCGTCTTCCTTCAATTGAGCTGGGATTTTCTGTTACTTGTAGACAAAGATATTCCCATGACTGTGTCCTTCTTCACCCTTGACAAGGCTCAGGACTAGATGGTGCCTCAGGGATGGCATGGTCTCAACCAAAAACTATTCTCCTGAACATGCTGTGCATCTCAGTTCAGCCCCTTGAGGTGGGCACCCTTTCCCACACACCAATGGACATGAGCAGTGCCAGGTGCCCAGTGCAGGGTGGAGTTCCTCACCTGCCTAGCAATCCAGAGTAAACATACTTTCTTTCGGAAGCACCAGTGTGGACAGGTGTCCTCCCTGGGCCTTAGCTTTTACCTGAAAAACGGGGCAGCACCAAGCAGTGGATGAGAACATGAGCCATGCTGCTCACCTGACCCAGGTTCTGATCCCAGCTCCAACTGACACACCGCAACCTTTGCTCGAGTCCCTTCCCTCCCTCTGTGAGGCTCAGTTTCCTCCTCTGAGAAATGAGACAACAACACACCTGCCTCATGAACTCATATGTGCAAAGTACTCGCACGGTCTGAGGAAACAGGGATGCGCTCCCCGAGGTGCAGTTATTATAAAAAGACGTCATGGGTCCAGAGACTAAAAGCATGGGCTCTGGACTTGGCACTCTCACCCCACCTTCACCCACAGAGGCTAAGTTATATCTCTGGGAAGCATTGAAGATTTTGTTGGAGTAAAAGGTTTTGTGGCTTACAAAAATGGTTGAAAACCATAGGCTAGATGGAGCAATCACACAGCTGTTTGGATATGTGCAATGCTCTGGTCTTGATGGGTGGCCTAGGGTGGGTGACAAGCACAAAGGGCACTGTGCTCCTGCCTTCAGGAGGAAGAGCAGTGGTGGAGCAGGAGACAGTGACAGTGCTGATCCTGCCAGGTGTGAGCACGCCAGGCCCTGCTCTGAGCATCTTACAGCTGTCATTTCATTTAGTTAGCTCAGCAACCCCAAGAGGCAGGAACTACCACCATCCCCATGTTTCAAGTGGGAAAACTGAAGCTCAGAGAGATTAAATAATTTCCCCAAATGACGTAGCTGGGAGGGAATGGAGCCAGGGTGCAAACCCAGACAGTCTGGCCCAAGAGAAAGAACCTGATTTTAACCACCAGCCTATACTTTCAATGACAACAGAAGTCACAATCAATATGTAGTGAGTGATCAGAAAAATCTAGCAGCAGCTGATATTTTTGGACCCAGATATATCTCAGGCCCTGTGCTAGGTACTTTATTATTTTTTAAAAATACATTTTATTGATTTTTTTACAGAGAGGAAGGGAGAGAGAGAGAGAGAGTTAGAAACATTGATGAGAGAGAAACATCGATCAGCTGCCTCCTGCACACCTCCTACTGGGGATGTGCCTGCAATCAAGGTATATGCCCTTGACCGGAATCGAACTTGGGACCCTTCAGTCTGCAGGCCGAAACTCTATGCACTGAGCCAAACCAGTTAAGGCTGTGCTAGGTACTTTAATGCATAATGTCGGTTCATCCACATAGCCTTAGACCACAGAGCCTATCATTACCCCCATTTACAGATGAGGAAATGGAGCCTCAGAGAAACCGATGGAGATCACATGGCTGGTTAGTGGTAGAGCTGTGATCTGGACATAGTTAGAGCCTGGGAAATAACACTGCTCACCCAGATACCCTTAGGTGGGCCCCTGATGCTTGACCTTAACTGCAGGACCAATCTCACCCTCTCTCCCTGGTGTGTGCCATGGCCCAAGAGTTAGTCAGCCCCTGCATGTGGCTGGAATAACGCTCCAGTGTAGTAGCCATGAGTAGCCGTATTCCACCCTGTGGCCTGGGAGCAGAAGTGGCAGGTCTTCAGAGAGTGGAAGCAGAGAGGCTATGGGGTCAAAGTCTATGAGGATCCAACCAGCGCTGGCCACCTCCACCAACCACTGCCCGCTCACCATCACAGCGGCCTCCTCCTGCCCACCCCCCAAATACAGCTGGAGGAGTCTGGGAATATCCGAGTAAGATCACAGCCCTCCACACGCCACCTGTAATGGCCCTCTGCCTTCCAGCTCCTTCCATTCTCCCTCCTACTCACTCTGCTCCAGTTGCATGAAACCTGTTCCCATACATGCCAGAAACATTTTACTGCAGGGCCTTTGCACTGCTCTCTCCCCCAAGATCTCTTCATGGTCCCACCTTCCCTGAGTTGGCCTGGGTTCCTCTTCCCAAGCTGACTGTGACTCTTGGAGGTCTTTGGCATGCGTGACCCCAGTCTCCTGGCTAACACAGGTAGGGTGGGCCCCAATGGATCCTAAGGCCCTCACATTACCTTTTGGGGCTCTGCCCCCAGAAGGGTATCTGATGATTTCTGCAGCACAGCCCTGGGACGGGAAGCCACGTGCTTCCTGCCTGCCTGGGAACGCCCAGCTGTGTCAGCTCTACACGAAGCCGGAGCCTCTGATCGCTCCTGAACAGCTCTGACAAATTGCCCTGGAAACCCAGGAAGGTTTGGAGTGTGTGCTGCCTCAGGAGAGGGCAGGGGTCCAGGTGGCTGCTCGCCTGGGATCACACAGCCCACTGTGGTGCCCACAGTAGGTGCTGGCGCCTGGCAGTGTGCCTGGAAGCCAGGCTCCCATGACGAATGTCTGGGGGAGAGTCTGTGCACTGAAATCATCAGTGGGCACAAGCTGCTACAGGCTGCAGTGCCCTCCCCAGCATGGCTGGAGTGTAAGAGGGCATCCGTCTTTGTGGGGGTTCCCTGTTTGAGCATGACAAGGCCCATCCCTCAAATTTTGCCTGCAAACTCATTCCTACTACCCCCAGAATAATTTGCCCTAGAGTAGCCCCGAGTGTTCTCCTCCCCAGACCTTATCGCCATCTGGCATGTTACTATTACATGGTAGCTCAGTTGTCTGCCTCACTCTCACCAGGAGAATATCAGCTCCATAAGGAAGTTGACTTAGTTTGACTGTGTTCCCTGCTGTATCGCCATTTTGGGAATAGTGCCTGGCACAAAGTGGGTGCTTTAATGGTCAAGCCTGCCCAGTCCTGCTCTTCTCTTAAGAATCTCAAGCTCCCAGTCTGCAGCAGCATTTGGCCCTGACTCTTACATAGCTTGCTGGCACTGTCTTGGACCCTTTCTGTCTCCCTCCTTATGTCCTGGCAGTGCCACTTGTCTTGTCTTCTGATCCAGGCCTTCTTCCTTCTCATTCACATTCAGCCTCAGCCCCAGGATAGCACTTCAAAACATAGATTTCAAAACATAAATCTGTCTGCACTACCCTTTCTGCTGAAAACTTCCCTTGCTGCCCACAGCTCTTAGGATCAAATCCAAACTCCTTAATGTGGCTGAAAGGGCCTTGCATGGTCTTCCCCCTGCTGACCTCCCCAAACTCAGTTGCCCCCTCAATTTCTACTCTTGAGCCTGGGGGGCCTGTTCAGCGACCTGAAGGTACCCATCCTCTTTTTTACCTCAGGATCTTTGCACATGCTACTTGCACAGAGACACCCTTTCCACACCCAATCTTTCCTTTCTCTTTTCAAAAATAACTGCCAAGACAAGGCAGAGGGAGGGCTTGAACACTGGTGGGCTGATTCTGGAGCCCACACTCTTACCTACCGTAAAGATGTTTCTTTAAATCAACTCATTTAATTTTCCTGAACTTGTCCAAGGCAATATCTATAAAATCAGAGAATTGAGTGGCAACCCTTTCTTTAATACTACCCATTAAAGCAAACATACATCCATTTCAAATACGTTTTCCTCCTGTACCACCCAAATCACCTAGAGCATTTTGGGAAATGCTGTTCCACATTAGAGCCTGGTTGCCTAGGATAAAACTTCCGGAAGCAGCTTTAATGACTAGATAAGAATGATGTGCAATTAGCATCAATTGTCTGTATGCAAATTAAAGCTTGTAACCTTAGGGCCCTCTTTCCTAGCAGGCTCCCCTCCCATGTTATTGTCCTCATTTCTAGGTTCAGTAAATCCTCTCAGACAAGGGTAATTTTATACCCACCTCCTGCCTCAGCTTTAGTCTACTCCCCAGCGCTGCTACCTTTATGTCAAAGATTTTGCAACCCTATAGTTACTCAGGTCACTATCATAGGCCTGTGTCCAGCACAGGGGCCACTGCAGCGGAGACCTGGGACATTTGTCTGACATTTGACATTTGTCTCAGCGATGATCTGATTCTCATCTGTCTCTCTCACTGGTGGTGGGCTGAGGTGTCTGGGATATAACAAATCCCTAAGAAGTATTTGTGAGCGAAGTGAATGGATAAATAAATAAATGAATGAATGAAGGAGCTGTGAGTTCCAATTAAAGACTATCTGTTTAGGGAGGCAGCCTGAGATGGAGACCAGGGACCGAGCTGGGACACTTCTCTCTCCCCACCTTCCCCCTTCTCCTGGGCCCCTTGACTCAGGATCTGTGCACTGAGGCAAGGGGAAGCACCGACTTACAGGTGCTCTGAAATCCAAATCTGCCACACAACCACTGTGAAATCATGACATCACTTCAGGAGGTATCAAGCAGCATTCTAACATTTTAAAAAGACGAGACTAGAACTAAGTGCTTCGCACACAGGCTAAGTATTGTTTGGGAAATTTTTGCTTCACCTTTTTTTAAGGAGTGCTCAGAGAAGGGAAGGGAAGGGATGCTGTGAGGCTGTGGCTTAAGGGGTTCTTAAGGGGTTCACCTTAGGGTCAGGCAGCTCAATAATCTTTGCCTGGAGTCATAGACCTCTGAAGGGGCCCATGGACCAGGCTGAGCCCCATGGCTGCAAAAGAACTTTTCATCCTCTGCATTTTTCTGGGAGATGGTTCACTGCTTTCGTCAGATTCTCAAAGTGTGTGGTTTGGACTCCAGGTTGTTGGTTCTCCAGTGCCTGTTCTTTCTCATTCCCCTGCCAGTCTCTCTACCAGTGGTTCTCAAAGTGTAGTCCCAGGATCTACTGGGAACTTAAAAAAAAAAAAAAGCATATTCTTTGGCCCTTTTGACCTACTGAGTGGGACCCAGCTTCTGTGTTGACAGCCCTCCAGGGGATTATCTGGGGACCACTGCACGTTACTGTGTCGGCTGAAAGGCTATACCATGATCTCCCAGACTTCATTGTCTCTGGGATGGTCATGTGACACTGCTTGCTGAAGAAGGTTTTGGGAAAGCTTTTGTTTTCTCCATATAAAATGAGCTCTACAGATGCTGCAATCTTTCCTCTGCTCTCTGCCTCCACGTTCCCCAGGGGCTCCACAGCTACCCAGAGACCAGGAAGTGGCAGCCTGCGTGGTAAGGATGGGGGAGCAGGAAGACACAGGGTACAGCCTGAGGCTCTCCCTGAGCTGCTGCATCAGCCAGGCTCTGTCCTCTTGCACTTTCCTTCAGGGCACAGTTAAACCTCTATTTGTTTAAGCTGGTGTGGGTCAGGTTTCCCATAACCTCCAGCCAAACACACTCCTAACAGATGCATTCTGTGACCCCAGAAAGCATAAAAACCATGGGTCTCAGCAGAGGGAGAAAGAGACAGAGGACATCAGGGACAGATGAGACAACCAGCCAGGGGTTTCTCTCCCTCTATTGTGTTTTTGAAGGCTGATGGATGGGCAGCACGGGGTGCTCCATGAGCCTCCTAACTCTGTAAGCAAACTCTTGTACAAGCTCATACATTTGTGAGCATGTTTCTGAGGCTGGGACCCTGCCATCAAGCCTGTGGGGGAAGTAGAAAAGGGTCAGGATCCCCTGAAGGGCCCGGGCGAGGAGCAGCGCCTTACCTGGTCTGCCTTGGTGGGTTGCGACTGCCCCCGGTCAGGCCTGTAGGGGTGCTGGAGCCTGAGTTGTACAGCTTCGGTCGGTAGGCCTGGCTCTGGGCAGCAACCACAGGAGCAGGCGAGACCTCCCTTCGCCTGTCTGCATGGTGGGAATGGCCAGTGGACTCACGCCCACCCCCACAAAGGCCAATACTTCCTGGTGACTTGTGTGGCTTGGCCGGCCGAGGTGCCTTGGCCAGTGACATGCAGCTGGGGCTGGAGGTGTAGAGGGTGGTGTCAATGCCGCTGTCACTGGAGCCGCCCTTGGAGAGGGGGTCTTGCTCTGGCTCCAGAGGGTCCAGGGGGTCAAACCAGCGGTCATCACTGTGGCTGCTGGAGGCGTTGCTGGACAGGGTATTGCTGCTGGAATGACTGGAGTACTGAGGCTCTCCCTGGAGGCAAGAGAAGTGTCATCTCTAGATTCCAGGATGGGGCAAACCTTCCCTCCCTGGGTCCTACTCCCCTGAGTGTGACCCCTGGAGCCAGACAACTTCTAACTCTGGCTCCCTCACTTACTGGCCATGTGACCTTGGGCAAGTACCTCAGTTTCCACATGTATAAAATGGGGTTGATACTAACTACTTCATGGGGTCGCTTGGAGTGATGACATTATGTATGCAACAAGAGCTCACAGTTGAAGCTCAACATGTCTAAAACTCAGCTCCTGGCCTTCCCTCCTGAATCTGCCTCTCCCCCTCTCAATAATGGCACCACCATCCCTTCAGCTGTCCTACTCAAGAGCCTTGGAGTCACCCTGGACCTGCTTTTGACCTCATACCATGCCCACTTCAATAGTAAATCTTGTTGCTAGCATCTTCAAAACTGATTAGAACTCACCACTTCTTCTGCGGCTCCATCCACTACCTCCCACAGTGGCTTCTTCCTAGTCTCCTTGCTCCTGTCCGTCTCCCGGCTAACCCTGCCCGTTTGTTCCCTATATGCACCCACATCAGTTCATGTTCCTTCCCTGTTTAGAACCTTCCTGTGGTTCCATCTCACTCAGGGGAGAAGCAAGAGTCCTCACCAAGGCCCCCAAGTGATCTGGCCCCATGTTCCGGTCTCTAACTTGATCTCCCTCTATCTATCTCTTGCTCACTTTGCACCAGCCACATGGGCCTCCCTGCTGCTCTTTGAGCATGCCAGGCACACATCCACTTCAGGGCCTTTGTACCTGCTGTCCCGCTGCTTGCAATTCTCTTCCCCCAGATGTCTTCATGGATCACCCCCTACTTCATTCAGGATTTTGGCTTAAAGGTCACCTCTTCAAAGACCTTTTCTAGCCACCTCATCCTAAAGCACTTTTCCCCTTAACTGTGCTTTGTTTTCCTTTCCCAGCAAGAACCAGTTCTTGGTGTTACATGATTTATCTGCTTATCTACTTATTGCTTGTTGCCCCTAACGGCATGTCAGCTTTGTAAGAACAGCGGCTCATCTGTTTTCTTCATCATTGTGGCCCCAATGCCTGGCATGTTGCAAGTGCTCATCAAACACTCACTGAATGAATGGATGTGAAAAGACTGCCAAGTGCTCACCAAAACTATCTCCTTCTGGGCACACAGGACTACATTTCCCAGCTTCCTTTGCAGTGAGGTGTGGTCAAGGATGAAGTCCTGGCCACGGCAATATAAGTGACAGTGATTTTTGCTATTTCCATGCTTGGACTACAAAAACTTCCCACATGAACCTCTCTCCCTCCCATCCCCTGCCTCGGAAAGAGGCAGGGCAGGAACCCAGCAGAGGGATCCAAGGCCCTGAGGGACAGTGGGGCCACAAGATGATGTTAGAGACCAGAACATGGGTTCCTGAATCACCATGTGGAGAGCTGCTCTCTGAATACCTGCACTGAACTGTTACATGAGAGGGAAATAAACTGTTTTGTGTGAGGTCACTAAGACAGCCTGCCATAGCTGTCATAGCTGTTAACCTACTGCCATAGACTGGATGTTAACCTACTCCCCCCAAATTTCTATGTTGAATCCTAATCCCCAGTGTGATGGTATTAGGAGGTAGTACCTTTGGGAGGTGATTAGGTCATGAGGGTGGAACTCTCATGAATGGAATTTTTAAATCCTTATATATATTTACCTATGTATTCCTATATCTACACTAATAAAAGAGAAACATGCAAATTGGTGTCACTCCACTATGCCCACCAGCCAATCAGAGCAACTATGCAAATTAACCCAACAAAGATGGCAGTTAATTTGCATAC